>NW_004955403.1:5050276-5195833 GCF_000276665.1 Chinchilla lanigera
TACCAAGTGTATATGTAGCAATGACTACTATTTTTACCTTAAGTCAGCTTGGTGCTACAATACTTGATTTTCTAATTGGAAGCGGAACAATATATGCCAGTCATTAATTTTGCTCTCACTTTCAACTCTGATCTACATGAGTGTTTTTTTTTTTTTTTTTTTTTTTTTTTTTTTTTTCTATTGTAGTAAATGGGCATTTAGTTCTTCCTAGTGGTCAGACAAAAATCCTTGAAATCATCCTTGATTTCTGCCTTCACTGCTTTCACAATTAATTCAGGCATAGTTGTAAAATCTTACCTTCAAAATAAACCCTGAATTGTATGGTTATGTACAGTGTTTAAAGCTATGGAAGCTAGAAAACTAATGATATCTTCAAGAGAATATATATATTCTTCCCAGAAGAAGAAAATATGTTAAAACTAATGAAATCAATAGGAAGTATGTCTAGATAGAAGAAAAGCACAGACAGTGCAAGGATTTATTGAAACTTTATTACATGCCAATTTCACATACATTAAAATCTCTGAATCACTCAACATATGTAATACTTATAATTTGCATAAAAATGTGGTCTCCTACTATGAAGAAAGTCAAGTGCCTCATGTTTCTCATCAGAATTGCTGCCCCCATCAAGGCACTTTGAATTTGCATTCTCTATCAGATACTCTTGACACCTGAGAACTGTGCAGTATCCCTGTCACGTCAGGAGAATTCCTCCTTGTGCAGGTAATGCCACTCATTAACTTGACTGCATTAAGAGACTCCTAGATCAGTGACTGCATCTGGGAGACCCTAGACTCATCCATGAATTAATTTGCTGATGTTCATAGCTGTTAGCAGGCAGGGCCAAGATAGAGATGGTGGAGACCTGCCCTAGGAGGGTGTTTATCTGACACTGGCTCTTCCTCCGTACTCTGCCTTCCAGCCACCATGCAGTGAGTAGCTTTGCTCCATCCTGCCTTTCTGCCATGATGTTCCTGGGTTACAGCCAGCTAACCATGGACTGAATCCTCTGAAACCACTCCTTCCTTTAAATTGTGTACGTGAGACACTGTGTCCTAGCAAAGCTAAGGCGAAGACACTTTCTCTCACTTCACACACTTTGTGTTAGATTCAAAGATACATTTTCTTACGCTCCAGTGTAAGAGTTTTGAGTGAAATAGCCCTTCTGTTTTCAACTGAAACTCCTCTTGCTGAGTAATAACACCTGTGTCCATGAATTTTGAACTCCAGCTATTTGATAAAGGTCACTATGTTACCCTCAAACTTTTCTACTTTCACTAGACTAGGATGACTTTTTTCTAGGTAAGTTATCAAGTCTTTTAGCTAAAGAAATTCCCAGTGGAGCTCCAGACTGATCTCAACTAATTATGATCACAAGATTTATTGAGACGTAACCATGCAGCAGATATAAGTTTGCATGGGCTGGGTTCATACTGAGAACTCTGGATTCAATCTAAGCACCTGGATTATCTGGTAAATTTAAACAATCTTTTCTCATCTGACTCTGAATTTAAACAGAATCTGCTGTTTTCTAAATCTCTGTGATTTTCTTTTCTTAATTTTCCTACTGATCACATCCAAATCCCTTTAGGATGCCTGATTTTTATGCTCTTAGCTACTAAGCAAGACCCATGAATATTACCTGTCTCTCACTTTGAAATTTAGTATCAGTTTCCTTTGCTACGGTGCCCTTTCGTATTGGCATGCCACTGCAGGGATGGCATTAGTGATAAATCCCAGTTTATTAGTATTTTAAGCCATTTTATTAACTTACTATAGTCCTAAGAGCTACAAGGCAGACTTCTAAAGAAATGGCAACTAGTAATTTATCTTCAATGTAGCACCCAGAGAGACATATCAGTGCCAAAGTTCGGGGGTGCCCGAGATAGCCACTCTCTCTCCACACTGCAGAGAGGCCCCCAGGGACATGCTGGAGTTTGTTGGATTTTTTCAGCCAACAGTGGAGGAAGTGGTATCCAAGAAGGGACAAAGATCAGGAAAGGAAAAAGTTGGAATTGAGAAGAAATTTATTATATCCATCACATTGTTAGTATTGCTATACCGGTAATTATTAATGCAGTACATACTTTTTTTTTTCTGGTACCAGGAATCGAACTCACGACCTTGCATTTGCCAGGCAGGCGCTGTGCCACTGAGCTAAATCCCCAGCTCAATGCAGTACATACTTTTAACTGACTTTATATAAACATAAGCTGTTTACTGGCAAGATAAACAGCTCATCTTTTCTTTATTTTACAGCAATTTTATATCTTATTTTCTTCCTAATTTGTTTACCTCTTCCTAATTAAATCTAAAACCTAAATGAAATAAAGAATCTTGTTAGCATTATGATTCTTAATTTTTATGCTAAACTTATTTTCCTGTGAATAATTGCTTACTTAGTTATATATTAAATAGATATAAAATTAATTATAATCAGCATTGTCTAATATTTTTCCCTCACACTGAATCTGATAATTGTAGCTGAATATGGATTCACAAGTGGTAGAAGATGGTATTTAAAGATTTACATCCTTTCAAGATTCAAATTTCAAACATGAAATTCTTTAATGCAGTTGAGGAAGTACTGATGATTTTTATTTCACTTCAGTGTAATAATAAATTGATAAAATAGTATTTATTTGATATTTACCTATAACTATGTAAGAAACTTAATGCCAGAGAAAATAAATTCCAGATCTCAAAAATATTGGAGTCTAACCTAAAGATTGAGAAAGAGAATTTATTACAGTGTATATTATCATATGCAAGACATGTGTACTAAAAAATGACAAAGAAAAGATATCTAATACAGTTTTCAAGTAGTAGGTAAATTTTTCTTGAGGAGCAGTACTTAATCACAAACAAGAGGTTTAAGTGGAAATTGTCCAAGCGAAGAAGTAGGGAAATACATTTAAAGGAAAAAGGGAAAAAATATAGATCCAATAGCTAAATAAAACAATGCATCTGAGAAGAAAACGAAACTTCTATCTGCCAGGTGTGCATAGCCTGCAAAGCGAGTGGGCTCAGGAAGAGACCAGGGTGCTGCGCCATTTTGGACAGGCTCATGTCATGGTAGTAGAGTTTGGGTGGGTTCTAAGGAAAACCTAGAGCAGAAGTGAAGGAGTAGAACACGGTATGGTTTGTGCTCCAAAAAGAGATCTCCAGATTCTGTCCAGACTTCGGTTTGGAAAGGGACAAACTGGAAGACAGAAGTAAAATTAGCTGGGAGGCTGTGTCAGTAGGAGGAAGATACTTAATATTGCTTCAAATCATCTGCTCACATGTTTCGATAATCACATTTTATCATATAAAGGTGTTGATCTTATGGAGAAAAGCTTTGTCTCCTCAAGAGCTTGAAATAATTTACAGTTTCTCCCTTTTGAATTTTTTCAGTCCTTTGTTTATATTATGGTAATAACAAAAAAAGCCCCTACTGTTATTGGTTGCATTCAGTTACCTACTTTCTACAATGTTTGTTAAAACCTGGGAACACTGTATTATTAATCTCTGAATATTAAGTTGTGTATTGGAGAAATCTACAGTAATGACTATAGTTTTTTTTTTTTTTTGTCTTTTGAGACAAGATCTTGTAATGCAGTTCAGGCTGGCCTTGAGCTCACTCTGTAGCCCAGGCTGGTCTCAGACTCACAGTGATCCTCCTGCCTCAGCCTCCCAAGTGCTGAGATTATAGGCATGCACCACCACACTTGGCAGGATTATAGATTTTTGATAAGTATGTTGATTTACCAGATATGTGCTAAATTTATATTGAATTAACAATTGAATGAATAATATGTGTGACTCAGTGAATAACGTTTATACAAATAGAAAGAACCCTATCCAGCATTTGAACATCTCTAGTCACCTGGGTTTATCGTAGTCGTAGGTAATCCTAGAATGGACCAGGCCAGACCAATAAACCTGAAAAGCTTATGGGGTTGACATGTTATACCTGTACATATAAGATTTCAAGGTTTTCTCAAATTTTAATATGGTTTTAGTTTCTTTAATACAAATAGAATCTTCAAGTACTATTAAGGCCCTGTGCGCTTCTTTCATGTGTGTGTTACTGAAGATTGAACACAGGGCCTTCCCAGGCCTTTTTCAATTTTAGAAAGGATTCCTTAGCTCACTAAATTGCCCAGATTGAGCTCAAAGTTGCCATCCTCCTGGCTCAGACTTCCAGATTGATGGGATTACATGTGTGTGTGTGTCACCAAGCCTGGCTCTGGGTATTTCTTTAAATATTTCCATTATTTGCTACCTAAAAGAAAAGTGACTCTTTTAGTGACACATGTTTCTTACACTAAATTGTTAAGGTGCTTACTGGTGCTTCACAGGAAGGGGTGGGAGACAGTCAATGCTTATCACAAGATAGTTTTAAGGTATAAACACTTTCAGCTGCTGGAATTTTCTTAGGGAAATTTAAGTCCTATAAAAAAGATACAGTAAAAAAGCTAAAACAGATATACGACAAATTGTTGCACAGACTGTTGCTATGGACGTGCTAGTATTTACTGTATGGGGATAGTTTATGGTGAGAAAGATGTATTCTTTATGTTTGGAAATACACAGTACCATAAAAATGTAATGGTTGGTTTAACCTATAAAGAGTTTTCTAATCAGTTAGTTCCTGACAGAAGGTGGAAACTGTATCTTATGAAAGATTTATTTTATTCCTCTCACTTTAATTTTCAGAGCTCCAGAATGCTTTGAGGATGTTAGAGAAAACCTGATAAATTTTCACAGCATCATATAGAAGTGATACGAATAAAAAACATCAAGAAAAACTAACTTATCTGCTGGTGCTTCCCCATTTTATGAATTCATTCCACACTTTTATTGTGAAAGATGGAAACTGTTATAAAATAACTGAATTTATGGATTGAATTAGCAATTTAATCTCCATAGCAACATGAAAAAAATTGATAAAGTAATTAAATATAACATTTATAGTTTGCTGAATAATTTAGCTTTCTGGTAATTATTAGCATGATTGTAAAATGACATAAACACTTTGTGGCTCAAATGTGTGATTATGTACAATGTATGCTAATCTGGCACTTAATGGACATATTTTGCTGATTTTACAGGTAATTAATAAATATTCACATAGAGCAGCTGTGCTGAAACCACTAAATAATCTACCACTCTGCGTGTGTGTGTATGTGTGCCAGTGTGTGTGTGATCTAGATGCACTTACATGGTTACTGAGCTATGAAGTACAGCTCATTGACATACAAAAGGTGATTTATCTAATTCACTCATACAATATTTAAAAAATTGTGAAGACATAATAATTGTACTTATTTATCAGATGCAATATGATAATTTCATATACAAGCAAAACGGATAGTGATTAAATGAGGTAATTAGCATTTTCACCTCTTGAAACATTTACCATTTGTTTCTGTTAGGAATCTTGCACTCTTAGTTCATTAAGAAGCGTCTAACGCATTGCTATAAAGCGTCATTATTACTATTCTGCTGCAGAACAATAGAACTTGTTTCTCCCGAGTCACCATATTTTGGTGGTAACCCCTTTTCCAAACACCTGTAAGAATATTTTTGGTAGAAGCAAGACTTGTTTTCTCGATCTTGTCTTTAAGTATCATTTTGATTTCTAGGTGGAATATATGTTCCCAATTACCAGAGTAAAAATGTTCAATGTTTTTATACCTTACAGAAGTGGAGTTCAAATTCACTTATGATTAGGCTGTTGTCAAAACGGCAGGCTTGCTAATAGACTTGACAGCAATAAATTGAAATCTATATGAAACTTCTATTCCAGCCCATCTCCTGCACCAGCCTGGGGCCAGGGTGCTGGGGTGCGCAGGGTAGAGAATCTTCATGCCCAGATTGGGTGAGGTCTGCCAGAGCACCTGCCTTGTGGCTCAAAGTTCACTTCAATGCATGTGTACGTGTTTATGTGCACATGCATGCGTGTATACGAGTACACGTTGATAACAAGAAGGCTAGGCTGGGAGCTGGGGCAGTTTCTGCAGAGACCAGGGAAGAGCTACAGAAGGTTCTCTTGTGTATGTCCATGGTGACACTGAGACAGAGGTGTGGCTGGAGGACACGTTACTCTAGGACAAACACCATGCTAAGTTCCGACCATAACTGAGTGAGGTGGAGCCTCTAGACTTGGGCCCACGGGTTGCCTTCTATTTGCGTGGCTACAACAAAATACTACAGATGACGTATCCTGAACAGCGATTTATTTCCAGCAGTTCTTTATTCTGGAAAGTGCAAGTTCAAGGGGACAGCAGACTCACTGGTCACCTTTGAATTCACACCCAGCCACCTTCTTGGTGGCTTGTGTTTGTCCACCTGGGAGGGCGAAGGGACTCCCAGGGTCCCTTGGGTCCAGACACTAATTCTGCTCATGAGCACTGTCCAGTCAGGGTCTAAGCATTCCCTAAGGGTCCTCTCACTTGGAATTCAGATTTCACCAGCAAATTCTGGGTGACAAATGCTCAGTGGGTTGCATCAAGCACAGGGAACACAGCACTAAGTTTCTAGTCTCACTGATCATTCCCAGGTATTCTCGACTAGGATAGTAGTGATGATAACAACACCTAGAATGATTTCATGACTTATAGACATGCATCCCTGCTCGCAACCACTTGTCTCTTGCCTTGAGCCCCTTCTCTGTGAAGGCCCACACTAGCCACCAAGTTACTGAAATGCAGCTGAGCTCTCACACCTCTTTGAGGCTGAGGCAGAAGGATCACAGATTCAAGACCAAGTTGGGGGCTTCCCTGAGACCTCGTCTCAGAATAAAAAAGGGCTGGGGAGGAAGTTCAATGTGAAGGCCCTGAGATTCATTTCCAGTTCTGCCAAAAAATAAAAATGACTGAAATGAAGGAGTGAATGAATGAATGAAAGAATAAATAAATAAAGTTACTCCAACCATATTGCTCAGAAAGTTGCTCAGTACCTCCTCTACAAACCTCCCGAAACATCATAGCCAATCCCTAAGGGCTATATGTTTTCATTTCCAAATATACTTAGTCTTATAATTTTTCCATAGCTGCTGTGACCTACTCCAAGTCAGTGTTACTTGCTGTTCTTACTGTTCACACATATTTCATTCCCTTCCTTTGGTCTTCGTGGGGGTATGTGATGTGATTCTCCAGTAGGCAGCCCTCGAATGTGAACCAGAGCAGCAGGTGTCTTTGACCAGTGATTGTACATGTCCTTGTGTATCCACTGCTGCTATGAGAAAACCAGGCTTGGCTCAGGGGTCTGCAGAAGATTAGAAAACCTCGACAGGGAGCCGGCCACGAAAAATTACTCTAGGCATTGGAAAATTAATGCCATCTTTCTATTTTTAAATTAAAATAATACTATCTTAAATCTTACTTGCACCTTTTGGAAGCATCTGAAAAATTCATGACATGATCTTAATTGTAGCACATATGCTTTTTCATATTTTTTTTAACATTATCTATTCATGATTTTGAAGTTAAAATTGTGTGCTTTCTTTATGGACAACATGGTGGTCTGAAGTATGAATGTGTACTCAAAACTGAAGCATCACCCACACGTACCCTTACTGCGAATCAGGGCAGGATTTCTCTAAAACAGAGACAAAAATGAAAGCAAAAATCTTCCTTCACCTGTTAATGTATAATACTAAGAAGTGAAGAAGTGCTTCTGCTTTTGAAGGTGATGCATCATGGTGAACCCCACCTTTGTAAGATATTATAATTGCTCAAGCACAAACAAGAAAAAAGAAAGACCAAAATCATTGTAATGGAAAGATACATTTGGGAAATGTCTCCAAGAATAGGATGATGCATTGGAAGTGGGTAACTAGTACCTGGGGAGATAATAGAGTGTTAGAAAATGATACAAAATGATAAAAAACAACGCACAAGAAAACAAAACTTTTAGATCAATAATGAAACTTCAGGCAGACAGAAAGTATTTTAATGTACTCAAATGCACATCTTTCCCTATCATGCCGGTTATCTTATGACTTTCTTTACCAAAGTATGTTTAAAATGACAGTAAATGGGTAAATGGTTTATTTTACTCTGCTAAAAGGGGACGCATTCTGCAAAGTAATGCAGGGACTGAAAACAACAATGGCAGCAATCTGAGCATTCACCTGGCCCCTCGCACTGGGTGTGTGCATGTCGAAGGGTGGGAGGTGGGTGGAGAGAGACAGAGACACAGAGACATGGAGAATGAAAATCTAGGCTATTTGTTTGTGATGGTTCTACCTATTGCAGAAGCTTGTGTTTTGATGTAGTATCTCCTTAAAGGTTTCAGAAATACTTAAGGATACTGGAATGTGAATAAAATACTCCTTAGACTTGAATTCATCCACATAGGAGCATACATGCAAACCTGATTCTAGCATTTAGTTAGACTCAGAAGTTACTACATAGCTTTAAAAGTAATTTGACATGGTGGTTATAACCAAGGCATCCAGCTAAATAAACATGCCCATTCTTTCCAACATTATATGGTTAGCAATTAAAGTAATACAGAATGTGTTTGCAATAAACTGTGCTGTCATTTTATATAAAAATCAGACTTCATGGTTTACTACACTTTCCTCTAAAATGTAGTCATCCTTCCATCTTCCTACTTTGGATATTCCCTGAATGACCCTAGACCTTCAGCTAGCCTTTACTTAGAACAACGGTTTGTGGAAATCAGTACCACCGCGGCATAGACGGCACATGCATGAAGAGCTCAGTGCTGCAGCTCTGTGCCACCTGTGACAGTGTGGGAGGCACTTCCCGACCTGCCGCTGTCCGCTTAACCACAAGCAGAGCAGGTCAGGACTCTCAGGGGTTGACTTGTGGACATACTGCATGATGGTACTAAAACCAATCACAACATCGAAGTCTTATCTTGCATACAGTATTTACATAAAAGAGAAATGAAGAAACAGTAAGAAAAGATGTTGGAAGTTAAGGGCTTCAATATAGCCTTTTTTGCTTTTGAAAGCTAATCTATGTTCTTTGGTAACAGAAATGCTTGAAGAGGTCATGTTTTTTCCATTTTGTGCCAGAACAACTTAGTCTCCATACACCCTCACACAGACAAAGACACTCATAGACCTATTCATACTGAAGTGTGCACATACTTGTGGTCAAATTAAATCTACATATATGATAGGTGAGTAAAGGTAAAAGAAAGTGAATAGAAATAAATAGTAGAATAATCAATAGCAGGTAAAAATAAGATATAAATGTTAGAAGAAAGGGAAATATTTCTTTTTCTCCAGGATCAGCTATTTGTATAGAGACTCCAGATTGTCTAATGTGTGTGTTTGGAAGAGACAAAGAAAGCTGAGAGACTACATGAAAAAGCAGGCAACATTTACTGGCTTTGATTATTTCCTGGTATTAGCAGTGATCCCACTATCCCCGTGTACCCGTAAGCGAATTATTATTATTCTCATTTTATGGATGAGGAAAATTAGGCAATAAGCAATGGCATTTATGTCCATGTCTAGAGACCTTTTCTATGTGTTGGACTAGGAATATGTCCACCTAGCAACATTCTCTTTTCCTGCTTTGGATTCTGTACAGATATGTTCAATCTCTCTCTCTCTCTCTCTCTCTCTCTCTCTCTCTCTCTCTCTGCCTGTTTTATTTTTGCAAATAGTTTTTAAATTATTACAGTAAATCTTCTGGTGATAGGCATTTTCATAGGTATTATTTCTGGAACGGAGTTATTTAAGCATTCCCAGGCTTTTTAATAACATGGCAATGGAAGGGATGGAGTATCCACAGCTATGTTGCTAATATTCTGAATCTTTTACTGCTTCTCGCGGTATTTCATTTCTTTGATTATCGCTGCTGTCCTCCCTTTAAGCATCAGACTCACATCCTCAGAAGAGAGACGTGAGAGAAAGGAGAACAGCCAAGACCGTTTTCCCATCTTTGATTCCAAGAGCCTAAGGCAGGCAGCAGATAAGGCAGTGAGGAGAAACGCCCTGAGGCAGCGAGGACCCGTGTGTCTGTACCCCCACCAGGTCCGCTATGGCAGGGGGACCAGATGAGGCCCCACAGAAGTCCAGCTTCCACAGCTGAGAAACAGAGATCCTGCCTAAGCTCACTCTGCTTTGAGAGCAAAGCCAGGGTGGACAGCGCCTCTGGAGAAAGAGCAGTCTTCAGGTCCTGCCCTCTTCCCCACTCAGCTTTCTGTTACAAAGCGGAGCACCGTCCAGGAGCCAGTCAAGGCAGGGAGCGCCGTGAACGTGAAGTGGGCGCGCAGGCGGAGGGGCAGGGGGCTTCCCGGCACTCAGACGTTCAGACTCAGAGCACCGGGGAGGACACGGGGCCCGGGGAGGAGCCCGAGTGGACAGGAGGCGGGAGATCTGACAGCGCTTCCTCCTCCTCAAGTACGGATGCTCTGCAAGCTTCCGAGATTCTTCCCAACCGCAGGAAACCAGGCCGATCCTGTTTGACTGTGATTCCATTTCACAGAGAAGTAGGGGCTGGAAGCAAACATTAACTCAACTTACAGAAAGCTCCGACTATACCCTGTGATGGGCGATTTTGTTTCCTGTTGAGGGAGCCACCAGTGCGAAGATATTCTGTCAAACATTTTTCTTTGTGTTTCCGTGGGGGTGGTTTTAGGCGTTACTAACTTCTAAACTGGTAACCCAAGTAAAGCCGATTACTCTCCCTAACATGGTGAGCCAAGGAAGATAGAATTAGAGCAAGGAGGCTGACCGCCCCCTGCAGAAGGGGACTTTTTCTTGCCTTTGGGATGAGATCCTGCTGCCTGCTGAAGGTACCAACCCATCGGCTCTCCGGGGTCTTCAGTGCGCTGACTCGCTGCGGATCTGGGAGCAGCCCTGCCTCCACTGTTACGGGAGCTAAGGCTTCCTAATAAACCCTTTCACATAGCTGTATCTGCCTGTGTGGCTTCATGTCTCTGTCTCTGTCTATATCTTTCTTTATCCAGATCTACCCTTATAGACTAAGTATCCATTCTATCTCAATCTAATGAGTGTATGCATCTCACTCTAGATATCTGATTGGTTATGTTTGCCTGAAAGGTCCTAACTAATACGTATTCCTTGTACATCCAATTGTAAATTCAGTTCCTGCTTCCTAAATTAAAAAAAAAAAAACCTTAGCTATGAAAAGAGTAGATAATATGGTAGGTGTTGAGAGCTATGTCATCAACCAAGGTTTGTTTTGCTTGTTGAATTCATTTATTTTTCCTTACATAGCACCCAGTAGACAATATGATGAACATCATGCACTAAAAAGGAAATGGTTCAAACACTCAGTTGTTCTATATCCCACACAAGGCATCTTCCAACAGTTCCTCAACAAGACTGATGTTTGTCCAGGCCTTCTAACACACTATATGGGGAGGAGCAATACTTTGGTTATAGGAATTGTGTTTTGTTGATTTGTCAAAGATAAATACTTTTAAAACGATATGGCAGCTTAGTTTATGAAAATAACATCCATCATATAATTACAAAAATCCTATTTGGTGAGAAAGTATATAAATACTCCATCAAAAAATAGTCAATTTTATGTTTCCCCTTTATTTCTTCACTTTATATTTCTTAAAGGTAGTAGTTAGACTTTTGGGGGAAAATCTTGTTTGTCTTTTGCTTTCTTTCAAGGAGTATTATTTTAAAAATTGAATATTTATTCCCAGATTAGTAAGAAGTACTTGAAATATGTTTTAGAACATGTTGTTGTTTATAAATTGTCAAGAGTTTAACTCTCCTAATTATATACTGACTTGGCAAATGAGAAAATACACAAACTATTAAAATGAATGTGATCCAGTAGGTGATGTTTTTAAAGGCAGATTGGTTACTGCTTTCTTTATAGTTTAGTAGCAAAAGAACTTCATAGCATCTTTAGAATTTTTTTATTTTAAAGAGAATTAAAAAAAATAAAAACTACAGAATTTCAAAACAAGATGATAGGAAATTAATAGTGGTTATCATACCTTCACTAGTAGTTATTTTATCTTCAAAGTAGTTGCTCAGATTACCAAATATAGGCATGCAAAACTGATCAAACAGTGTAAGCACTAACTGCTCCTTTCAGTGAACTAATAGAAATTAGTAGCACAAATATTTTAGCTCTTTTGTGTATTTATAGATATATAGTAAATCTGTACACTAAAAGTGGTATTGTGTGAGTCTGATATGAAACTCTTGTTAAAGAACTATGTCTTTGCTACATCTTTAATTCCTGTGTTGATATGACTCAAAGCAAAAGATAATCTATTCTAAGTTTCCCATCTTCATATAGTTTTGCCAGTCACTTGACACGTTTATCTTGTTAGCTTTGTCAACTTCTAGGACGTAGGATTTTTCCCTAAGTGCGAAATGACCGCTAGGAGTGCTGTTGTTTCACAAGTACTGGTACAAGACGCCAGCCTCCTGGGACAGGGCAAAGCACCTACATAGTGCCCAAAACAGTAATAGCCACAGATTCACAGTCATTCCTGCCAGTCTGCGAGGCGCTGTGTCCTCCAAGGCCCACGGTGACGCACAGGACTCGCGCGGTGGGTTATGTGAAGGGAGATAAGCGCTGAACTCGGAGGACTCGCTTTTATGTGAACAGAAAACGTCTCTGCAAACCTCAGCACTCAAGGTCGCTGACTGCAAACAGCCCCCTGAGAAGCGGCTTGCAGAGAAGTCACTGGGTCCCGTCGGGTCTGTCCACCAAGAGTGTGCAGGAAATGCCATTCTCAGAAGATGTGCTTCCTTCCTATAAAGTAGCCATCTTGATTTTAAGAGTAAATTAATTCATGCATTATTTTACTTTGGCCAGTTTTCTTTCTTTCTCAATCCTTTGCTCTAAAAAAATCTGACAGACCATTTGTAAGTGCAGTTACAAGAGGAACTAGGAAGAGTTATAATGAAATCATTCAATCTCAGCAATCCATCTGTAGCAAACACAACATCCTCACGGCTTTGAAATGTTCATTGCTAAAGTCCGAATGTTCAAATTTCCCTCCATTTGAGGTTGACCCCTGCTCCTCAGAGTGAGTCTTTGGAGGTGGTGCTTTTGGGAACTGACTGAGTAATGAAGGTAGAGCCCCAGTGGGTGCGGCTAGTGTCCTTGTATAAAAGATGCCGCAGAGCTGGGGTGTATCTCCATGCTACCGGGCTTGCCCAGAACATGTGAGGCCCTGGGTTTAATCTCAGCAGCACTAAAACAGATGAACAAACCAAAAAGATCTCTGAGCGCTGCTTCTGCCTTCTGCCATGTGTTCGCACAGTGAGAGAACAGTTATGCGCGGACGAGAAAGCGGGCCCTCAGCACTCGGAACTGCCGAAATTGCTGTTCCCAGCCTCCAGAACTTGCAGCAGTAAGTGTCTGTGGCTCATCAGCGTCTCAGGCTATGGCATTCTGTTACAGTACCTCAAAGTACTAAACTGGACATTGCCACCAAAAAAGGCAGGTATTTGCATCTTTCTGTATTTCTCCCATGACATTTGGGCATACACATAATTTTATGATCAGATGCATTTCTAGAAATTTAATGATAAACTAAAAACTAATGGTTCTCTTGAAAAAATTCAGACAATTGGTGCAGATCACAGTGGAGAAACTTACAGTTAAAAAATATGACCTCGTGTGTCATACGACTTTATTTACAGGTTTATTTTGTAGATCTTGTTATATGTAATGTTTTCTCTGAGCTCACCTGTCTATCATGTATTTATTTTCCTTCTGCCCCCTAAGCATTACCTGTACACCTTTTCATTTTATAGCATAGTATATTTTTTAGATGTTATCTAAATTCTTTTTGAAATTTTCTCAAAAGATATTTAATTTCTCTCTGCTTCTGCCAATGTGTCGTATTTTACTAAGTATTTCTCAGTTATCATTCACAGAAACAAAGACTATTATAATTATACATACATTGGTGTGTTAATTAATCTGCCTTTATTCTACTGCAAGATAATTTTAGTCCATTTAGAAGTCTTTAATGAATAAAATGTGAAAATCTTGGAGATGGTCAATACGTACTATGATGGGGGCAATAGGTGTAAAACTTTGATGTGGTTATCAATAAATGTAATAAACCACATAAATAGAAAAAGATAAATGTCACATGATCATGTCAATAGACACAGAAAAAGCCTTCAACAGAAACCAAGAGCCTCAGTGATAAAAATCCCACCTAAAACCATGAAAGCCATCTGTGACAAATGCTCAACCAATGCCATATTGAGTGAGGAAAAGCTCTAAAATCAGGAATGAGACAAGGCCATCCACTCCCATCGTTAGAGTTTAATATAGCACTTGAAACTTTAGCAAGAGCCTCAAGTAAGAGAAAGGAAGAAAGAAGTTACGAACAGGAGTGGAAGAAGTTAGATCGCTATTAGCAGATGATGTGGTTCTTCACAGAGCTAAAGAAACAAGAAACCACACCAGGAGACTTTTAGATCTGATAAAAAGTACTTCAAATTGCAAGCTACAAAACCAGTACACAAAAGATCAATTGTGTTCTTGAGAAAGACCAGGAAAACAAAGGCACAATAGTTTCAAAAATTAAATACCTATGAGTCAACCTAACCAAAGACTAATATAATGAAATACAGAACACTGCAGAAAAAAAATTGAAAAACACATTAGAAAATGGGGAGACATCTCTTGTGTTTGGGTTGGTGGAAATAATGTTGAAATGGGCATGCTATCCAAAGTGATTTGGATATAATGCAATCCCTGCTAAATTAACTGCAGTATCCTTCATGGAATTTGAAAAATAATCCTACAATTCATACAGAATCAGAAAAAAAAAAACACAGAAGAGGTAAATCTAAAGCAATCCTGATTGAAAATAGCAAAACTGGATATTTTACTTAAGTTATACCACAAAGCTGAAGTAACAAAGAAGACATGGTACTGATAAAAACAGACATGTGCTCCAATAGAATAGAATAGAATAGAATAGAATAGAATAGAATAGAATAGAATGGGAGACACGGAAACAAACCCACATACCTACAGCCATCTGAATTTTGACAAAGGAGCTGCGAACATGTTGGTGAAGAGAGAGCCCTTTCAACAAATGCTGCTGGGAAAACTGGCTACCCTCATGCCAAGGACTGAAATGAGATCCTTGTTAGCACTGTGCTAATGGACCAAAGACTTAGCTATGAAAAAGAAATCCTGTAACTGCAGGAAGATGGCATAAGGGTAACAACTGAAGCAACAAGCACAGGGAGGGGATTCCTGCATAGAATTCCAATAATACAAAAACTAATATCAAGAATCAAGAAATGGGATCACAGTCATTAAATTATAAGCTTCTGCACAGCCAAGGAAGCCAGTCAAGAGAGGAAAAAGACAGCCCACATATGCAAGAACATTTTTGCTAACTACTCTTCCAGTAAGACTGTGTTCTAAATAATATAATACTTAGAATATATATAGAATGCAAAAATGATATAATCCCTGCAAAACAAATGCCCCAATTAAAAAGAAGCAAAGGAACTGAATAGCTCCTTCTCAAATAAGATATACAGATAGCCAATAAGTATATGAAAAAGTTTCCAACATCTTTACCTTTAGGGAAATGCAAATAAAACACTATGGTCTTATCTTACCCCAATAAGAATGGCTATGATCAAGGACTCAAAAAACATTAAGTATCTGCAAGTTTGTGGCGGAAAAGGAACTCTTGTGCACTGTTGGTGTGAGTGTGAGCCAGTACAGCCGCTGTAGAAATCTGTGTGGAAATTCTCCAGATAACTAACAGAATTTCCATTTGATCCACTTATTCACCTTCTGGGTATATTCCTGAAAGGATGAAAGACATCACACTCCAGTGATAGATACTTACCCATGTTTACAACAGCAAAAATCACACTAGCTAAACTCTGGAAACAATGGAGATGCTCATTCACAGACAAATGGATAAAGACAATGTGTTCTACATACACAAGGGAATACCACTCAGCCACAAGGAAAAAGGAAGTTGTGTGATTTGCCTGAAAAGGATGGAACTTGAGACCATCACTCTAAGTGAAATAAGCCAGACTCAAAAAGTTAAACATCATGTGCTTTCTCGCATGTGAGAAACCTAAAATTTAAATAAATAGATGAATAAATTAAGGAACAGTGGAAAGAAACTAGAAGATAGACTCTTGGAAATAGGTAGGGAGGAAGGGTGAGTGGAGGAAACTGGTAAAGGAATTGAAAACAAGCAAGGTTATATATTATACACATGTCCTAAATTCCCAGAGCAAACATCATTACCCTGTAACATGAACAAACAGTAATAAAAGAACTTCAATGCCCCAAAATCACTATATTGTGACATCACTCAGAGCATGCCCTAATTTCAACATTTTCTGTTATTATTTATTGTTCTTTCTACACTATTTTCTTCTCTACAGTGATTTTTACATGCATGCACATGTAGTGATAGAATGCTAACAACCCATCATTGAAAAATTCTAAAATTTAGGCTATAAAGAACAACTTTTAATGTATTTTAAGTTAATGCTCCAGTATCCAGCCACTTCCAGGAGCACTGAGTTGCAGGCCAAATTTGTAGAGAAACTTAGTAGTGTCTGTCAGACATCAGGAAGATAATCAGCCCTTAGGATTGTATAGACAGGACCTTTGAGTCGAGTCCAAATGCCAACATTGGAATTCTAATCCCCAAGCTAATGCTATTCAAGGTGGGGCATTTTGGCTTTGTTAATTAGCTGTTTCATTTGGTTAAAGGAGGCCAGGATAAATTAATGAGACCTAGGTTACTGGAAACCATGCAGCCTGGGAACCTCTGAGGGGCTCCCTTGATACAGTGGATAGCGGCTGAATCCTGTCCTCTATCAAGTTTGGTTCACAGTGATGAATAAAACAACCACTCTTGCTGGCTCCATGGGCTTTACTGTGCAGTATGGGCTTTTGCCAAGTTGTTAATCTATCACGGAACAGTAAAAGTATATGAGTTACACTGAGTACAGAGGGAATGCTGTCTACCATTTATATGCCTTTTTATCACCTGCAATCTATTATCACTCCTGGAGTTTTCACCACATTTATTCTATGTCAGCATTGTTCCTGGGCAACAATGCAAGACAGATGGAGTCTCTGCATCCCTTGGCGTTTGTTCTGGGGCTTCATCCATTCATGGCACAACGGCTCCTCACATCCCTGGACTGTGATTAGCTTCTGGCTGCCCTGAACTCTGCTTTTACCCCTTTTCCTAGACTTGCATTAAAAGAAATAACTCTTACTACAGCCTTATACCTCTGAAATTTATTTGTTTATTAAATTACTTTTTTTTGATGATAAGCTATTTTAACAAAATAATTCAAAGGAATGAATGATATTATTTTAGTAGAAATGTGTATGTATACAGGTGGCCATGAGGTCAGAAGAATATTATGCCAAATCTTTGGAAGGTTTTTATGTTACACTATGATATCTACTGCTCTATCTCCTTTTATATGTGAGACACTACTTTATTATACATTTTGACTCTTATCCTAGGTAAAACTCTTTGCATTTCACCGGTATCTTACGTATTCTAAGTTGCTTTTTATTATTAACTGGAGAAAATGCTTTCTTCTGGGCTTTTTACTTTCTCTTTCATATGTGTTTACTCCCGTAAAATTGGCCTGGGTCAAGCTTTTTTCCAGCTGGAATTCTCTAAAATTTATGTTCCTTCCACTCACACCTTTAAATCCTCTACGACTGATATTCTGTGGTTGAATTTCACCTCTAATGGTCAAAGTCTTTCTCCCAATTCTTATTTTCCTCATTATGTATATCACACACACTTTTTTGCATATAGATTTATTCTCTAATTGTTGATTCTCAAACATTTCACATTTTGTATCCCGTGATTGGTAACTATACTGTAAACTTTATGAAATAACAGCCTCTCATTTTACTTGGAGAAAACTGTCCTGGGATAGAAAGGTGATGTGGACACTTTTTCCTAGAGAAAATACGCTCAGTAATGCCTGCTGTTTTGGAAAGAGGTACTCTGATGTGATCAGGATGGGAAGAGAACATAAGTCAGAAGAGAAAAGGCTTAATAAGAAAGGATCTTTTAGAGCTGGACACAACTTCGCCAGAAATCAGCACATGGCCTTGTGGAAGGTTTCTGCAGATCCTGCGTGAACCACTGAATTGAGCAGGAAAGTGATGGGAAGGTTCCTTTCTGTCTGCTCTCTCCTTCTGTTTGGCCAGAGTTTGCTGAAAGGTAACTGCCCATCCCCTCAGGGCTACTCTGTGGAAACCTGGATATCATGTGTGCTCTTGGGAGAAATGAAAACCACCTCCAGGTGGGAGAATAGACGCTGGTCTGTTGGGAAGGTGTTGAAAGCCCATGAACCCTCTTAAACATAATCCTCATGAGGTTGCCATGGGGAACAGAGTCAAGAACTTTCCAATCTCCTCTCTCAACTCATGTGCAGACTTCGTGAAAGATCACTTCAAAGCCCAGTAAAATATTCACCTGCCAACTCTCTTAGCTGAACACTCAGAAATGTGACTCCGAAGTATCTTGTTCCTGGTATCTTACTATGGTCAGGGTACATTTTCTTCTCTGCTTTTACTGTATCTACCTTTTCTTTTCTGCTTCCAATTCCTCATTCTGTACCTGTCAAAAAATTTGCAAAGAGAAAGGCAAAATTTAGGATATAATGCTGTTCTTTGCTTTCTGCCCCCTTGCCTAGCACTCAACACTTTCTCCATAAAACTGCCAGGAAAGACTTATTTTTTAAATCTTTGCTTAGAATCCACATATGATAACGTTCACACTAGCTACATTATTTAATCCTGCACATTTCCCTGGTTTTCTTTCTATACTCCAGATATTCCTTTTCATCTTTCTTTTTTTTTAATTTTAAAAATAAAAGGAGGAAAACATTAACAGACAGACAACCATTTACAAAATAGCAAAAGAACAGTACAGACAATGCAGAGTTACAAACAAAGTGGTAGGAAATTAACAATGCTTGTTGTATTACATATTGATATCTTCAAAGTGGTTTCTCATGAAAACAGATAGAGACATGCAGTGTTGATCAGTCAAGGACCCATTAACTAGCAAGCAAGTAAACAGGTAGAAAAAGTAGGAAATGAAACCAAGTAAATAACATGACAATGATAAATCAACACATATTGGTTATAACTATAAATGTAAATGGCCTCAATACACAAGTCAAAAGAAACAGACTGGAAGAGTGGATTAAAAAACAAAATCGAGCAATATGCTGTATACAGGAAACACATTTCACTCAAAAGAAAATCCATAGACTAAACGTCAAAGGATGGAAAACAATCCTCCATGAAACAGGAACCCAGAAAAGAGCAGGTGTAGCTATTCTGTTTGCAGACAATGTAAACTTCAAACCGACAGCAATCAAAAGAGATAAAGAAGGTCACTACATACTAGTCAGGGGAAAACTGCAAGAGGATGAGGTAACAATCATAAACATGTATGCACCAAATGTTGGAGCTCCAAATTATATAAGACAAATCTTAACAGGCATGAAAATCCTTTTCATCTTTCTACTAGTATATTGTATATACTTTTCTAACTTGTTAAGCTTGTTGAGTAACATCTATTTTTCCCATCATGAGGCCAACTCCATAAGGAAGGGTCCAGTCTTTTGTTCATGGATCATTCCTGAAACTTAAATCTGTACTATGTTCAGTGTAGGTGCTCAGTAAATGAATTAATAGATACACTTGTAATTCCTGTGCATTTTTTAAACAATGGTTTTTTAGTAGATGATTGCAGTACATAATATTTAATTCATCTTAGGGAGTGGGTACACATACTTAACTTGTATACACCTTAATAGAAATTTTGTCTTCAAAATTTTCAAACTGACTTAGGAAGATAAATAAGTGTATCTTTTTTTTGGTAATCTCCTGGGCATCTTGTCTATGTCTGTGTTACTGGGAAGCAAAGGCTCTGATCATTAGCAGCACTTATTTCATTGAAGAAATACTTAAGCAAATTGAAGAAATCTTTACCCATTAGATGGTGCTGTGCTCTGTTCATTTATGTAATGATAAACAGTAATTGCTCCCTGCCCTCACACCATTTATTTATCTACCTACTTGTTTTGTTATCCTGGAGATTGAACGTAGGGGTCTCACGCATGCAACGCAAGCGCTCTGTCACACATTATCCTCTTCATCATTCGACACTGTTTATAGCTGGGGAAAACCACGGGCAGTAACAAGAGATTGTATCTGACAACAGCATCGATGTGCTGGTAGTGACTACTTCAACAGCTGTGCTGAACTGAGACCTTCAGTCAACTGATACTGCTTTCCAGGCTTCTGGGAGTGGAATGTGATCTCATACATTTGAACAAGGCTTCTTTTCTTCACACTTCTCAAAAAAATTAGTGGTTAAGTAGTGATTAATAATTGGGCAGTTAAAAAAAGACTCCTGAAAATGCAGTGAAGTTTTGGAACAGGATAGTAGTATGAAACCCCTTCCTCCTTATTTTCACTAGGAGTTGCTATCATACATCAAAAAATATGGTGAATGTTTAATTTTAAATATGTGTTCTGTAAAAGACACATTGCCATGCATCCCTGGCCAAATGCTCCCCCTTGCTCACTTGTCTCGTCACTCCTGCCCCTTTCTGAAGCACTTCCGGAAGAGCTCTTTTGTGCCTTTCTGAAGCACTTCCGGAAGAGCTCTTTTGTGTCTGTGGTTGTACTGTCCTGGCTACCTGGGTGTCCTGAACTGATTCGATATGTTTTGCTTTCATGGTCCTTTTGACTTTTGGAAGAGCCAGAAGTTACTGAGAGCCAGATGCAGTAACTAATGTGGATGAGGACACAGCACCATCCTTTTTTCCCTGTTGATTACTTTTTATTTAATTTTACTTTTTAGGTAATTTTATTGGTACATAGTCCTGTCTCAATGAGCCTGCCTTTCTAGTGGATGGCATTTGCCAGAGGCAGTCACCCAATTTTTGATCACACCTTTTAAAAATGCTCATAAAAGAAGACTTCCGGAACTGCTTTCAAAAGTGGCAGGGACAATGGGATACTTCTGCTGAAGGTAGAAGAGTCACATTTTGCAGGGACTGATGGCAATGTGCCCTTTAGTAATTAAGGTTTAAAATTTAAATCATCACATGCGTTTTGATTCCATCTTGTTTCTAATTGTAAAGCATGTACAAAGAAATCCGCAGAAGCGGAATTCAGAGAAAAATATTAAGTGTAAAACAGAACCTTTCAACTGCCTCATCCCTTTTGCGGGATAGAAAAGGTCAGGGGGAAGTGGGAAGACAGCGTCACTCCAGGAGGAGCCGATAGCAGAAACAAGCACAGGAGAGTCCTCTGCAGACCTGGCCAATGTTTTGGGGAGGGCAGCGCTGTACCTCTCTGAAAAGTCATCACAAGGGGCTCACACCAGCCTCGTGGGAGAAGGTAAAAAGCTCAGGAGAAGGGTGAATGAAAGACCCCGCACTGTGCAGTTCCCTGGCTATCCTCTCCACAGAGACGTGCAGGGTTAGAATCCCTGGTGGTTCCCCGGGATGGGGCCGGCTGTCTGGAAGGACTCAGCTCTCTCTACCCCTCCACATATGTCTGATACTCATGCACCTTCTGAGTTTGTAAAACCTATGCATTCACAGGTCTCCCAGTAGTAACACTTTTTACACAAGCAGTAAACCCACTTTCTCAAGGCCTCTACATTCACCAACTGTAAATCAGGTTTTGAAGACTTAACATGCTATTTTAACACTTGAATGGGTAACTGGTGAAAGGTAGTTTCACGTTAATTTAGCATTCCCATAATCACAGCCATTATAGTGCCGACGGCTCTGAGAACACTTAGACCTAGACAGCTCTTGGTTCAATTTATCAGCGCTGACCGAGGAGAGGTTGACATCTCTGCCTGAAAATGAACTGAACGTAATCATCGACTGGACTTCGCACGTTCTGTCAAGTTGAATGTAGCTTAGATCATCGGAGCATGAGAAGTTTAAATGTTGTAGGATTATAAATTATAAATTTATGACATAAAGAAATTAACAAAAATATAGTTACTGTAAAATAATTGTTTTAGTAAGTCAGTAGTATGAGATCATTTTCTTATTATATGACTTTCTTTGGAAAGTTCCAGAACATTCTGACTAATCGAAGCCTTGGCTATTGGCTTCTGTTAATCAAAGTTTTACTGCACCTTCTTTCTAAATTCACCTTTGATGTTAATTAGAAATTTAATTTTTAATTCTCATACCTTCGTGACTCAAACTATCCTCTTTAGATATTGATGCACTTTCAATTTTTAAGACATGTCATTAAAAGATCATAAGCTGCTAAATATTATTCCTGACATGGGAAAATCTTAATGAAGATAAAAAACTCCAAGTAATACAATGTACGTATAGTTCATAAATTGTGTGGTTGTAGGCCAGTTTTACGTAAATAAACAACACTCTAAATTTTATTGTTTAGACTTTTTATACCTCATTTCTTCTATAATTTATCACGATAATTAAATTTTGACATTTGGAAATTTGTTCAAAATTTTTTCCAAATATCATTTTTTATGCTTCTTTGAAAAAGCTCATTTGAACTTCAAACACCGCACCGTAGCCTTGAGTTAATTAAGGAGAATAGAGATCACGAGGAGAATCAAAGTATCCCACCCTCTCTTCTTTATTCATGCATGTATGCTTTAAGATCTATTTTTTAAAGATTACCCCCTTGAAAGAGTAAATTTCTGACACATGTCCTTTGGTGGTATATTTTCTACTACAATAAATATCTTACTGGTCCATTTCCTGACCCCTGTGGAAAGGACTGCATTACTTAGGGGTTTGTTAGAGACTTTCTATGTGCAAGGCAACGCGGACAGCACTTGTCCGGAGCCTGAGCTTGGAAATGAAACCACAACACTTTCTGTTCTCAGTGGTGGTCAACTTGCTTTCCCTCTTTGAGTAATTCTATTTTTCTGAGACTGTCATAGCCAAGCAGTGGGTGTAGAGATTTCTGCACTTATAAGTTTTATAAAAACTTGCTGAATTTAAAGTAGATGTACATTTATTTTTGTTAATGATTTATAGTAATTGATTCCTGTTAGAGAAAGCATTTATTCATCCAAATCTGGTAGTGTTAGAACTGTCAGCTCTCCAAAGAACTTGGTTATTTAAATTTTATCCTTTCTTTTATGCCCACCAGGTATAAAAAGCAAAAAAAAAAATTATCATCAAATAAAACAAAATAAAATTATAGTACTTTACTCTGGAATTTCAAATATGGTGCCTCTATAATTTTTGATAAGTGGATTTTACTCAATTCCCTCAACAGTAGCTTTACAAGGCACTTTAAAACCACAATGACATCAAGACTTCATTTTAGTTAAGAGGCTGATCAGCCCTATAAGGATTAAGAATTTTAAAAATTGATACAAGTATAGAATTAACTGCATGAAGAAATAAAATGAAATCAAATATAATGAAAGAAGGATAAAAATATGAACTAGTTGACAAAATAAATGAAGACAGAGAAATTAGATTTCTGCTTTTTTCTTAGATTGGACAGGGTGAAATGCTGGGGTATATAGACGCTCTTGTAATGAATGCTTCTTAGGAGAAACTTTTAGGCTCACTTAAGCAATTCAATAGCAGACAGAGTAAAAACCATAAAACTTGTTTGTGCAAACAGAACTTAGCTCAGGAGCTCAGGTGTTCTGCCTGCATCAAATGCTTGGTTATGCTTTGGGTACTGAAATGGTTCTGTAAAAATGACAGCTCATTTTTTAGCTGCATAAACAAAATTTCCTCCTAGATAAAGCAAAACATTAATTGAAAGTAAATTTACCATGGTTTTCTTTCCTTCTTTAAGGAAATTACAGTGGTCAAAACAGTAATTTTAAAGAATCCTGGAATAATACAATGTAATATATTTACTAAAGAGAGACAATAAAAAGTTAAGAAGAAATAGAGAATTCCACTTGAAAGCGTAGGATTGTGGTAGGATTATGGTAGGATTGTGGGCTGGAGTAAGGTGTTAATAATCAAGCTAGCCAACACCCACAATTTCAATGAGTTTGGTAAAAGAAAAATGTTACTCTTTTGAAACCATTTTGGAAATAGTTTCAGGATATAATCATTTGAAAAATAGAAATGCAATATTAAGATTTTGACTTCACTATTTAAGACAATGTGTTAACCTATCTTCCCTTTGCTGGGGTCAAAGACCACATACCTGCAGTTTAAGAAACGTATTTTGGCTTAGGGTTTCAGTCAATGGTTGTCTGGTTTCACGAAAGAAATGTCCGGGGAAAACCATTCAACCATGACAAGCAGGAAGGGAGGAGAAAGAAGGAAGGAGGGAAAGAAGGAGGGAAGGGGGAGGGGAAAGAGGAGGGGAGACCATCAAGGACAAGAACTGGTGCTTCTGGGTCACTTTGCCTGTGACTCCCTCCAGCCAGCTTTGACCTCCAAAGAGCACATTTTTAGCTACTGAACTGCTCAGTGGATGAAATCCCCAACAGAACACCAGCCCCGTGATCCAGTCTTCTTACAAACATGTGAAACTTCTGAGGGACATTTAGATCTAAACCATAATGAGACCTTACTGAAAACTACTGCTTCTGAAAGATTGAATAGGAAGAATGATCCTTCTTAAATTAAGCAATTTGTTTACTGAGAAAACCCTGAAATCAGAGTTAAATATTAACTTTAAAGTCAAATACACCAAAGTGATATGGAGGCCGAGTACTCATTCAACCAATAATGTGAACATTTTTCTGTAGTTTGGTATCAAAGGCTGCCCATCTTATCTGGAACTAAGTCTGAACAGTTATGAACTGAACTGATGCACAAAAGTTTCATTATCAACAAAGTATAAATGTCCTCAAATAGCCGAATGGTGACTTTTTGGTAACTGAGTGAATTCACAGAAACCAGTGCAATGTGGGAGTAAGGTTAGATATTCATTTGTCTCATTCCTAACCATGAAAAATGGTACAGGTCATAAGGAACCAAGGAGAAGAGCCCGCATTTTCAATTTTACTGGATTCACAGATTAATTGTCATTTAGAAAGTGCTCAAGGTTTTGAGCAAAACAACATTTAACACCGCCCCAGTGTCAGACCCGAGCCGCATGTGCTTTCTGGACAGATTGGGGGTGTGGCTGCAGTGCTTAAGGCTCAGCTGTTCCCATCACCCCTTTGCCAAAACAAGAGGTCATCGGGCTCGTGCGGCTTCACTGTACCATTTGCTGAAACACATAAGGAAGAAATGACACCACGATTGCATCCAAGGCTGGAAGAAATATAAAAGTCCTTTTTCCTTTCTTGAGTACATATTGTAAAGCCTGCATGGAGTGTTAACCTAAAAAACTAAATTCCAGGAGCACAAGAAATCCGTGCCTCTGTGTCAGCACAACCCAATTGCTCCTCGCTTTTGTGTTGGGCTTGGTATTTATTATCGTTGTTCTTTATGTTTTATATATTAGATTGATTCCATAGTTAATTAGCTACTCTTATTCAGAAATCTAAAGGCATGTTTAAATGAAAGTCACTCCTCTTAGTTCATCACTTGCTTCTGAAATATGCAATGTTAAACTTTATGTAATGCATTAGAAAATGAACTTGAAGTGACGTGGAGGTGCTGGAGTGTGAATAATAGCAGAAGCATTCGCTCCTTGTCTGAAACTGACTCCACAGGACAGCCACCAGCCGCTCACCTGCACATCCTTATAACCTGAGTTTCAGGGAGATCTTGCCATTAGCTGCAAATTGTTTCATTTTGTAAGTTCAACCAGGTTTCAGTGTCCTGGTAGGAATATGCTTGATTTTGATTCTGAGTCACTACTTTCAGAAAAATGTAACTCAGCCATGGTATTTAATTTTCTTTTTCTGTTTCTTTCTCTTTCTGTTTCTTTTCTTTTTCTTTCTTTTCTGATCCTAGAAGCTAGGATCAGAGGGTGCTTAGTTGAACTCAGAAAACAAAAGGATGGAAACTAATGTTTAATATTCCTCATACATATGTAAGAGGAAGAGAGGTCCTTGATGATCAGCTTAACATTAAAAAGTTTCAGAAAGCCAAAATGGTTCAATTGGATATTCATGATATTATTTAACAAGAGAACCTTGGAGATATAAAATTAAATATGAAGTTTATATTCCACATTTAGAAAATAAAAAGAATCCAATTCTTTTAATAAATGAAGACAAGATTCAGAGGACATTGACTGGGTTATTTTGATAAGTTTTCTCCAGTGGGGACCCAGTTTCAAGTTGTGACTTAATTTACTAAGTCGTGACTTAATTTACTAAGTCGTGAAGTGGTTCTAAATGGAAAACAAAAATCCAGAGTTGTGTTGGTATCACTGGCATTTCTGAGACTTGCTTTTCATAAGTGCATTGGTGTTTACATAGTAAGATCAACAGCTAGTAGGGAGAAACGGACTGTATTATAGCAGGCATTAATCCAGTCTAATTCAGTGAAGAATGTGAATAAACTTGTAGAATTAATTTAGCAAATTATTTTACAAAAGAATCATGCGTGTCAGGGACACAGTGTTTCAAATAAGTGTGAGAAAAATTCCTTTTTGCAAATCATTTACAAAGGGCGTCATGGAATTGCTCACATGGCACAAATCTTCAGTTTTATTTTCCACCAGTCCGAGACCCGCTGGTTTGTCTTCTGTCCAAGCTTTTTTGGTTGCAAGTGACATGGAATTGAGTTTGGCTGTCTGTTCACACACTGGGCTTGGTGACTTGTGCGTGATCCTTTCAGCATTGTTGAGATAAAGAGCGATTTTTCTGTGCTCAGATTCTTTGCTTTTAGAGTGGAGCCCCTGGTGTGGGGACAGGCAGTGCATCCAAGCGTTTTGAAAAGAGTTGTTTGGGACTAAATGAAGCAGAAACATTAGTGCTGAGGGAAGTTTGTGTAGATGGTGAATATTTCCTATTTTTATCTTTTTCTGATCATTAAAAAAAACATGCTACTGTTACTTGTGAACTTTCAGAGAAGGGCTTTTGAGTTTTAGAAAAGGTGAAACTAAAGAAGAATGCAGTTATAATATAAATGAAATCACAAAGTACATCATGCTTTTGAAATTCTTTTCACTGGGAGAAAGTCAGGGTTATTATTAAGCCTCAGGTGAATGGAACAAGGGTGTGTGCTACTCATCCTACCTGGAGTGTGTGAGTGAGGGCGTGTGTGTGTGTGAGTTGTGTGAGTGTGTGAGTTGTGTGAGTGAGTGTGTGTGTGTGTGTGTGAGTGTGTGTGTGTGGAGACTGTTGGCATGAGCTGAGCTTCTTTCGTTCAGTGGTTAAAGTTGGTCATCTCCATTTTATTCTGTGATGTCCACTTGAATGACACAAACCGCATTTATTTTTTTTTCTATACTATCTATCCATTGCATTTTTTTTTCTTTTCTTTTTTTTTTTTGGTTTTTCTCTGGTACCAGGAACCGAACTCACGACCTTGCACTTGCCAGGCAGGCGCTTTTGCTGCTGAGCTAAATCCCCAGCCCCTGTCCATTGCATTTTTAACGTGGGCATCTACAATTTATGGCAGGCACTGCTGATTTTAATGAAATACCAAGTCCCCTATTTCAGACAAATGTCTCCCTTGATCCATTTTTTTCGAAGAATTAGCATAAGTAAGAAAGCTAGTTGTTGGATTGTTTTACCTTTGAGAAGAGCTGTGCTTTATGAATCCTGAAGCATGTTTTGAAACTCCCCCACAATGATGTTTTCCTGGGTTAAATCATTATTTTAGAAAACTGAGTAAACCCATGCAGCTGGAGTTCATTCAGATGTGTGTCCTATTATTGCTCTCTTTTGCTTTCTTTTTCTTTTGGCAGTTTTCTCCCTTTTTGATGTATCATACACATTTGCCTTGGTTTGAAATTCCTGGTGGAGTTTTACTTCTCCTTCTCCCATCAAATGGTTGGATAAAGACGGCTATTATTCCATTCTCCTGTGAAAATTACCTGCCATTTATCCCACGTTCTTTATTTATCTCTGTTACCTGCTTAGCTTTCAGGTGACAAACAACAAAAGGCAAAATATCCTTGCTTCTCCCGCGGCTTATTTCTTTTGCACCAGGAAGCCACTGAATGTAACGTACCCGATTTCTGTTTGTGCTGCGTTGCTCATAGTGGCCAAACTTCTATGCTGCTATTCATGTGCAGTGCTTTTCTAGCTGCTCGTAATTTAGGAGATAAAAACCCAAACATACTCAAACGCCTTGTGCTGGAGCTTACTGTCCTGTAACTTGAAGTCACTGTAGCTTCTGAACTTATTGTACTCCTCAGGAACTTGGGCAGTGATGTCTTACTACATTTATTTTTTTTCTTTACCGAGCTCTATTTTAGATTGAGCTCTTATTTTTGGATTATTACTGAGCATTGATTCCATCTACCTGATGGCAAAGATTGTACCTGATTACCCTTTAAATTTCCTGACCTGTTTAAAGTAAAAATATACAACTTTTAATCTGACTTTTTAAAAGAGAGGATCTCGATAAGTCATTAAATTCCCCCACTGGCAGAAACTTGCAATCCTTCTGCCTCAGTGTCCCATAATTCTGGGACTACAGGGGTGCGCATCATGCCTGGACGTGGGGGTTTCTAGTCTGTCTTGGATTTCTCTTAACTCCAGAACTTAGAGGTCATTTAGATAAGAACTTCATCTTAAAAATACTAGAGACATACCTTCCTATATCATGCTTTTATTTTAACCCATTACTTATGTTACTATTCTGGCATAGAGTTAGTTTTCTTCCTCATACAAAAGAAAACCGAAAAGGGAACGTGAATACTCTGAGCCTGACCTCTTTAGAGCTGGGCGGAAGCTGGGGTCAGGATGGTGTGATAAGACAGTGGCAAGAATCGACTTTGCTTCTATGGTAGTTCATAGCTTCCAAGGAAAGCTTTACAGTCTTGCTCTCAGGGTGGACTCTCCTGAACGTGTTTGGCCAGTTTTGAACTGGAAGTCTGTGCAGGAATTCGCCTTAACTTTTCTATGTGATTCATACCACATTCTGTCTTCATAGTTTGACTCTTTTTCCAGCAATGGAAATATTGAGGCAAACATGACACAAACTTTTGTCAGAAAGATGACATAATCCTAGCTCCACCTCTGATTGGGTTCATAATTTTTGTTGAGCCTCTTAAATTAATCTCAGTTTCCTCAACGTATGAAGAAGAGAATTAGATTCATTGTGCATAATTTAGCAACTTTCAGTGTGCATAGAGTAGAACATTCTTTGTTCCCTTGATTTTTCTTTATCCTTTCACTGTTATATTTTTCTTTTTTACTTTTGTTCTTCTTAATTTTCTTCCCATGAAAGCCTGCATTCTTTCTCACCTTACTTGGTTTTTGCCCTCCATTTTTCTCTTTATTTTTTTCCCTTCCACCTACTTTGGATTTGTAGTGTATGTGGATTTCTCTTGATTTTGCATTATACCATAGCACAGATGTTCAGGGATGTATGAAGTTTCTATGTTTCTTAGCATGTGGATAATTAAATCATGAGAACATTTACCCCTCAATAGCTAACAAATTCTTAAATCAATTTCTTAATAGAGGAGATCATTTTTAAATGGAGCACAAGCATAACATCTGCAGGTAAATTATATTTATATTTTGTTGTATTTCCAAAACATATTGTACTGAAACAAGTGTGATCAACTGTATACTAAAATTAGTCATTGCAGTAAATACATTTCTCAAACTGTAAGTAACAAATGTAGTCAATAACTTCTAATTATTATGATCACATTGGATTAAATGTAAAAGAACTATAATTATATGATGAGTGCAGTGAAAACTTTCACAGCACTATAGCATTTCAACGTTTTTATTAGGATTCATTCAGTAATCCTACCTGTGTAACATTCAGCCATCTACAAAAAGCAGTGATTCTTTCTTAATGCAGAGTAATTGGAATGGGAGTCAAAAGATAATTTCAAAAAATTAAAATAATACATTATATCTGTGAGCTATCGGCAGCACAAGATAACCATGCTACTGAATTGAAGTTCTTGACCGGTGTTTGAAGGCTGTGTGGGATGCTGTTGGACAGAGTAAAGGAGCAGGAAACGGAACACACGGGATGGGTAGGAGGAATACTGAATTAGCAGCAAGGTACCATTCTCAGTGAATACGGAGTACGAAGCTTCTTGAGGTCCTTTTTTCTTCTAAAATGTTAGATTGTACATATTACATGGAGGCAGGGCATAGTATGCAAGCACAAATAAAAGAAAAGCTGTCAATATTTTGAGATTAACAATGGCTTTCTTGTGTCCTGAATGCCCACAGAAGTATGGACTTCACAGGACAAGTAGAATTTTGGCTCTCAATTGATTTGACAACAGGGAAAACTGAGTCACACAGGCTTACAGGACTGCTTCCAGCCAGGTAACACGTCTCTCCCAGTTCAGCTGGGAATTGACACAACTTGAATTCTGTCTTCTTTTGCGGTTCTGCATTAAAACCATTTGCAACTTGATATACTGATTTAATGTACTTTACCATGATTGGTGTCCTACATTTTGTGACTCTTCATATAGACTTGCCATGCTCTTCTCTATTTTGGTGTTAAAACAGTTCCTTAAACTATCAGCATTAGCAGAAATAGAAACCAAAATATAACAAACTGTCTGACTGTTTAGAATTTAAGTGTTAGGTCTTCTCTCTGCACCCTCGTCTCAGTGAGCCACTAAAGTACACCGTGGAGAATCTGGCTTTTGTAGTGGAAATATATCGAAATTACATTTCATTTGAATCCATCTTTGTATTGGACCGGTATTTATGTGATAGTTTCTGGGCTTTCTTTTTTGTTTCCTTCCATACATTCTTCTGTCCCTTTAACACAGTTCTGTTTGATCCTTAGAACTCTCCACTCTGAACACCCTATCTGAGCGTCTTGTCTGATACGTAACGTTTCTGCCTACCCTTGAGAATTTCCCAAATCGATCTCTGGACTCTTGGACTCCATCTACCCCCTGGATAATGAATAACGACCCAGATGTGCTATGCTTATTGCATTATTAAGATAGAATTATTCTTGACAAAAGTCCTTTTCCCACACAGCTAGTAAAAACCATTGTTAATTTTGGCATTTGGACAAAGACATCCAACTTCAAAGACACCGGTTACCAAAATAAGTTGTGAGGGAACAATTGAAATTTTCACAAGGATAGAGGAGAACTCAGTGACTTTTAAAAACAAACAAGGCGTCTAAGGCCCAGCTTCGTTGGAATGGATGAGATAACCATGGAGTGCTCCTGAGCGGATCCCTAAGGTGAGCACTGCTCAGAATAATCCTGTTTTTGCCAAAGGGAGAAGAGTGAGGGGTGCTGCCTTTTTATCCCGAGTCTAGACAACACGGTCTTCACAGGACCCCTTGGAAAGCCTGAGGTGTCCTTCTGCCGGGAGAGACCACAGGCTCCCTGAGTCCTGAAGACCAGGCTCTCGGCCAGGGTGCTGAGGGTGGAAAGTGACTGCTTTCCTAGCAAAGCTGGACAGTGCTGCAGCAATGTGAGCCTCTGCAGGAGTGAGCGGGTCCGGTGCTGTAGGACACCCTGGCGGTGGAGATGTCCTGAAGGGTGAGGAGAGCTTAAGGGAAGGTAGAGAAGCACATGCAGGCAGTGTGAGGGTGATGAGGACCGGAGGAGGCTCAGTGGCAAAAGAGCCACTGTTTGCCTGGGAGCGGCTCATTCACCAGCACAGGAGAAGTCGCTCTCCTATCTCCAGCTATGCCCTTTCCTCCCCAAATGTGGGTCAGGACTGCAGCAGATATAGGGCAAGCTCATCCTGGGGGTGGAGCAAGGGGGCCAAGCACAGTCTCCACCAACCAAGCACTGAGCGTCGCTGGAGCACAGGGTCGTCCTCCTAGGGAGCGAGGGTGGTGGATGTCTGGAGATGGACCCCTCTAAACGGTGTCTGTTTCAGTGTGAGTGGTAAAGTGGCCGTGTGTTCTTCAGGTGTGTGAAGAAACACATGGTGGAGCTTGAACTTTCATCCAGGCTCAGAGGGAAGGTTTCCCACCACACCGTGACCGTGACTGTCCAGGTGGACAGGAGAGACACAAAGGTTAGGTTTTGAGGAGCTCCCACACAGCGTGTTTGTTTCTCCCAACAGGTAAACTAATATTTCTAACGATAAAATTTTTATGAACAATTTAATATTCCAGGATATATATGATTCAAATAACGCCACAGCTCCGTACTTTGCATGATGTAGACTATTGAGATTGATGACAGTGGTACGTGTAGCATACTGTGGCTGTAGCCCGGATTAGCACTGTGTTTCTGGTCACACATAGAGCAGTCAAGTTTGTCCTGGCCTACCTTGTGTTTCATCCTTTTAATTTCCTTCCAATTTTAACTGTTATGACTGCTGTGGATACCTCAGCAAGATGGCCTGATTTTGAATCCTTTATAACATAGGCTTGAGTTCCCTTATTTTAATGTTTGCAGTTTATCTTTTTCCTTTGGAATACATACATGACTCATTAATATAACTTTATCATAGAGTACCAGTATTAAAAATTAACTTGGGGCAGGGTATGTAGCTCAGGGGCACAGTGCCTGCCTGCCAAGCTTGAGGTCCTGAGTTCGATTCCTGGTACCAAAAAAATAAAATAAAATAAGAAAGTGACTTAACACAAGATTAATTAGCTCAGAAGAAAATAGTTGGGAGGCAGGTACAAGTTCTTTCAATTACTGTCTCAGCGTAATTCAGCCTAGCTCTTCAAAAGGTTACACCACACCAATTATATCCTCTTTACTTCACAATACATGTAATAAGTATGTAAATATTCTATATAGGTGCACATATGCTTGTGTACATATATGTGGAGAGAAAGAGATAAAGGATTCTGTATTTTTATAACAGAGACTCTCAGGCTGGGGTTACAGCTCAGCGGCACAATGCCTGCCTGGCCAAGTGTAAGGCTATGAGTTCGATTCCCAGTACCAAAAAATCCCAAAGACTCTCTAAACATTCACTGTACAGAATTTTAACCTGAAAGCAGTTCCTGTCACCAGAAAAATGTTTGTAAAGACAAATCTTATATGCAAAATTATTGAATTCTTTTTTACAAAACTGAGAATATTATGTCAGATAGTGTTTTGTACTTTTACTAAAATATGTTTTATACGTTCTTTTAAGTGACTAACATAGCAAGAAAAACATCTAGATTCCACATGAGGAGTCCCTGTGTATGGAAGGAGAAGAGTTTAAATGCATAATTTTTAGCAAAGGAAAAATTTTAGCAATAGGAACAATATTTACTACCATGCTATGGAAAGGCCTCAACACGTAAGTGATTTGCTCAAAAGATATTTCTAGAGCCTTCACCTACAAACAACCAACTTCTTTCCTCATGTTTTGAAGTACATTAACTGGAATCCCTTCACTGTGGAATTAGGAAATTCACTAAACAAAAATAAAAGCAGATGTCTGAATTGCTACATGATGTGACTTACCATATTAATCATGGTTGAAAAAAGCATTCAGGATACTACTTTGCAAACAATGTTGTAACTACCTAGGTTCATCTCAAATAAAAATAAAAATAGAAACTCCCTTTAGTAAGTTACCTTCATGTTTCTGAAGCTGTGTAATTCCTCCATAGGTGTTTCATCTATTTGCTTTTATGATATAACAAGGTACTTAAAAGCAGAAAAAAAGTATTTTTATAAACTGTTTTTCACATAATCTAAAAGAATACATATATAAGGGGCATAGCAATGTTGTGTATAAAACAAAACACAGGAAATAGGAGATTACATTAGAGGACTCTTTTTTCAGACTCTTCAATTTTATTTTTCTCTTTTGCTCCTAACACTGACACATACACTGGGCCTTCAGTCAATGAGGCTTAGAAGGGATTTCTTAGATGAAAAAGAGATCTGTGCATTAGCTTTAATTTTATCTCTAGTGCTGACTGATCCCCAGAACAAATATTAACTCCTCTGGAGAAGCCAACCGTATGAAGAAAAAACCCTTCTAAATTATATTATGTACTCACACTGTCTTTAATAAGGCTCTGTGAAAAATTAGAAACCTATCACATTAGGGAATGATGACATATTTAGACTAGTTTGCTTGGGAGAATTTCTCATTTTGAAGTTGTTGTAGTGATTGTTCAGATCTTAGTTACTGCTTCTGAATCTCAGGCAAAGTCTAAATTTGATGCTAATGTCCCTTGACTAGGACAGCATAGATTTTGTGCAGCTACTTCTGCTATAGCTATTTTCTGGCATTAAATAACAAAACAATGGTTAAAAAAAGACCTTTATAGCCTTCTACCTCATAGGACATAAATATTCAGTGAAAATGCTCACACACATACATGCACATACACATACACACTCATGGAGACAGGGAAATCAGATTATAAAAATTATTTGTGCAACCAACTTTAGACAAAATCTGTATGATTTGATTAAAACTGATCTATGTCAGTTTTATGTATCACTAGATGAGGGACCTTTGAGCATTGGAGTTTTGCAATCTTTTTTCATGACTTTTCGTCTTTGAGACCTCTGATGAAGCCATTGTAGAACAGGATGAGAATGAAGGACCTGAAGAGTGCGGTGACTTTGTGTTCAGTTTTCGTAAGTGAGCAGACATTTTGTAATTATTTTAAGCTGTCAGATATTTTCATAGTGGCTGCCATTTGCTCATTATGTCGGAATGATCGCCAAGTCATCCTCTGGCAATGAGCTCACCTTGCAGATAAAATGAGCACAGGAACATAACCTGTTTCCTCGAATTGGTGGTGGTTCCCACCCAAGAGCTCTAACCCTGTAGGTCACTTGTTGCCTGAGGAGCAGGCTGTGTGGACCCAGAAGAGCTCATGGAGAGGTAGAGGCAGCGCCTGGAAGCGTCTCTGAAGTGTTCGTGTTGGTCTGGATGTTCTGACACTATGTGGACACTTCTGCTTTAGTAGACTCATCACAGCTGTCTTTTCCTGGAATCTTGAGAGTACATTGAATTTTGTGGAATATTGGTTATATTCCATATTGTTTATTCAGTATTAGTTTCTTCTCTAAAGAAATGTCTGTATTTGAGTTGAGAGTTCTAACAAGGTTGGCCAATACTGTTATGGTCAGGATACGGCATTTACCCCTCAAAGCCCCAGGCAGTTCTAGGTGGGGCTTTTGGGAGGTATTTGCATCATAGGGGTGTGATACTCGTCACTGGATTAGTTCACTGATGAGTAGTATGAGGTATTGGGAGGTGAGGCTGGTCTGAGGAGGTGATCACTAGGGGTGCAACCTGGAAGACTGTCTCCCTCCTCCTCCCTTGACCTCTCTGTGCCGTACCCTGAGTGGTTTCCCTCTGCAGTGCCTCTGTGCCATGATACCCTGCCTTGAAGCCAGCTAACTTTGGACTGGAACCTCTACAGACTAAGCCAAAGTAAAGCTTTCTTCCTTAGATTTACGGTTGTCCCAGCAATGTGAAACTAACTGAAAGAAATACCAGTTGAAAAGCTGACATAAAGTCAGAAGATAAAAGATTAAGTTTAGTTTTTGCTACCAAGGAAGAACAATCTGATGTGTTCATCAATAAGTGATAGCTCAAGAGAAAGTAAAAGCATCAGCTTTCTAAACAGTTTGAGTTACCAGGAATTTCTAGCATGACTATTTGGATTTTAAGTATCTATTTGGCCACTGGATAATTCAGATTATGAAAGAGTACCATTTCAGTTATGGCAATAATTTTTCCCTGATATTTCATGCTGATTATGATTTTACAAGTAATTTATAAATCTCATGAGGAATATAAAATTAATGAATAGTATAATTATATAATAAAACCTAAAACTGCTGACTATTTACTCACTGTCAGACATTGACCTAATGCTGTAATCACTAACTCACTTATTTCTCAGGACAACTGTGAAAAGGATGAGGCAGTATCACATTCACCTTTTTCAAATGGAAAAGCTGAGACCCAACTTGAGTAATTATACTTTCATTGTCATGTAGCTAAGTCAGACCTATGGCATGGCTCCCAAGTCTGTAGTTCTTATCTGCACTGTAAACTCCATTTTATCAGTTCCAGTATACTCTGTTGCAGTAGGGTCTCATGTTTGTTAAATCTAACATTGTAGTAACATTTCGAGAAATTTTGGCAAGCCCAGTGAAAATTTTAACGCGTATGGCAAAAAAACCCTAAGTCAACCTATAGGTGAAAGTAGTAAAGCAGAGAAATCCAGATACCTAGACCCAATCTGTCATATACTTACTCTTCCTTTCTTAATCTTTGTTGAATTTTTAAATTAGCAGCTGGGCCCGGTAGTGTACACACGTAATTCCAAAGCAAGAGGATTGCAATTTTGAGCCCAGCTTGGGCAATTTCACAACTTTGGCATAACTTGTCTCAAAAACTATGAAAAGAAATGGAAGGAAGCAAAGCTTGGGGATATACTTCAGCACAAAAATATTGGGTTCAATCCCCAGTACTGAAAAAAAAAGGTAAAGCATTTGGTGTTGACCCTTTAACTCTCAATAGGAACTGACAATAGTTAAACGTTTTTCAAAGTTCATGTGCAGAAAATATTATGGAACGTAAATTTCTCATTTCTCAGATTAAAATATACAGCTATTTATTAATTATAACCTGTAAATGAATAGCTGCAATTCAATTAATTACAAACAATATAAATCAATTTAAAAGTTTTCAACAAATTTCTTCCTTTTCCATTTCTTTTTGCTGTATCACTATTGTGTATGGTTACTCACAGCATTTAAAATTGCTTTGTATTCTGCATACTCTAAACATCGACCTTGTTATTGTTCCTCAGCTCACAATCTGGTGGACTTTGAATAGTAAATATATGTTCCTTTCGCTAAACACGTCTGTTCTACTTCGTTTGTGTAAGTGTAGGCCCACTTTTTCTAATTGGTTTCTAATATGAAATGACCATGGTTTCATTTTTTAGGCTCACTGTGGATTGCCAAAGGCATCATTGAGTCAGTAAATTCTACTGCACTGGAAGTGGGTCTGGTCTTCTGGGTCTCACCATTAGCAGTTCCTTGTGAGTGTCTAGTGACGGTCCTGCCTGTGATTTTCCAACAACAAGCAGTGCTATTTCCAGCAACTGGTTAGTGCAAAATGCATCCCTCATTTGCTGGTTTATAAGATGCATCTTTAAATAAATAATCGCAGATGCATTAGGAGAAATAGACAAGCATTAATGAAATAAGTGGGGCAGAATACAGAAAAATGGAAAATCCTCTCATTTTCAGGGTAAGTAACATGGAAATATCCATTTAACTGTTTCCTATGTTTATGTTTTAAGTCTATCACTAGATCATTCCATCATTCTTGCTAGAGAATGTGTATTTCAGTCTTTCTGCTCCGCTTCTTCCATTCTTGTTACCAGAACCCAGGTAAAATCCATGGGTTAAGTTACCAGTTGTCTTCTTTCACTTCTAGCATGGCTCTCTTGTTTTGTACCACGTTGAGTTTAGAGAACTGATTGCAAATACATGTCAGTCAACAGGGGATACAATTCTGTTATGCATGCTAACCCAAACAGCATAAAACATATAGTGAATACAGAGATGGTCTCCACACTCCTGTCTTAATGTTTTACATATGTTTAAGAACTACTGCAGTAGTATTAATAGGATTGGGGATATAGCTTCATAGTGCAGTGCCTGCCTGGCAAGCGTGAGGTCCTTAGTTTGATTCCTGGTACCAAAAAAACCAACCAAACAAAAGCAAAACACAATAGTACTACTAAAAATACTTCAAAGGCCATATGTTTCAAAAACACAGGTAAAATAGAGTGAAAAGGCAACCTACAGAATGGGATAAAAAAATGTGCCTGCTCCTCTTCCAAGAGAGGTTTAATGTACAGGATATATAAACAACTGAAAAATATTACCTCCCCAAGTCCAGTGATCAATCAAAAATGGGCAAATGAACAGAATAGACACCTTTACAAAGGAAAAGTACAAAAGGCCAGCAAGTACGTGGAAGAAATGTTCATTAACTTTGCCACTAGGCAAATGCAAATCAAACAGTGTTTAGGCCCCATGCAGGATAGCGATCATCAAGGACACAAATAAGCAATGAGTGCTGGTGAGGATGACAGGTAGGGGACTCCTACACTTTTGATGGCACGATGTACTGGTACAACCACTATGGAAATCAACAGGGAGTTGCTGCAGAAACCTGGAAATAGAAATTCCATTAGACCCAGTGATATTTTTCCTGGATATGTTCCTGGAAGAATTACAGACATCTTACTGGAGTAATATATCCATATCTATGTTTATAGCAATCAGTTCACAGTAGCAAAGCTCTGGAAAAAGCCTAGACACTCATCAATAGATGATTGGATAAATAAAATGTAGTATATATACACAATAAAACATTGTTCCACCATGAAGAAGAAAGCCATGTCATTTACAGGAAAATGGATAAAGCTTGAGACCATAATGTCAAGTGGCATAACTTATATAGAGAAAGTTAAACATCACATGCTTTCTCTTATAGGAGAAACTTAAGAGAAAGAAAGAAGAAAGAAAGAAAAAGAAAGCAATGAGTGAAATGAAGGAGAGATGGTAGGAAAGATGAGGATGACTTTCTGGAGATGGAGAAATGGGTTGGGAAGAGAGCAAATATAGAAGAAGAAACTGCAGTGAACAAATTACTAATTTCCCAAAACACACAGAACTAGTATGGGCTGGAACTAAACAGCAAAGACACACAAACAAGGCAGTAAAAGTATATTATGTGAGGGGCTGGGGATTTAGCTCAGCGGCAAAGCGCCTGCCTAGCAAGCGCAAGGTCGTGAGTTCGGTTCCTGGTACCGGAGGAAAAAAAAAAAAAAACCAAAAGTATATTATGTGAATATGTGAGCCAATATATTTCCACTTTAAAATTTTAGGCTAAAATGAAATAATGAGTGTCTGAAGTCCATTTAATTTAAAAACATGAGTTTTCACTAGCTATTACACTGAGACTTCTGTTTATGAACTTTATTTGTTTTACAGTTCTGGGCAGGACAGTTGTGTTTGTGTGTGTGAGGAAGAGGTCCAGGTCCTGTGTGGCACCTGATAGGGAGTTTGTGGCCAGACACAAAATTTTGCCAAATGCATTTGTTTGCAAACAGAAGTATTTGTGACCTGAAGTCTTATTGTATATAGGAAAATGGGAGAACATAAAGATTGTTAAGAGAAAAAAAACAGGAAAAAAATAGAAGAAAAATAGTGAAATGAAACAAAATGGTAAGACAATTTCATTAATTCACAAGTCCCCTTATAATGTGTCATAGCTACTGTCACTGAATTCTAGTCATTTCTTTGCTGGTGAATAATGGTGCTATGACATGTTTTCATGTAAATAGAAGAAAGCAGAAATTACTAACATGCTCTTTTATTTATTTATTTATTTATTTATTTATTTATTTATTTATTTATTGTCTTTTTGAGACAGGGTCTCGCTATGCAGTTCAGGCTGGCCTTGAGCTCACTTTGTAGCCCAGGCTGGTCTCACACTCACAAGAATCCTCCTGCCTCAGCCTCCCGAGTGCTGGGATTACAGGTGTGCGCCACCACGCCTGGCTTAACATGCTCTTTTAAAAATATTTTTCTGGTACAAATTATCTGGAAATAATTTTTAAGACTTTAAGAGCTATTTATTAAAAATGCATTGACCTTGTAGTGCTGTTATTCACATTAGATAATGTTTCCTTTGGAAAGTGGAATTCCTTATGATACTTTTGGCAACGATGAAATTTCTGTCATTGGAGGAAGTTATGTCACTCTTTTGATTCAGGAAAAAGGTGATCACAGTGACTGAAATTTGTAAAAGAAGTGTTATTGATTTTGTATTAAGAAAGATTGATAGAAACCGCAATTTGGGTTTGTGTATCCTCTGGTAGTGTGCAATTATTCCTTCACCAGAGTGCTCTACATGTCAAGGTTGAACGTGATTTAGTGGAAATAGCTGTGGGATATGAAGAACTAAAAGATGGCTGAGTTCAGTTCACAGTCTGGTGAGTCCTGCTTGAGCTGCTTATGAAATTTACTTTTACGTGAAACCCTTGGCAAACCCATGAAGCTGAGAAAGAAAATTTGATTGCTGTACTTTCTAGGCAGAATAAGATTTAATTAGCAATATTCACTGTTATTAATATTCAAGTCTATAACCCACAGACAGTAAGGAAACAGACTAACCAAGTCCAACTTGGCCCATATTCTCAAAGGTGGCCATCAGCAAGAGCCTGTTTATCGCCACTAGGGGGCAATTTTATATTAGGCATTTTATATTCTCCCTCCAAATAAGGAAACCTCACGAATGCCAGCCTCGAATACTGACGAAGTGAATTTTGAAGATGTAAAATCTGATATCTGAGATCAATGTCAGCCTTAAATCTAGTCCGGTAATAAGTCTTTTGAGCCCAAGAGCCAGGGGAAAGCCTGCACCTGTTGAAACTTTCTAGATGAGATTGTTCTGAGGAAGGAGAACATTTTTGTCGTGGGGAGGGGGAAACTAAAAGCAAACCATTTTGTTTTTCTTTTTTTGTTTTTTTTTCTTTTCCTGGTACCGGGAATCGAACTCATGACCTTGCGCTTGCCAGGCAGGCGCTGTGCCGCTGAGCTAAATCCCTGGCCCAAGCAAACCATTTTGAAAGTGGGAAGCTCTTTCTGAACTACTTTGATGTGTGTTACAACTTTAGAAGTCCAAATTATGGATTCAGAAAAAAGGTTAATGGTGTATTTGCGGCAATATAGCTTTCTATATATGTGATAGCAGTAGTTGATCTACTTGTTTCCTTGTAGCTTTTTGTTTTTGTTTCTGTTTTTTATGAAACTGTGCTTTGAACAATAACAATCTCAGCAGGTCCCATTCAATTTTTACAGAAGTAAAGAAAAGGAAGTTTCCTGATCTTTAAATACTATTTTGTTCTGAATTGAGGTACTTTCAAAACCCGGGAGCTTTCAGCCTGCATCTGCGTTCACTTGGTGCTGGGTAACAGCAGGCCTGTAGCATCTGCTTCACATGGAAACCCAGGCGTCCCAAGGCCATTGTTGTCTTGGGTAAGCCTTAAAAGGCCCCTCCATCCTTAAAATCATTGAATTTCATCACTATTTTCAAAACCGCACTACACATTGGAGGGGGATCGCCTAATCCCTCATTTCATGGCTGCGCAGCGTCAGTGGGAGGGAGGCTTTCCTCATAGAAAGAAAGTGAAATAGGGTTCACAGGAAGCGCAAACACACAGACATGCACTCAGGCACAGGAGCCGAAGGGAAGAACCACGTCAAACCAACCACGTGTGCGTTCGCTGACAACGCACCAGAATAAGCACAGCGGGTTCTGCTTTTCTTTTCCACTTTTATTTAATTGGAAAACCAAGTTCACGTTAACTTACTTTAATCACTTCTGTGTTAATATAATTATCTTGTGTTTCTTTTTTTTGTTGTTATCCAAATTTTTGCTTTTTCTTCATTCTAAACTAATTATCCATGGTACTAGGGTGCATTGTTGACAGATTTTATTCTTATTCATACAACCCAGCAAAATTGCTAAAAAATCATTTTATCTCTCAGGTATCTTCATGCTATTAGTTGTCAAAAACAGTGATAGATTGATGATAGGTAAATTCTGATAAGGTGGTAAACTAAGACATTGTTCATCCCAGGACATACTTAGAAGAATGGTTAGTTTTGTTTTATTTGAGCTATGTTATAAGGAAACTTAAACTGAAATACGGTGTCCTTATAGTAGAAATAAACTTTGCAAGCAAGAAATAATGGTGTATGTGAGAAAAGTAATGCGGGAAACTTCAGTTCATACTTGTTTATTGTGCAGTGTGGGAGGCGGGGGAATCATTTGCTTACTTACCTTGGCAACAGACTTGCATGTGTATTGGTCTATGTGACTTCAGCTGGCTCATCTGAGGAAAATGTCTCAGAGTGGAGAACAAAGCATACGTAAATGCCAATCAAGAACGTAATATATGTCTGTTATTATTTTAAAAACTGAAAAATGTGTGAAAAATCAAAGGGAAATAAACAGTGAAAATTTATTTTAGAAGCTATATATGATTACATAGCAATTTCTTTTACACATTCATTACATGTACATGTAATATGACTTTAAAACAAAAGCTGTACTATTATGGTCAGCTAAGTTAGGTAGAAATATTATCGACAGCCAGACAGGGTGAGGCCCTCGAGGGAGCAGGTGCAAAAGATGAGAACGCATTATAGCTGTGGCTGGAGCCGCATCTGCTGGAGGCCAGGCCTCCAGATAAAGACAGAGTGACCAGGCCTATGTGCTTCCTCGAGGGATAAACAAAAAATTAACATTAACAAAAGTAGCCCTGCTGGACTGCAGGAAACCCCAGCTTGTCTCTTCCTAAAAAGGTCTTTGCTCTTTCCATGCACACTTACTATGTGACCTGCTTCCTTATTGGATCAATATGACCTAAACGGCTAAACTTGTAATCTTACTGGCTGATCATAGTTTTGTCCTGTGTTGTCCCTACCTTGTGATTTTGCTCCCACCTCATGATTTTGCTCTAAAAGTCTTTCTTTGTAAAATGAGGTCCGGAGCAATTGGGACCCCTCCTATCTCTCAGGAGCTATTCATATACTCCAATAAATTTTCCTATTCTTACACACTGTTGTGCCTTACAATGCACTCTTTGATTTTAGGAAATATGAACTTGGCATATCAGACATCTAGCAGGTTGGGAATTACATTTATTTATCCTATATCAAAACTGCTTTACTCTCTGGCATACTTGGTCAAGATTCACATCCATGCTAGTAATCTGAAGTTGGTAGTAACTCTTCCATAGTCATGTGTGATTGCTCATAACCATATTGTGTATTCCCTCCTATGTTTCCCTCTACAATGAGAGTTATCATTTGTATATTAGTTTTGGAATAGATTTGACCTCTCATCAAATGATCAAAGGAAATTTAGAACTCTTAAATCTGAACCTAACATATAAATTTCAGTAATTGGTTCTAGAACCCCTGTGGCACACATTGTAATCTATAATGCACAGTTTTTATAGCCAGCAGAAATACAGTAAAACCTTGGTTTGCAAGTATAATTCATTCTGGAAATATACTTGTAGTCCAAAACACTTGTGTATCAAAAGGAATTTCCCCATAAGAAATAATGGGAACTCCGGTGATTCATTTCTCAATACCAAAATATTCATATAACATTATTATAGGACTGTAATATAATACAAAAGAATACATAAAATGCAAAATGTAAGGAAAAATAAATAAGTAGATAAACCTACGCTTACATTTGAAAACCTTCATGGCTGGTGTGAGGGAGACAAGAGAGAGGAGGGCTATTGTATAGGATGAATTTCACTGTCACGAATGGAATAACTGCTATCTGTTGGTTCAGTGCAATCTTTTTTGTTCATGCAGTTTTAACAAGGAAGCTATTCAATGACACTTGCTTTTGCCTGCTTTTGAGGATTTTGCAGAAATGTGACATTATATTATTGATAAACAGATTCCTCACTTGTACTACTACAGCCTTTTTTGGGTGGGGATTTTCTACAAACTTTTGTACTGTTTTCCACTTTCTGTATAGCTTCCTAATCTCATTTGAAGTGAGGGATTTTCCCACCATTTTCCCCTCCTTCTCTGCAAATGAGATCTTCTCCACAACCTTTTCTGTTGGAAGAGAATCACTCACAATCTCACAGTGAAAAAGAGAACAGCAACTGGCTCAGTTGTGATCATGTGATACACAGTGTCACACACTACTGTACTGAAAGACACCACTCCTTTATCAAGTTAAAGCTTATCAGAACTGTTTGTCCATCTTGCAGAACACTGCAGAGCAAATTACTCCCAGTCCAAGATTTTACTTTTTGGCAACACAATATTATGGATAAAAACTTAATTTCGTTAAGAATTCCCTGTTGATAATATCCTAGGAAAACTAGACTTTATAAGTTTAGGTATTGCTTAAATTTCAGGAGCGACTTTTACAGTGCACATGACTTTTTTTTTTAATGGTGAAGAAAGTTTTTCAGTTTGAAATAGACACCGGCTGGCTTCAAGTACAGTCTTGAGTGTATCATCGCTATAGACTGGAAAGACAGCACTACTTGAGAAGTGAGAAGCTCGTTCAATATCTAACATATCAGAGGCTTGGATATGAATATGGCAAAACTCAACACAACTGAAGATGAGAGCAGATTAAAAATAAAGGTAAAATTTGTGATGTCAGCTTGTGTAAGGAATGATAAGAAAATAAAATGAGAATAAGTGCCAGAGTGGTAGTAGATCTCTAGCGTTTTGATAAAGGGGGGTTTCAAAGACATTTCCTTAATCTTTGAACGTCTTGAGAAAGGAGCTTCCAGTACACCTGAAGAAAGAGCGTGCGTTCCAGGCAGAGGCTCCAAGACAGGACCTCTCAGCGTCCACAGGACATCACTGAGGCTAATCTGACTGCCCTGGAGGAGGTCAGGGAGAGAATTCAAATAGAAATTATGTCAGAATGAGACTTCATTTGTTTTGCAATCCAGTGGATTTCTACTGTGAGTGTGAAGAGAAGCCTTTTGAGTGGATCACAGAAAGAAGCAGTGTGATGGGACTTAGGTGAGACATCCTTGACTCCAGTGCACCAGTTCCGCGATGATAGAGACCTGGAGCCCAGCTGGGAAGTTCGTGCAACAGCGCAGACTAGGGCCAGGGTGATAGCAGGGAAAACACAGGGACGGGGTTGACTTTTGCACCTTTGGACAATCGAGTGGAGCCTGCAGCTTGAATGTAGAGGTTATGACAGAGAAGTGAGACACAAATCGAACTTCCTGTCTTGGAAACGTACAGTTGCTGTGTTTCCAGAAATGGAGGTGGGGCTGAGGGAAGTATAGGAATCGTTTGGAAGACGCTTACTAGTTGAGTTCCGGGTATACATTGTGAGATTCTCATTAACCATTCCAGGAAAGGTATTGGACTTGCGTTAAGGAAGAAGCAGGGAAGTGACACTCATTTCAAAGGGGTCAGTGTACAGACTGTACACCAGTTCTGGAACTGGACGGTACAAAGAAGAGACTGACACAGCGAAGGGTCCCAGGTCCGAGACAGGTGCTCGACAGTTCTGAGCTGGGAACACGGAGTGGAAGAGGCCGAGGCACGGAAGAGAATAGGTAGGAAGCTTGCAGGCAGAGGAGGAGGACAGTGGACCCGGATGCCCCATGGGAGCATCTCTGTGTCTCACCCGCCATGTCCCAGGCCTTGGCTACCGATGCCCCTCCAGGGCGTCAGGTAGGCACGTCAGGAGCACACACCGCTGTGTGGAGGAGAGCACCAGGCTTCATTCGGTTTCTCTCGGATGTGTTTCTCCTTTGAATAGTGAGCTCAAGCCTTTTCCCTAACATTCAGGCAACAACTAGTTTACAAAGACCAAACTGACGTTTGGGGCTGCATTGTAAGAAGTGAATTAGTAGGATGAGGATTTTATAAAACTTTTACCAAGTTTTTACTGCCAAAAACCCTTGTTAGCAGAAGGACCGGATTAGCAGAATTATGTTCTTTACCTTCATGTCACATCGGAAGAAATACAAGATGACCCCAAACATGAGAAACGTTAGCACCTAGGCAGATCTAGCTTCTGTTTTTAAGTTAAAATCAAGTGTGTCGAACATCTGCACGCTACTGCTACAAATTACAAATGGAAAATAAAAATAAGAGGTACTTCCTAAATAAGCACGAATCTCACTAGCATTTTCGAAAAAAAGTTACAAATTAAGTGAAACACCTGAGACTGTGTTGGACGCTGGACCAGAGTATATGTTATGAATTTGTGGTCAAGTTTCCTACTCAGACAATTGATGAAATGTGAATGTCTTTAAAGTACATGACACCAGATGAAGATGCAAATTCTCTGATTTTGTTAGTAGTACTTTAGTAAAGAAAGACAATACCTTTGCTTTTAGGAAATAAACAATAAAGAGTTCAGAAGTACGGAGATATGTCTAAACTTACTCTCACACATGGAAAAAAAAACATAAACGGATAGACTTTTCTACCTCTATGTCTCCCTATTTGATTAAATATCATGAAGATATGAGATAATTGAAGCATATTTTTGAAACTTGAGTCATTTTTAATTGTCATTTTGGTAGCTGTTCTGAAGTTATTTTAATGCTTTAAAAATGTTTGAAAACACATTTTTAAAATTATTAAGAAATATAGAGGCATATATGCAGGGATACCTATGCAGGGGAGTCTAATATGTTCTTAAGTTTGCACATTTCAATAAGAACAAATATTGCTAATTATAGAAGCAAAGTTGCATTAAAATACAGAGGTGAAAATATAGACTGAAAATTGGAAGGTTTAAATTGGACCTCTGACTCATTACCTGATAGCCAAGAACTCTAACCACTTTGAACTAACTGCATATTCAACTGTAAAAGATACAGGAACTGCATTAAAATAGTCACATGTTCATTTCATTTATATATATCTACTCTTTCTATTGTATGTAGTTAACATTTTAAATGGAATGATTTTTCTTATTAAATAACACATGCCACATAAGTGTATCTTGACAAAAGTATGCATACTGCTATATTAAGGGAGGTGTACTAACAATTCATTTGTATGAAATCATCTCCATTGTGTTCCATAAATTACACTATGCATGTCTGTGAAAGGTAGTTAACACTGAGTAGCCTATAGTACCATATACTGTAGGATGATATTCTAGTAAACTTAAGTTTAATGACTTTTTTATATCATGATGGCACATAGTTTTTATTACTATTTACAATGACTTAATTATAAAACTTCAGTTTTGAATTATGTTGTATTGTATAAAATGGATTATAAGGCTAGAATATTTGAATTTTGTATGTCATGTAGTGTATATATACAATTTATCGTGCACCTGTGTACATGCTTATGTATGCATACATGGCATATTACATTATGATATGATTCAAAATGTCTAAGCATAACACGAGCAGACTCCTTTTATGAGGATAGTGTACATTTAAATTTTTAGAAATAATAAATACTATATTGTGACCTATAGGATGAAATATACATGGTTACTAATATATCACAATGCTTTTGAACTGTGAAATCCTAAAGAACTAACATAGTAAAACTAACATTTGTACTAATAGAATTATTTTCTATTAGAAAAATATTTAAATTAAATGTTGTGTGCTTGGGAAGTACAGTAACTTTGGGAGCATTGGGTAATGTAAGAATTAGATCTCAATACGTATAATCTGCTACCAATTTAGGATGTGTCAAGAGTCACACACTTTTCTGAAATTGTTCTGTCTTATATTATTATTTATTTTCTTTTTAATATAATCACAAAGTATATGGGTCTATCAATCTGTTCATTAATGCATATCATATGTAGTCTTGGAGAAAACTAATCCTTTTAATATTAGCAAATGAAATAATAAAGGAAATAATTTGTGATTTCAGTACATTAGTTTTTGGTAACTTTTCTATTCAATGTGTGTTTCTATTTAAAGTACATGTTAATAGGATCTGTACTAAATAATCTAGTTTATTTATCATTAAGTATAAGGCAATAATCTGTCTTTTAAATTTTAAATTTTATAGGTAACATAGCAAAGAAAATGAAACATTTGGTTACCTCAATATTTTGCAATTTGAAATAAAGTTACATCTCCTAAAATTAATTCCTATTTAAAACTTTAGGTGCTGGAGACATAGCTCAGCAGCACAGCATCTGCCTGGCAAGTCACATGGGGTCATGAGTTCAATTCTCAGCAACCCCAAAAGAAAAAAAAAAAAACTTTACGCTTAGAATTTGAAATTTACAACTTTATCCAAAGGGAACGTGATTAAGTTTCTGACTCACTAACCATTATCTAGTTTGATAAAGTGAATCTATTTAGAGAAAAATGATGGCTTGAACAAGCATATATTTGATTTTTAAAATTTATTTCTGGTTGTTGACAAGAAATAGTATATAAGGATAAATATCTGTCTTGACTTTCCTAACTTTTTATCATTTACAAACTGCTTAAGAGAATGGGTCCTAAAAATGTAAAGGTGGCTCACATTCCAACCGTGTCACATGGAATATATTAGGTATCCTGTAAATATTTATGAAACAGATAAGTAAATAAATAACTGAGGGATCATCTAAGAAAATTATGTTTGAAATGCTCATTACATTTTAAGAATAAATTAGGCATAATGAAAATTACCCCAAACAGAAACACTGTTTTACTTCTAAATATTACTGGAGAAATTTCCCCCAAATCTTAAACTGTACTGCTGTCTTGAAACACCTATTACCTAGTCTTGTCACTTCTCACCTGGAACATCTGCTTTCTTTTTTGCCATCTTCTGTCATTACCCTGTGCATCATTGTAAGACTTTGATCTTAAATGGAAAAAGAAATTTCTCCAACTTCCCTCTTCCTTAAAATACAGTAACCTGCCTTTAAAATTACTTAGCACTATGACTAACGTCTTAGAGATGGCACTTTTCATATTTCGAATAGAAATACTCAAGACCATTTTAGACCATTTTGTAATAAAAAGTGACATAAACTTGTAGAAGAAAGAAAGTACATGGTTAAACGAAGCATGTTTGCTCAGTGTTTTTATTCTGGGTGCCAGCAGAGAGAAGGAAGGAAGGAACGGGGAGAGGGAGGGAGAAAGGGAGGAAGGAGAGAGGGAAGGGAAGGAAGTTAAACAAAAATGATAAATGTGCTGAAAAAGTCAAAGATGCTTAAGAAAAGAAAAACATAACTGCAGAGAGTTAATATTCCTTAAACTGTAAGGGAGCATGTGTATAGAGATGATATACGAGCAGGCAGATGCGTGTTATGAGAATGAGGTAGGAACACATTCAAGGGAAGAGTTTTCCTGATGGAAGGAAGGCTGAAAGGACAAGGAAACGCAGCTATAGGTAAGATGAGTGCTTAAAGGACACAGTCACAGCACCCTTCTCTGTCTAAGGCAGGGGGTAGACACAGCAGCAGGTGCACTCAGGTTGTCCTGTGTGTCAGGATCGTGACTGCTCTAGTGAGTGACACAGTTAGGAAGATTGCTTGCACTGCATGGAGTTCAGGGGCTGACATGTTAAGAGTTAATGTCTACGGTAGACATTGTGGATTGAATTCTTCAGTCTCCTTTGCAGTCTTTCTGGTTTCTTAAAAAGAAGCTCAAAACCATTTTCCTGCATAGAATTGGAGGACGTTATGTTAAGTGCAAAGAGGCAGGAATGGAAGCGGTGCTCAGAGTCCAGGGAGCACAGCACAGGGTGGGCAGGGAAGGTGATGAGCAGCTGTGAGCCGCAGTCAGGCACGAGAAGATCCGATGTGCAGTAGTGCAGTAATATGCCTGTAGTAGCAGTGACTTCTGTGTACCTCAAAGAGCTACAAGAGGGGGTTTTGGAACTTTCCACCATACAGAAATGAGCAGACAAGATGTAGAGAGAGAAGGGACCCAGGATAAAGTGTCTGGGGCTGAGATACAGTCTGGAAGTGTGTATCCCTATGATCTACCCCTTTCAAGTAGGCTCCCAATTACTTCCCAATAATGCCACCAAATTATGATCTCCTGGGTGTATTAACTCACTGATGAGGTCAGAGCCTACATGATCCAGTCACTTTTCAGAAGATCCACCTCTAAGCATTGCTGCAGCGAGGACCAAAATTTCAATATACGAGCACGCAGGAGAAATTTTGCATGCAAATCATAGCAATTTATATATATGGTGAAAGGAGTGGAGGTAGTTTTGGATTTTTAGTGGGTATTTACTGATTTAGCACTTTTATTAAAAATATCTTTACCTATAAAAGCTGGAGTTTTGAGGCATTCATAGGTAAATGGAGGCAACTACAGACTATAATTATAAGTGAAGTAAATCAGACTCTAATGTATAAATACCATATTGTGTCCCTACTATAAGAAACTGAAAGTGTAAATAAGATCCAAAAGGTGTAATAGATATTGTGAGAGGGAAAGGAACTGCTGAAAAAGAAAGAAAAGCAGGGATGGGGGAAAGGAGAAAAGAAGGAAGGGTGAAAATATATATACACACACACAAGATAGCTTAGATAATTGTACTACTAATTTCTCTTAGTTCATGGAAAGGAACAGTTAGTGCTTATATTGTTTGATCAATTTTGCATGCAAAGTTGATATGGTAATCTGAGCAACTAATCTGAAGAAATATACAATATAATATAATAACCATTGTTAATTTCTTATCATCTTGCTTTGAAATTCTGTACCATTTTTATTGTATTTATTCTCTTTTAAAAAATATCTGTATTTTGCCCATGTAGTTAGTTACAGTTGGTTTTCATGCGAATCTAGTGTGAGACGTGTGTCCCCTTTGGACCACATGCTCATGGCTGTACGGTGTGGCTATAGACTATGTGGGTCTTAGAATTCCCTTCATGAGGTGCACATGGTGAAAATGCCATGTTTATATGAGGAATTTTGAAGAGCTGATTTCATGGGAGTAGAGAGTAGAATGATGACTCTCAGGGGCTGGGGCAAAGTGAGACATTGGTCAAGGAGTACAACGTTTTCTTAGGCAGAAGGAATAAGCTTTAGTGATATGATGCACCGAATGTTGACTGTAATAAAGATCGTACATTTTAACATTTTGTCTATCATGTTAGCCGATTCTGGAATGTATTTAAATCTTTTAATATGCATTCACCCTGTTCAGGATTTTCATGTGAGCACTGGTCTATATTTATATAATGTGGTTCCAGGGACATCATAATTGAGTTATTTTGAGCTACTTTTTTCATCTGAAGCCTCCAGGGATTCATTCATGCTTAGTGCTGGCTGCAGAGCAAAGAGTTCCGCAGGCCTAGCTGCCCCAGCGTCTCTTGACGAAGGACAGGAGCCTGAGGCCCACAGGGTCAAAGTGATGCAGTCTCATTTTCCTCGCCCTCACTGTCCAGCTCCTCTGACAGCTCTCAGTGAGGGAGGAGGCTGTTAGGGAAGAGATGCTTGTCCAGCTGCTAGTTGTAGCAGAAAGCCCAGGTACCTCCTGCTGCTGAGCTGCTGGCCTTGCAGGCTGCTTTCAGGAGGATTCCTGTCTGACTGAGGCAAGGACTGGGCCTTACTAGGCTGGTTCTGTTGTTTGTTGAGATTAAAAAATTCTGGGTTTATATCACTGTCTCCTGTTGGTGGGGAGCAGGGCTGTGGGAGTGGCATAAGTCAAACAGCGGGAGTCACGTTTCTGCACCACCAGGCGTCCACACCAGGTTCCCTTCCTTATTTTACCTTCTGGATTTCTCCTGTCATTGTCTCCTGGATGGGCTTCTGATTGTATTTAGCTAAAGGACTAGAGAGAAATAAATCCAGTCCGTCTCATCTGGGCCAGAATCCTGAAGTCTTTTCTTTTTTTCTGAGTTTAATTTTATCATTTCACGTTCTTGTCTGTGTTTACATCACAGATTGTAAAATGTACGTTTCCCCTTTCATATCTTAGAGCAAATTGCTGGTTTATCATATGTAGAAGTATTCTACTCCAAGTAATCTCTACATAAAAATAAATGTTTTAGATTTTAAAAATATTATAATTAAGATGAGGTTACTTGTAACACAAAACAATGCCTTATGACATTTCATTGAAATTATAGCCATGCTAACTAAATAAGAATAAATTCTATTCCTACATGACATTTTAGGAACATTGATAATTTTACACATCTATATCATAGCTACATCAACAAAAATATCTGCACAAATACATGATATGTATTTTTGTTTTGAGATTATGTTCTATGAAACAAAATTTAAAAATATTTCTATGGTGAGGATGTTATTCTTGGAAAGACAGTGTGATTTCTCAAATACTTTCACATCCATCTGTGAAGCAACTAAGCTTTCTAATATTATTTCAGTCCATCTTCAATGCAAACATTCAATATTTGACTTAAAAATTCAATTTTTTATAGATTTTTCTCACTGATACTGAATAAGATATACATTTGAGTAACAGAATGACACTGAGTTCATTAAATATTATGTGTTGGGACTTATTTCTAGATTTTTGACCCTTGACTTATGGCCTAATAATGCAATAGGGGGGCTGGGGATTTAGCTCAGAGGCACAGCGCCTGCCTGGCAAGCGCAAGGTCGTGAGTTTGATTCCCGGTACCGGAGAAAAACCAAAAAAAAAAAAAAAAGCAATAGGATTTGAGTGTTTTTAAATTTCACAGATTTTACACACTTCATATGTAAGTCACACTTGTCCATTCCCACTGAAAGACCATCGCTAGGACACCTCTTGGGGAGCATGAAGTGGCTGCTCCTCTCTGAGCCCTTCTGTTTCTCAGGGTTCCATCAGCAGGCAAGCCCAGGGCCTCGGTGGGGAAGATCTGCAGTGTTTCTTCCCTTCTCAGTCTCTCTCGATTCTTGTTCCCCAAACCCCCTTTCTCTTCCTCATCTGTGCCAACCCTGTTAGAGCCTGGCGAGTTCCCCAGATGGATAAACTTGATAACTTTAGCGTTTCTCATCGCAGCCTGTTGAATTCTCTGACAGGAGAAGTACAAAGCACTCAGTGACCTTTCGGGAAGCTCATAAAATCCAAGATTCCTCAAATTCTATTGCATTAAGACATTATCCTGTCACAGTGACCAGAACGCAAGAGAAAATGAGATATTTGAATCGGACAATAAATATTTCAAAACGTGGGGAAATGGGTGAGAGGCCTGACCTTATATGAGCAGGAGCCAATTGGGGGGTACAGAGAGGTGCAGCCGGGTGAATGATGGAAGACAACATGACTGGGACAGTAAAGGAATGTTTCAAATAAGTGAGGTGGTTAATTAAATGCACACTGAAGTTTTTGTTTTCTAATTACGGACTCAACAAACAGGAACATAAGATAGAATTCATAATCTGTGAGTACACTGAAGAGGACTGGCTAATTAGCTGTGAAGGAATAGCCAGTTGGTAAAAATAGAGAGGGAGTGGAAAGAGATAAACTTTATTCCTCTTACATTAGTCGTAGGTCACTAGCACACATTGTGGTAGTTTGAACCCCTGACTGGATGCTAGCTGGTCTGCTATAAATGGCATGAACGGCCTTTCTAAATACAAATATTTATTTGATAAAAAACAAGTGATAAGACTCACAGTCAAAGAAGAGAGAAATCATATGACTTTTGGGAAATATCAGAGGTTGCTCTTGCAAATGCCGAGGTCTTGGACAATCCTTAACAGTTTATATGTCAGTGTAAGAATAAATATAACTTGAATTGCATGATATTGCTTCGAGTGACTGTAAAGGGTGGGTTATTTATGTGAGAAAGCTGAGGAGAAAGTATATTCTTTTATTCACATATTATGATGACAAAAGCTATAGATGTTCACATGAGCTGTGCTAATGTGTGCTTATAAGGTTTTAACACTTCAAATATATTTAATGTTGTATGTACACAACACAAGCTGTGAAGAGATTTCACAAGCAATAGTCCACAATGCAAACTCAAAGAAATATTTTTGTCATGCTAAATGCTACATTAAATGCTAAATCCTTGATTTAGTCATTTTTGAGAGATGACTCAAAGTTTATACATCAACTGAAAGTTATTTATCAATAATTTGCTGTATAATTATCTTTCTTTGTCAACCAACTTTTGCTCAATATGCAATACATTTAACTGTGTCTTAGAAAATCAGATTGCCCCCTAAGTGGTGCATGTTGAGTACTCTATTAAAGTGGCTATTTGTGCAGATTAGCTTTTGAAATCCAACTATCTATTTACCACTTATGGATCTTTTATTTTTCTTTCAGTCGTGGCAATTGAACACAAGGCCTGGTGCATGCTAGATAAGTACTTTGACACTAAGCCACATCATCAGTCATTTTGTTGTTTTGTTTTGGTGTAAGAAGGGTGGAGCTCACACTCAAGATCCTCCTGCTGCATCTTCCCAGGTGGCTGAGTCCACAGGTGTGTGTCATGATAGATCCATGATACCTTGAATGAGAGATTTCTTCTCCTCAAGCCCTAGTTTCTCCAGCTGTCCCACGGTGGTAGTAACAATGCATAACACACAATTCGGTAGCTAACAGAGGTAATACATTACTGATGCTGAACATAGGGTCTGGAATACGATTATGTGTAGTGTGAATACAGTGAGAAGATGACAGTTATAGCAAGTGACTTGGTGCCACGTTGGACAATTTTTGAAATGTTCTGATACTGATGCGTCTTCCACTGGGCTCATTCCAGTTCCTTAAATGGAATCCAGAGCATCATTCTCTGGAATTGAGATGGACTTTAGTGAACTACTTCTCCAGATAACCAGTCAAGCTCTTAGTAGTTAAAAAGTTTGTTAGATACCTTTCAACATGAAAATTAGCTGAAACCAATCAATCTCTTCAGAGTACGAATGCTAATAAGACAAGCAACAAGCGAAAATGTATTACACATGATGATTAGAGTTGTGGCTGGTTCTGCAAGCATGTTGTTCTCAATACTGTGTCCTTGCTGCACGTGAGGAAGTGGTCTCCACCCAGGCTGCATGTGCGAATTATCTGAGCTTTCAAAATATAACAAGACCTGGTCCCTACCCCCATGTAATGCATCGATAGGGAAGCTTGGACATAAGAACCATGTACAGTATTTTCAAGTGAGTCCACTGAGTAGAATGTTTTAGAAAATTTGAATTAGAATAAATAATTATTAGGCAAATGGCATGAGATCCTTTCATGTAGTAGAAGGTGCAATATGATTTTAACTATAATTTTGGATTAAAATTGACCTTGGCTATTTGGATTAAAATTGACCTTGGCTAATTGAAATTGGCTATTTTAAAGATATTTAAGTAAAACATAAGTAGAACTTAAAAAAATGATAATTTTATCCTAGTAATTGAAATTTATCATTAAAGTTAAAGTTGTAATTTTCACAGAACATCATTAATTACATACTAAAATTTTAAGATCTTTTAAAAATTAAAATTGACATTTGAATTACAAAGACACAGGATTCAATTATAATGAAATTGTTTATATTTCTATATATTAATCATTAACCATTGAAAAACTTGTCTCCAAATATTCAAATTACATAGTATCAAAATAGCATAAAAACTAGGAATAAATATAATGAAATATTAGCAACATATTTACTTTGAAGGCATGAAGTTTTCTTGATAAAAGTAAAGAAGATCTACATAAATAGAGACATCATGTTTAAGAATTGAAAGATTCAATAACAAGCTTCATCCAGAATAGATCCTTAAAACCTCCTGGAAGTATTTAAAAATAATATGTAGCTCTAGTTATAAAATTTGCTTCAAGTGCAAAAGATATAAAATACAAATCTTGAAGAAGAAGAAAAAAGCTTGGAGAACTTGTGGCACATATGGTTTTAGGACTCATGTAAAGCTACCAAACACTTTTTCAAGAACCTTTATTATAGAATTAGCTATGGCAATTCAGGAAGTGTTTTAATGAATTCTCAGCTTTGACTGTGTAGGTGTTTGATATTTGACACCACAGAGCATACTCAGGTCAGGCTTTCAGTGACAGCCAAAGTAGGATACAGGAAAATAAAGCGAGTATGGACAGGTATCATACTTCCAGATGTGAGTCCCCTGGGTTCTCCTGCAAAGATGTGCTTTGTCTTAAGGCTGAGCCAGTGACACTGGTGTGATGAATTTTGGTTGTGAGGGAGCACAAGGTAATGTGAGAGAGAGCACTGCAGATGTCAGTGGTCACATAAGGAAGGTGGACCTTCTAACCAGCTAAGCCGTTCGAAAACCATCAGCCAAAAGGAGTTTAAGGCTTTCACAGCGCATTACTGACCATCAGGCAGTCAATTAGGACAGAACCGTATGTACAGCAGCAGGCAAAATAGGTTCCCAGACTGGAGGAAAGAACGGCCCCCGTCTGGCTGTACAACACTCTACCCTGCGAAGTGTGCTATAAGTGTAGGGATAAAAAATACACCAGGGAAAGACACTAGAGAGAGACTGGAAATAAACCTTCCCACACAGAGGTCCGGCCATTTTTAAGCAAGGAGCTTAAACAAATATAGTGGTGTGAAGAAAGTGCTTTTTAATAAACTATTTTGCAATATTATATATTTATAGGAAAATACAAAAAAAAGTAGAGAAATGTCCGGAAAACAAAAGAAGGAACAATTTCCAATTCATTTTATGGCGTCAATGATAATATGGTACCATTGGTACAAGATATTAAAAAAAAACCCTGAAACACAAGAGAATTACTTATTAAAATTTTCCATGAATATAGATGTAAAATTTCCAGGATTATATAAAAATAAAATTATCACAAACAGATAAGGTATATCTCAGGAGTTCAAGTTTGATTCAAAAATTAAAATCAAACTATCTTTGCAGTTTCCTCTAAATATGTAATATTTCAAAATAATTTGTATATAATATATATAACTATTTGCTATTGACTTTTCCTTCAGTACGGTTCCCTTACATCTACTCAAGTTGAATCAAAATTTCCTGCCTTAGATGAATCAAAATTTAGGTGAATCAAAATTTCCTTCCTTTTTATTGATAGGTAGTACTTCATACCATTGGTGGTTTTTCCTGCTTTTTTTTCCCCTCCCTCCATCCTTTCTTCCCTCCTTCTCTCTGTTCCTTCCTTTCTTCCTTCCTTCCTTCATTCCTCCTACCATCCTTCTGTAGCAATTGAGCCTAGGTCCTCACACATGGTAAAAAAGCACTGTACCACTGAGTTACCACCATGCAGACCTTTATTTATTTATAGCATGTTTTAGAGTGCTTCTGTATATGTAAGTCCAACCACATATCATAAACCATAGTTAAATGTATAGCTATTCACAATCAAGATCACCAAATGTGCAAGCCAATGTGAACATAAATCAAAAGTACAGTTAAAAAAGTCTCATTATATATTCTCTAGATGATATTATAAGTTATCAAATTCGTGGACATCCTCCTTTTAAAATTTTTGACAGGGATTTGCTAAGATGCTCAAGCTGAGCACAAACTGATCTCCTTCCTCAAACTCTGGGATATAATACACTGAGATTACAGTGTGTATGGCTACACTTTGTCACACTTTGTTTTTAGTCATTTATGCATTGTAGTGCATTTTGTTTCTGGGGTGTTTTTCTTCTTTTCCTTCTTTCTTTCTCTCTTTCTCTCTCTCTTTCTTTCTTTCTTTCTTTCTTTTACAATACAACTGCTTTGAACAAATGTGCAAGTTTTGTGTTTGCATTTCTTTGAAAAGAATACCTAGGAATGTGATGTTGGGGTCACATGCTAAGAATATGTTTATATTTTAAGAAAATGGCCAATAATCTCCCAGAGTTAGATACTTTGTACATCCAAAGTCTCATAAGCGGTATGATAGAATCACTGTCTCAACATCCTTACTGGAGTTGCACATTACCACTATTTTTAAAAAATTAATTGTTTAAATACAAAAGTAATGAAAACTCGTCTGGTGTTACTAACTTGTGATTGCATAGTGACTACTGATGTTGAATTTTTCCATGTCTGTCATCTCTAAGGTGAAATTCTTTCCTGGTCTTTTGTTCATTTGATGATTGAGTTGTTTATTTTGCTGCACTTGAGTTATAAAGGATTCTTTATCACTCTAGGTATGAGTTCTTCCTCTAATGAGTGATTTTCACATAAATTTTCCCTTTTAATAACGATGCTAAAAACTGGGCTTTCATATGAAAACAAAAGAAAACCTCATCTCTTTGCTATTCGGCACACAACATTTAATTAGAGATAAGTAGATTTAAGGGTAAACAGAACTTCTACAAGAAAATGCTTTTCTCTCCTTGATAATATACTCTATAATAATACAATATATATATATATTGAACTTTATAAAAACTAAAAAGTCCTGCTCATCTAAGGACATAATTAAGAAAATGAATATAGAAGTGGCAGCACTTTTGAATGATGAAATACTTTTCTGGAACTTATCAGTCTCTTTCACAAATTATCCCTTAAAAGATGAAAAATACATCTTTATAAAAGAGCAAAAATTAAATATTTTAGAAGAGAAGATATATGAATGGCCAGTAATCACAGGAAAATGTCTCCAACAGCATGAAAACTAAATGCACAGTGAACTGTCATTTTACTCTGAACTGTCATTTGCCTGAAAAGACAAATATGAAACAAAAAATATAAACGTTTGGGAGACTGAGGAGAAACTGATACTCTTATAAATTCCCAGTAGAAATTTAAAGTGGCTCAATCACTTTGGAAAATGATTTGGTATTTTTCAAACCAAATAAAATGTGTTTCTAAAGTATGACTACGTAATTCTAGCCCTTGATATTCAGCTGAGGGAACTGAAGATAATTGTGAGCAGAAGGGCATTTGCACAAGAATGTACACAGCAAGTACATGGATGATAGCGAAGACCTTTCTAGGACTAACGACCTTAAGGAGAGGATGCACATAAAAATGACTGTATATTCATTAAAAGACTAATAATGAATAAGAGAATAAATTATTGGGATACAACATGGTTGGCTCTCAAATAGGTTAAAGCAAAGAATTCCGATTCAGATGTGCATGCACTGTATAACTTCCTTAACATCTGAAGCCCCGTCCGGAAGAGCTGGCTCTGTAATGGGAGAGATCAGAAAGCTCTTGCTGGAAGAAGGCTTGTTGCAGGAAGAGTGAATCAGAAAGACATCCGAGGCTTTCTGGTGTGGCGGAATGCATCTATGCCTCCGCTTGTGTGGCAGGCACAGAACTGTATGAAACTGTCTAAATTCACTGGGTTGCATATTTGAAATTTTTCTGCGGTATTGCATGTTAATCATATTTTAATTAAATGTTAGCAAGAAATAGGCAAAAGAACTAAACAGACCACTCAAAATAGAAGGAATACAAACAACCACTAAGCTTGCGAGGTTGTGTTCAATCACCTACCAATCAAGGGTTTTCAGTTAATGTGGCAATATGAAGTAATTTTGTCTGTCAGACTGACGAGAATATAGAATGAATGATAACTTCTAGTTTGAGCAAGTATATGTGAAAAGAAGCACCGATTTAACTTCAGGAAGCACGCCAATTCTCACGCACCTCGGAGAACTGTGCTTCTAGGACTATCTCTACTGTTGGGTTTCACATTTTGTTTCTTAAATGTTCATATTTCAAAGCTAGTTACTTACAGCTCCTTCCTCTGTAAAACTGAGAATAACAGAACATGCTCACTCTTATTTTTAACTGTATTTGTACGTAACAAAACAGCGCAATGAAGTTTGGATGGCTTTTGGGTTTTGATCTGGAATGTCTGCACACTCACGAGTCAGAGATGGGCTTTAGCAGGTCACCGGCTCACGGGCTCCTTAGTCATCAGTGGTTTAATCCCCTGATGGAGCCTTTGCTGAATGTGCCCCAAGGTGGTGGAGACTGATTGCAAGCCGGAGCACCCTTCCAGGGTGTGTTTCCCTCGCTGGGTCCTCCCTTCTCTGTTTGCTTCCTGACCTCCAGGATGTGAATAGCTTTCCTTGTCCCAATTCTTCCACAGTTCCCTTTCTTGGAGGGAGCCATCCATTGACTGAATCCTCCAAAAAACCCAAACCATAATAAATGTCCTCTTTAAGTCATGAGTGTTGGATGTTTTTCCTAGCGATGAGAAGGCAGTGAAGAACAGCTGCCCAGTCATGAAGTGAGGGTAAGAGGACAGTGCTGGAGTATTGCTACAGACACCAAAGAAACAGACCTAATACATTAACAGATAGACATACACCTAATGTGTTAATAGATCATACAGAAAGCCATGTGATTAACTCAACCACTGCACTTGATTCTAAAAGAAAAACAAACAAAAAACCCACAAAGCAATAAATGTACAAGATTTTTGAAATTTGAAATGCTCTACATGGTGTATTCATTTTAAATATATAGTTTATATCGCTCCCAGGTTTCGCCTTTCTCTGTGTGCTGGTCCATTATTTCCCAGTGCTCCACACAAACCACACCAATCTTTCACAATTTAAGCTCCCACTGAGAAAATATGAGATAAACCTTGTGAATATGGTGAAGATTGAGAGGATGCATAGGATTTCATGCAAGTTCCCCAGAATTTGAATTTTGACAGAATGGAATTAAATACAACTTTTAACGCCAGTTCTGTCATATATGATAATTCTATGTGTATATACTTATGATGCGCTCCCTCCGCAGGACAACTGAAGCACAGTCTTAGATGTTGGAGCTTAAGGATTAATAGGTTTTAAAAGCTCCAAAAATGATTTAGAAGTGCCGCTGAGAAAGGCTGGGTTAAAGTTGTAGGATTAGGAGTTTTATTCTCCATGAGGGACATGAAACCTACTTCTTTGATTCCCCTTTAGAGGTACATGATTTGCAAGTGTTGCAAGGTCAGATGTTGACCATTACACTTCTTCCATTCTTTTGCAGGTAGGATCATAGTTTTAGGCCAGTTCTCTCTTTGATTTTTTAAAAATCACAATTGGCTTGTTAATTAGATACAGGGTCTGGCTTCCTTTACTTTGCAATATAATTCTGTTATCAGCAAAACCACATTCTACCCAAGGTGACTTCGCCAGTGGCCTTAATCCCTCTTTTCAAATCTATGAAATTAAAAACCTTCCAAATGAAGGAATGCATAGTCATTTGGGCTAAAAGAGACTTTCTGTTTAGATTTCAGATATTCTAACCCACTGTAAAAGTTTGATAAAAAATAAACCAGAACTTCTAATTAATTGTGTACAGAAACTTGACAGAATTCTACTGGGAGACATTCCTAATAATCCATGCATATAATGTGGTAGGCATTGTTTAGAAATATAAATGAATTGAAAGGTTTACAACCCTGGAACAAAAGATGATAGCAAGTCTGACCATGGTTGGAAACCTCACAATTAAATTCTCAGTTAGTAAATGACTTACTTGAGAATTCTCTTTTATCTTTGTTTTCCAGTATGTTCTTGGAAGAACAGAAAAAAAGAAATATCTCAGCAAGAGCTTGTGTAGGAAACTCTTAGGCTACCTTACATGCATATAATTTTAATAACTCTTGGTTGATTGGGAGATCTTCGAATTTACTTGAACATGTAATCTCTCTCACTTTGTGCATATATATATATATATATATATATATATATACCTTATCTCATATATATATTTTAATGAAAAGAATTCAATGATTTTTCTAAGGGTGAATATTTTAAAAATTGTGGATTTTAAGGGGAAAACTCTTATTTCTGAAAAGAAATTGCTGCTGTTTGGGTGATGTTTATGGATTTTGACACTTCATATTTCAGATTGAATATTTTATAGAATTAGGGATCAAAGTCTTGTTTAATGTTAAGTCTAGATACTTGCACCAATACCTGGCTGCATAGGATTTAGCTACTCATAAAATCATTCTGTGTTATTATATTACAAGCAGATTCACATGCTTAGTTATCCAAATAGCAACTGATAAGTTTGTAATAAAATCACTGAAGTCCTTAAAATTACTTGTGCTATTTCATTTCTTCTTCCCCAAAATTATGCCAGGAGAATGTGCAGGCATTTTCCACTTGGGGTGTTACCAGTGTTTATTGCTGCTGGTGGGTCCCCGAGTGTCTCCTCTTCCCGGTCCCCCAGCTGTGATTATTGCTTCACTGTTTCTTGTGGCTTCTCAAGATCTGGTGTACCATCTAGCACCATCTCTGACAGATGTTTTTAGTTTGTAAGTTTGTTTTCTCAAAAAACTGAAATAAGCTTAATCTAGCCATAGGCACTCTGAAGCTTGATAAATTCATTCCGTTTATTCACTGGAAAGATGACTTTGATGGCTCTGATCCACAGGATGATTTTTTTCCCCCCGCACCAACTATATTCACTATAGATGTGGGACATGGTCTTTTTATGCAGGTAAAGTGGTGTGGATGGTCATATATCATTGACCCTGGTCTTCTGTGCTGTCATAACACATGGGATTAGTGGGGTTACAATCTTCCTCAGCAAGAGAAAACTAACCTGCAGTGTAGATCTCAACCCCCCAGCTGGTGTTTCCATTATGATTATATCTAGGTATCAATGCAGTCATAATTACATAAAAACAATGTTCCCAGGATAAATTGGGCTGTACAAACATATCACTGTGTCTTTATAGCTGAAGAAACCTAAAAATGTATTTTACAAGGTAAGTTTTCATCTCTATGATGTTAAGAATTCAGAAGAGCTAACTTGAAAGAACCAAAAAGCAACAAAAGTATCCTTTCTTTCTTGTTACTTTCTTTCCTGGTATCAGTACATCATAAAGGTGTTCATTGTGAGTTGCTGGCCTGTGCATATGCATTTTGATATGTAATGGGTCAGAAAGAAAAATTGGCAAGAAGAAAAGAATTTTCTATTAATCCTGACAAAGGAGATATACATTCCTGTACAACATCCTAGGAAATATTCCCTAACTGAGTAACTTTCTTTTAAATAATAAATAGTACATTGAATATATTAATTGCATAAAAGTTCTTTTTAATTTTAAGAGATCATTTTGATAAGATGAATAGATACAAATTTGACATTAATGTCTTTTTTGCCTGCTGTGTAAGTTATATAGTCTCACATATATATATATATGGAATTAATTTTTATTTGGGAATACTCTGCAGACACACTATATCTAAGTATTCAGACTGATAGCATTTTAAATTCTGTTTAACTTTCATTTCATTTGAGGATGTAAACATTGTATTTTACAGCCAAACAGAACTAAAACCTAATTTCCCATAAACAATTTGATCCAATGTTGGTTAATTTGTTTTCTTCCCTTAGTAGCCACGTAGTCTGTGCTTGTCTTCCACACTTTATTCGTACATAAAAGGTAAAGTGCAGTTGTTAAAACCCTACTATACAATGGACCAATATTTTTTATTCAGCAATAACTTTGAAGTGTTTTATAGTAGAACTTTAGAATTTCTTTAAAGGATGTACCTTTGACAGTACTCTATTAAAGCTTTAAAATAAGAGATAATAAGAGTTTCTAAGGAGAGGTAGTATTTCTAGTGTAGTTTTCAGCGCTGAAGTTATTCATTTCTGTCCAGATAAGATGGTTCTTTCCAAGTAAATAATGTCTAGAGTGTTGCAGTTTGGTGCAGGGTTTGTCAGTTGATTGTATAGTCAGATGAGATTTGAGGTTTTGTTTGCACAATTATCAGTTATATGATCTTGGGTAATTGTGTAACTCTCTGTAACTTGGATATCTATCTGGTAAAATAGCAGTAATATTAATTTTTCTCTTTATAGTTTTTTTAATGATTGCATAAAATTAACACACGTGAAATGGTCTGTGTGGTATACAGGGAATGCTCAATGGGATCTCCATGTCACCTGTCACTCTTATTTCATTGACTCTAAGATGTCATTGATTACAAAACTCACCATTATTGTGTGGACCCCTAAGAAAAAGACACTGCAGTTTATATTTGACAGCAAGTTTTGTAATTTGGATTTATGCTTTACAGTTACTGAATAAACTCTTCTACAGATAATTAATGTGGATTATTTTTATGATGTATAAGTTTTCTGTACACAAGAGAACACATAAAAGCAGATTGTTTAGTTCTTCATTTTTATTTTTTATCCCTCCATGTTCATAGTACATAATGATTACGTTCCTCGTGGGAAGTTGGTCCATGTACACAGCTCACCGTAGCCTTTTTACACCCGCCCTCCCTATTCCTTCATCCCTTGGACCTCTTCCCTTTTTCAAATGTTCTATCTACCTATTTCTGATGATCTATCCTGTATTTTGCTCTTTATTTGTATTTTGGGTTTCTTGTATAAAAGAAACCACCTTATATTCAACTCACTGTGTCTAATTTTTCTCACATAAACCCTCACCTATCTCTCACTGTTAATCATGGCATTTTCTGAGTTTTCCCAGGTTGTGTCAAGGAAAGTGCTTCAGAAAACACTGTTTGTAGTTATATTCTCAAGTCTTGGGGACTTGCGGTCGTTGAGTTATGTTCTTGAAGATCACAGGCAGGGGAGGCATGAGCAGGCACCCAAAACCATCACTTTGTTCCTGTTTGTCCAGTGGCAATCTCAGGGGTCACTGGTGCCTCAAAGCAGTACAGAGCTCAGAGATGTCAAAACAGGGAAAGGGGCACCATGCAATGCAAATCCCTTTATGCTTTCCTTTACTTTGCTCCTGGAAATTGGAGGTTGAGGGATTCATCCACTCAGGAAGAACAGTCTGGTTGGGACAGCTTGCTTCTCCTCAGGGAGCAGCCACTGCCCTGGTCCTCAGAACCAGGGCCACTTGGTCTGTGTGAGACCATGTCCAGCTGGCTGCGCTGGTCCTTGCAGTGGTAGGTATGCCATCTGCATGTTAGCCACATTTTAGCATTTATATTTCAACATTTTATTTTTTATCTACTGATTCATTTGTCTTTTTCTTAAGTTTTCTTTACCCTCTTCTCTTGCTCACCCATCGGATTCAAAGTAATATGGCTGGCACAGGGCTACGTCTTCCCCACTTGGTGTTTGCTAAAGCTAGATTTTGTGAACGTAGGACTTATCCTATGACTTCCTTGTAAGAAACTTGTGCTACTTGTCTAATTTTTAGAGAAATTTTACTTAAACTGGAAACTGTCTAGATATATAAACCACAGTGCATCCAAAGATTATCAGACCAAGGAAAGTCACACTATGATGCTGTTCTGAGTTATGGAACTACAATCCCCTTTCTAGTGATGTCTCCAAATTCTTGACAAATATCAATTTTAGGATACAAAATGAGAAGACCTAAAGTTTAGCTGTTTCAGAAAATTCTTAAGATGGTATTTTTATCAAAGTGTTACATATTTAAATAATAATGAATCAGCATAATGATACGGGAGTCATTTTCTGAGAGGGCTAAGCTAAAACATTTTTCTTTTAAAAACTCATAAAGTAATCATAAACTGATATAAAAATAATATGAGCTGACACATAAAGAAAATATTATACATTTTATTAACTTGTATGGATGCTCCTAGTTTATTTTGACATTTAATAAAGAAAACATCACAAGAATAGGCTATCCAGAAAAAATAAAATACACACCAAATAAAAATCATTCAAAAGTGAAAGGTAATACCACATGTATATCATACTGGAAATTAAAAAAATTTAAATGGAATGTTAAAATACTCAAATTTTTAATTATCCTGCCTGATCTCTGTTTTGTGACAGATATTCTTGGCATACAGAAATATCTTTTCTTTTGACTTTAGTTGAATTGTCAAGGGGTTTATAAGAGGTCTACAGTTGGATGTCACATAACATCTTGCTTTGTATCACTTCATTTATTTTTTATGAGAAGGAAAACAATATTTTTCTCTGCTCTTCCTGAGTTCGCTTTTGAGATCAGCTTGTAATTTCACACTGGAGCATTCCACATTCTGCATTCTCATCTTGTTCTCCTTGAAACTCTGCATTAACATATTTAGAGAGAATTTTACCCATTGTTTACATTCAAACACTAAAAAATGCCACCAATTTCTGATACTTTCAGAATTCACTTTTCTCCCTAGCTATAGGTCAACTTGATATTCTCAAGTTCTTGTCTATACATGTTAATGTCTTCAACTAGATATTATTTTTCCGATGAACAAATGCAAAGTTTGCTCTCAATCTCAGAAGTGAACTGACTTTAAAAGAGTTAGGTTTTAATAATTTGGGTCAAAGGACTAGTTCATGCTTAATTTTTTGGAACAATTTTGCATGCTTATATTGGTCATCTGAACAACTTTTTTGAAGAAATAATATGCAATATAGCAACCACTGTTGAGTTTGTATCATCTCTGTGTCATTTCTAATGTTTTTTAAATTATTCTTTGTTCTTTTTAAAATAAAAAACATTAAAAAATAATGTAGATCAGTTAGCTCCTGTAAGAATGGTTTCATATCTCAGTATAACAAATAATTGGAATCTTCTTTGTGACCTAGGTGCATTAGAAAAAGCAGAGAGCAAAAATAGAAAAAAATAGTTATCTTTGTACTCTCTGTAGAAGTGAAATAGCCAATTCTATAAAGAAATGTACAAAACTGATGTTCTTACAAATGACACAAATGTAAGGGATATCAGAAATCAGCATGAAACACTAATTAATTACTCAGTAACTAAAAATGACTCAATGATTTATAGTACTTCATGTAAAAAATATGTTGAAACCCTGAATCTTAAAAAATTGCTTATTATTGCTATTGATTGAATGAAGCACATTGCATTGTTACTGAGCTATCTGAACGACTTTTTCTAACAGATTCAGTTTCTAAGACTTCAGCTCCTGTGTTGTTTTGGTGTGAAGATTTCAGGCATGGAGAATCTATGGCAATTTTGGAACCACTGAATATCTGAAACTAGCCTGATTGATCAAAACAGAACTCCAAACACATTTTTCAGACTTTATGTGTAAAACCAACAGAGGAAGAGACATGACACGAATGAAGGTCATGTCTGATGTCACAATTAAAAGTACAGAAGTGGATTGCTGTTTTTTTTTTTTAATTTACTGATTTAGCACTGTAAGAATAAACCTGGCTTGTACCAGGGAAGCACACTACAGAAATAGCTTTCAATTTTACAAATGTAATTCATACATATTGCCAAGTCAAATAGATATTGTAACCTAAAAGTTGTGATTGAAACATATGGTGAATGTTTAAATTAAAAATATTATGCCAGTAAAAGGCATGTTGCCATTAATCCCCCCGAAAGTCCTCCCTCCTCTCCAATCATTCATTCCATGTTCTGAAGCAGTCCCAGAAGTCCTTCTTTGTGAATGTTTGCTTGTTCTGTCTTGGCTGCCTGAATATCCGAAGCTGCTTCAGAGGCTTACCTTTCATGCTCATTTCAATGCTGAGAACAGCCAGAAGTCACCCGGTGCCAGGTGTGGCCAGTAGGTGGATGAAGACACACCATGATGTTTCATGAGCACGCTTTTCCCTTGGATGGAATTTGGCAGCAGGAGTCACCATATTTTTGATCACAAAAGACTTCCATAACTGCTTCACAACGTGGCAAGAACCATGGGATGAGTGTCTTCAAATGCAGTAGGAGTATTTTGAGGAGAATTAATGACAATGCATCTTTTGTTAATATATGATTGCGATACCTGATGAAGATATTAACTGTGGGGTACAGGTGCACATACATATTGTGTCTCAGTCTTCTCTACGTTGCCTCCTCTCATCTACCTGCAATCTTGCCCCACCTCGAGGTCCTCTCCCAAGTGCACAAAGTTTATCTCGCTTTCTATCATCTTTCTTTCATCTGTTCTTTACATTATTGATATAAGATAAATGGTGTTACGTCATCGTTATAAATGGTGTTATACAGATGACAATTAAGCTATTAAGAATTGCGTTGCTATAAACATGGGTGTGCGTGTGTCATGGTAATAGGAAGCCTTTAACTCTTTCGGGAAGGCACTCAGAGGAGGTACCTCTGGGTCCAATGGAATTTCTAGTTTTAATTTTGTGAGGACTTTCCGCACTGCTTACAATAGTGGTTGTACTAGGGTACCTTCCCACCAACAGTGTTCAAGAACTTCTCTTTACCCACAACCTCACCAACATTCCTTGTTATTTGATTTCATGATGATAGACCCTCTTCCTGGCTTAAGTTGGAATCTTAGTATTTCTTGATTTTTCATTTTCCCTATGGTCAAGGATGCTAAACATAGTTTCCTGTACCTGTTGGCCATTATTAATTCTTTATTTGATACGTATCTCTGCATTTCGATTTCTTACTGCTTGAGTTTTCTATTTTAGGAGGTCAATTTGTTTTATAGAATTTCGCACAGCATATTCTAGGTATTAGCTCTCTCTCCCAAGAGTAGCTGGCAAAATTTTTTCCCATTATGCAGGCTCTCTCTTCACTTTACTGTTTCCTTGTGTGCATGGAGCCTTTTAATTTTATATAATCCCATTCATTGATTGTTAGTTTTATTACTTGCACAATTTAGTTACATTCAGGAAGTTCTTGCTTATGCTTATGACTTCAAAAACTATCTATTTAATCTTCCAGCAGATGTACAGTTTCCTACTTTTATATCTAGATATCTGATCCATACTGATTTCATTTTGGTCCATTTTGACTTCTGTGTAACGTGAGAGTTTATATTCATTCTTCTGTATATGTATAGCTAAGTTCCCCAGCATCATTTGTACAAGAGGCCCCTGTTTCTCAAATAAACTGGGTGAATGTGCCTGTGTAATTTCTGCATCCTCAATTCCATTCTATGAGCCATATACCTGTTTTGGTGCCAGGACCATGCTGATTTTAACACCATGCCTTTGTAATATAGTTGGAAGTCTGAGATCGTGACAATTCCTGCTCTGCTTTAGCTATGGAAGATTGTTTGTGCTATTCTTGGTTTCTTCCAGTTTCACAAAAATTTTAATGAAGTATTTTTCTATTTCTGTGAAGAATGCTGTTCATATTTTGATTGGAATTGCATTACATTGTTATACCATTTTTGGGAATATGGCCATTTTGAAACTTCTTCCTACCCAAGTACAGGACATGACTTCCCATTTTCTGATGTTATGTTTAATCTACATTTTCATACTAAAATACTTTTCACTATTGAGATCTTTCACCTCCTTGGTTAGATTAATCTGTATGTATTTGATTTTTTTGAAGCTATTCCCTGAATTTTTCCTCAGTAAGTTTATTGTTGGTGTACAGGCAGGCTGCTGAGTTTTGTGAATTGATATTTTATCCTGCTACTTTGCTGAATTTGTTTATTAGTTCTGCGTGTGTTTTGATGGAATTTTTTGGTCTTCTGTGTAAAGGATCATGTGATTCACAAAGATCTTCCTTTCCTATATGCATCCCTTTTATTTCTTTCTCTTGCCTGATCACTCTGCTAAACTTTTGAGTACTATCTTGAGCAAGACTAGTAAGAGAAAACACTTTTGTTTCCTTCCTGATTTTGGAGGAAATGCTTTTAGTTTTCCCCAATTTATTATGGTTCTAGTAGTTGGCTTGTCTAATTGGCTTTTATCAGTTTTAGGTAAGGTCTCTCTATTCATATTTTTATCAGAGTTTTTACTACGAACTCGAATCTTTGTTCAAGTCATTTTTTGTTACTATCCAGATGATCACTTTTTTTGGTCCTTGTTTGATTTTATGTGATTTTTTTCTGTTTATTGATTTATATTGAACCATCCTTGCATCCCTGGCATAAAGCAAACTTAATCATTATGTATGAACTTTCTGATAACTTGTTGCATTCTAATATGCCTTTTATTGTAAAGATATTTCACAGTTAAATCTTTGTAGTTTTTCACCCCTTGTAATGTAAGAGGTATTCTAAGTTATTACACAAGTGCAGAGGCCACTGTAATGTCCCTGCAGCTTCAGAACTTGCATGAACGTTAACTCTCAAATGTAAGAAGCAAGAAGGCTGCCTCCTTGAACTTTACCTACAATAGGAGTCTGCAAGAGGATGAAGCAACCTTGCTGAAAAGCACATAACTCCCACATGTCAGAACAGTGTTATTAGCTCGCATATCAAACATAAAATATTGCTTTATCTTTGGTGACATTTTCCTCTTTATACATGTAATAACATATTCAATAAAAAATCAAGCCAGCCAGTATATTGTAGTTTATTTTGTATGATGAAAGTGTCAACAGGTTCTTTTTTTTCAGTTAGAAAAATACTGAAACCTACATTCAGTTGTGCTCTCTCTGAAATCATTACCCCAGTAATGTATTTTTGACAGGAGATATTTTTAGGATGAAGACATATTATTAGTTCATGAAATTATAGAAAGCAGCTATTGTTTCAGGTGGATGTTGATGAGATTAGAGATCTTCACAATCTATGAACTTGAAATATATTTTCCAGTAAACTTTATAGGGAGGGAGAGAAAAATAAAGAAATAATTTATTCTAATATGTAGTATATTTTTACATTAAAAAAAAATCTGGACCTTACTTTGACGTTTTTTCTTGCTGGACTTTTCTTTGCCAAATTCCACCTTTTTCAGGGAGTACTGATCTGGGTAAGATCTCTCTTGATGTTTCCAGATCCTCAGGCACCACGATCGTTTTACTTGGTGTGCTTGCCATCTAATCTGGGAATGACTCCAACTGTATCTTGGTTTACATCCAAGGACAGCTGTCCACCTTTGTTACCCAGCCATGTGTTGCTCATTATATTTAGAAACACTGATACATTGTCTTAAACCAACACATTTGTACCTAATTTTGTATAAGAGGATGTCTCATACATTTGCTTTATCTTTGTTAATATCTGTTTAGGCTGTAGTAGAACACACACATATATCCTGTACACATGCCTATATACTTCCCACGTCCAAATGAATAAGAATCATAAATACATTATTATTACCATCATGTCCAACATGATTCATATTCATCTCTCATTTCACCTTATTTTAAAATAGCCTAAAATGTTTATGCATTTGTGATGATTTAGGTAGAAAAATCAATTTACCCAGAATATCTTATTACTCAGGCTTTCTCGCAAACAAGATTTTCTTATCTCTAATGCTAGGGAATTTGGAAGTGCCATATCTGATAATTATTTTTTCACCCTAAACTTGGTCACACATGTGACTTTCCCTTGATGAATTCTCGAGCTGTCAGGGTGCAGACCGTGTGTGCTCATGGAGGCGAGACCAGTTTCAGGTGGCAAAAGCGGCACCCATGAGTAATACATTCTGATTAGGTTTTGCTGTCTTCTGGGCTAGGATCTGGTATTAATACATCCTCCACAAGCAGAAAATGGAGTATTAAAGGCTAATGAAGGAATCTTAATAAAAATGTATAAACACTTTCAAGTTAAGTAAAAATTCAAGCTGTTGGGCTGTATCCAATTTTATAGGTACAACGTTTTCTTAGACTCCTGCTGCCTACAATCTGAGAAAATTGTGCTATCAGATAAAAGGGCTCTGTTGATCAATTTAGGGTTATAAAATTCCCAGAGCTTTCTTTAGAAGTAAAGGATTCTTCTAGATGTTTATTAGAGTTCTCCAAGCTGTGCCTCATTAGATTTTCATACTTTGTTATTGCTGCTATTCAATTTAAAAAAAAAAAAGTGAAGCAATTAGGCCACAGTAGGTTAATTTAGTGAAGTCCTTAGTAACCTTCCAGAGGTTGGGTGCAAATTTGTCTGTCGCTCTGTCAAAGTGTGATAAAACAGGAGCATGCCGGAAAGTACCTAGCTCAGAAGAAATAGTGGACATTGTACAAGCTCTTCAGAACAGGTGAGGAGTCATGCACCCTGAAAATCCTCCCAGACAGCCGTGTTAGGCATAAAAGCTAAATATCCGATCCTAATGCAGTCCTAAGTTTTCATTCATTATTTACTTTGTCTTTGGTGATGTTCCTCCACTTGTGTGTCTCCATCTAAATATATTTGCTCACAATGATTTCCATAACGGCCTAGCGTATTCCTACTATTCCAAGAACATTGAAGTAAAATGTATTTTTGTATTAAGATTTTTTTAAGCTAGAGATTTTATATTTTGTAATCTATAAGGGCATTTTTAAGCACATCAGATTTTCAACTAGGACTCAGCTATACTGAGTTACTGACCAGTCTTTTGCTTTATGCATTCTTCTAGAATATTCTAATAACTAATAAGATGGCATTTGTTCCATATTATCTTGGTGTCTTTTTAAGATATCATTTCAGATCAAGCTGTGAACACTGACCTTTGTCCAGAGAGTGTTGAATGGCTACTCTGAAGTGCTTTGGATACTTTCAGTTCAAAATAAATATGAAATGCTTTCTTTATATTATTTAGAGCAAAATCATAGTCCTATGATGAGGTCAACTTTTATGTGTGACAAAAATCACATCCTTATACCCTATTGTAAAAATATGCTACCATGTGTTTTAGTTAGTACTTTATAGTTGTTTGCTAATTTCTTGATTTGGGAGAATATTCTCTAAATAACTGGCTTTTCAACTTTAAGCCTGTCATCATCTAATTAAGCTTTTAAGTGACTTATTTCACAGTTCCACAAGATCCCCCTAATAATTTTCCTCATGATTATAAATGTATAGAAATAGGACAAAGACCCTTAATTTTTTCCTAGGAACATGCTCTCGTATGGAAGGTAACTTGTGAACTCAGTGAGATGTAGTAACGAACCTAGTTACTTCCTAATATAATTGTGCTTTGTTTCAGAATTTCTCAAGTGTTATTCAAGACACATGCATACCTGTCTATTATCACAGAGACATAATCAATTTGTGGCTCTACAATATGTTTATTTATTAAACAAATATTTACTGCAAGCCTGTTGGGTTTTTCTTGTGTCTAATTTGAAAAGCATCAGAGATAGGGCCTGAATTTCAATCCTGGGAGTTTGGCTTTTCTTATAAGCCATTATAAGCTGTGTATCTATAGGCAACTCTTGACATTGTGGGAGAGGGTAGATATTCACACACACAGAAAAATGAAATGCACAGTGATCATTTAAGTACTTTTCTGCCCATAAGCCCTGAAATTACGTACAACCTGTGTTTCATAGGTTTGCTTCAATTGGAGAGAAACAGTTTGCTAGATAGGTACCAATTTTTTCTTGGAAAATTTCAGATTTACTTAGAATTTTTAATAAGAATTTTTATTTACCTAAGGACTTTGGTCTAGTATGACATATGCTTTCCTGGTTTGTAAAGAATAAAACGAGGGGAGAAATGTATGACCACTGAGTAAATTATGCATAGGTGAAAAGTTTAACAAAGGATATAAGCAGAATTTTAGGGACTAGATGCTACTAATCGTACTTCTTTCCTTAGTCATCAGTCTGTAGCTGTAATATATGTGTCTGCATCATCTTATGCCATATTTTATGACTCTTAGTCTATGAAGGTATGGTCTATGTTGGTCCCTAATAAGTATTTACTAAAGATTAAAGCCTTTTCTTAACAATGGATTAGATCTATTTCTCTTATTTCACGAATGACTGCAAATGAGTTTTCTAGTATATATATATATAGATATATATATATATACACACACACACACACTATGTTTATTTATTAGTATATATAGTATATAATGTATTACTACACTACCTATACTATCTATTATATATTTATATATATACATATACCTTCAATTAATAAAACTGCTTCTGTTGAAATGTTGAGTGAGAACAGCCCTTGGTCATGGGGAACTCAAGCTAGAGAGAAAGGGAGAATCAGAGCGGTAGAAATTGTGTGGCTGTTTGATGCGAAGTGGAAAACCATTTCACAAAAACCCTAAGGATTCAAAAACTACATTTAAGTGATCATTCTTTAATTTCCTAAATGTTTTTAATATTAATCTTATATTTGGATCAAATTTATATTACAAGCTCTGTGAGGACCCACATATTCATTCTAATTCGTTCTTTCTTTTTCTCACATCACAAGATATTTAGCAGTCTTACACTGAGAGGATCTTTCCAGTGTAGGCTTAGGACAACAAATTGAATTCATTTCTGCAATATGTCTATGATGGATATAGCACAAACAAAGCTAATACTAACAAAAACAAACAAACAATCTTATTAGGAATTTTATCAGTTCTACTTGATGTTAAACTTTGACTGAAGAATATATATATCTTGCAAAGTGTAGAATCATTACAAACGGACATTTAATAGATCACTGAAAAAGATCTGAAAGATGAGAATGCAAACTAAGAAATAAGATTCTACATAAATTAACTATCTTATGAGAAAGGGAGATGATATCTATTTTAAAGGTGAGAAGTCTTTTAATTGAAGGAAGCCAATAATTTTCATGACTTTCAAAGTAAGCAACATTATCAAATGTTTACATTTCTACAATAAAATTCACACAGTGTACAAAACTGTAAGGTAAATATTTGTAGTTGTAAATATAGAATAAGACAATTTATCTGGATAATCTAAATGGATGTAAGAATTTCACAGACACACACTTAATATATTGAATTACATTGGGATGATTAAAATATGTTATCTTCTAATTTTATCATGAAGTATATATTATTTTGACAAGAAGGCATTTTTATTTGTATATAAATGCACAAGCCAGATTTCAGAGTTTTACAAATTTTGTTTTGACTAAATGGTTATTTCTTAAAAACTAAAAAATTATATTCAGAATTTGATGCATAAATTGCTGAAAGATGGTGAAAATTTAGTTCACTAGATTAATGATAAATAATTTATAGAAAAATTAAAGGATATGCATTACATTTCAGATATCAAAGCATATACACATGGAAATCATATTATTTACAAAAACTATGGTGTAAAGACACTGGCGGTGTTTCCGTGGTATTTCTTCTTCATTGACTTTTATTTTAAATGAGTGAGGTCAGAGTTTGGTTATACTCTGTGTCAAGAAAAGTGAGAACTGGGGTCAGAGAGAACTGAATTTTCACCGGGCGCTGACACTTTCCGGCTCAGGATTTTAAGCCAGCCAGTTCACCTTTGAAAGCGCTCCTTGCCTCGTTTCTATCCTAGGCTTGTGCCTTGTTCTTGGGATTGCCGTGCGGATAGAATGACACCCTGTGTGTGAAATGCAGAACTGGCCGTGGAGCGCAGTACAAACACAGCAAATGTGCGACGCAGCTCTGGCTGTTGCTATGTCACCTTATGTCACAGATCTCAAGCCTGCTTTCCACATGCAACGGATCTGCCACAGTTGGGCAGATGCTTTTGCTAAATTTGTTTAATGAGTTGTTGAAATATATATTTCAAGAAGCGCATTTAAAAGTTGCTGTGTGGTAACCTGCAGATTAGTTTCAAGCCTTCTGTTCCATTTCACTTACATATTTTATTGCAGATAATGTGCTTTTTACAGATATTCCTAATTTCTGTGGAGATCATACCATGTTCTGGTTAGTATGCATGCACATATTGTTTAAGGAAAGGGATATACATTTCTGAGAAGTGCATTGTTAAGTAAGAGTATCATTGCTAGAAGACAGAGGAGTGTATTTAAACTAAGACCACCACAACATCACTGGGAAACAATCTTATGAATCATACCATCACAATATATCCCATAATATGTACTATAAAATTCAATCATAGTATTTATTGTGTTCATGTACCTAGGACATTTTGATACAAAATAGGGTCTGAGTAATTATTTTTAAAATATATACTCATAAGTGAGTTAATTAGCGAAAATCCAGAGTGAAAGCATAAATTTGAAAATGCAAGAAATGGAGATTTTATCAGCAAGTACATGGGGTTGTTTGAGTAGAAAACCAAGTAGACTACCTCAAATTTAGACAGCTGTAACTGAGAGACATCGTACGTTAACAATCTGAATCGCGTGTTGCTACCAATGTTGTTTTTCCAAAGCCCAATGTGTCTAAAGATTTATAAAGAGAAGATATCTCACAATGATGTGTCCATGTCATTCTTTTCAAGAAGGCTGGGAATTGTGGAACGGTCTAAGTGAAGCTGGAAGGACATTTTTGCTGTGATATGACTCAATCTGTCCAGTTAAATTCTGTCCAAGAACAGTTCTGAAGTCTTTCCCCACAGGACCCAGGACTTGAATGCTCACGTGTGTGTGGGAATGTCCTTTTCAGACCACAGCAGAACCTGTAGAGGTGGGCAGTCTCCTCTCCCCATTGGTCAGGTGCTGTGTGCTCTATGCATCCCCAGAACTCAAGGCTCCCGTGTCCCCTGCTATCATTTTTTAAATAAATGCAAAGACCACACAGAAAAATGTCCTGTGTTCCACTGACCTTCAGGAAGCCTGGTTAGTATGCATGCACATATTGTTTAAGGAAAGGGATAAACAAATTTAGCAACTTCCTCAGCTGAGAACAGGCCAGCACACAGATCTGGGGCCACCTTGCATTTGTGCCTTTACCTGTACCCACTTCCTCCCTGCTGACCTGGGCACGGACCAGCTCTCAGAGTTCCCTACCAACTCCACTTGTTTCTCTCTCCTCTCTCTTCCTGAGCGTTCTTGTGGGTTCTCCATTTCAGCTCAATCACAACAAGCTAGTTTCCCACTTTTTCTGCCTCCACACAGTGTGACTTGTTTTGCTTTGAGAGTAGGAAGTGGGTCTCTTTCAGGACTTCTCTGTGTGTCTTTCCTGAGAAAATAATCAGCCAATGATGCTCTTTCTTCTGCAACCAACCAACAAATCAAAGAGAAACAAAATATGTTACCATGGCATTTTCCTGTTTCTTTCACTTAAAACATATTCACTTAAATAATACTTTACATGTGTTAGTAATCTGTCTAGGTTTTACTTCTTCTGAAGACAGAAATCAAACTCTGTGTTTTATTTGTAGGTAGGCATTTATTTATTTATTTATTTATTTATTTATTTATTTATTTTTTGAAGAAAGAAGGAAGAAGTGCAATGAAGTCACTAAGTTGCTTTCAGTGAATGGGAAAGCCTTGGGAGACAGGTGTACAGAAGGTACCTGAAACTGAAGGAGCACGGGTAAGCAGCCTGCGAATCCTTCAACCTCAAAGTTACAGTTTTCTTTCATTTGTGATTCTGCAAGAACCAATAAGCACACTCTGTTCAGAGTGACATAATTAAATAAAAGGCTGCTATACTTGTTAGTACAGGGTGAGAGAAATCATATGGACAATCTCAATCTTCATTTGAAGAATTACGTTTGCCAGTGAGTTTCAAATACACTGTGCTTTCTTGCTCTGCACCTGTATAGCCTCCAGTACTTCTGAGAGAAGACACATCCTCTTTTTACTATGACTATTTTCCCTCCCTTAATACTTCAGTAAAAAGGAACTTTTCTATGTGGGATGAAATTTAAACTCTCAAAATGTCCACTGTGCCTGAAGTTTCTTAATTTCTGAAGTGCTCATTACAAGCTAAAAGAATCCTCGCTACTGACAGTAACATAGACGGCTGTGAAAACGGGGAGCTGTATGTGGAGGAAACATTTGGGGGAGTGATATGAAGACGAACACATCAAGCACTTATTTTACTCATGCTGTCATTCTAGAGCAAATCAGTGATACCCATCACCACTGCATTTAGGCACCTAACAAAATGACAAACAAGAAAAGCCTCACAGAATATGACTTTTATGCTTTCTTACATAGAATCAAGTTCACTGTGAAAGTGGAATAACAGGAATCCCATCATGTGTGCTGGAAGAGTGAAAAACTTGACTTATAAACAATTAGAATGCAACTTAAAATAAGCCTATCTGCAAGTTGCTTATTTACATGCCTAATTTTAATAGATTTAGGTGACCTGAGTACAGAAAAAGACAAATTTCCAATTTTAGAGCTTTGATGAGTCAAATTCTGAGTTAATAACAATAAAAACCATCTACTCTTACTGCTGCTGCAGTGTTTATAGAATCTCTTTCTACCATCTTTTTACTCCTGGGCATTTCTCTCACTTCGAGAAGCATAAGTGTTTGTCTAGTCCCCTTCACTACCTCATGATATTGAGAGAATTGCATTTGAAATTCATTTAGTTTTATTTAAGTATTTACTTGTAATGGATTTTATTCTGCAAAAATCATTTTCCTTTTTGGAAAATGGCTGTAATTTCCAGTTATTGGTCAGAATTATTTATGGTTATTTCTTAAGAACTTGTTATACTGTATGTTAAAATTTCATCTATAATCTATGCGGTGTGACTTTTTTTGTTGTTGTTGTTTTTGTTTTTGTTTTTTGGTTTTTCTCCGGTACCGGGAACCGAACTCACAACCTTGCGTTTGCCAGGCAGGCGCTTTTGCCACTGAGCTAAATCCCCAGCCCCTGCGGTGTGACTTTTAATTGCATTTGTTTTATATTTTTGAAGGTCCTTGGAAAGAAAGGATTAGAGAGGCTGTGTTTAATCTACTTGAGTGCATTTCATAGTCAAGGATGAAATGTCTCCTTCAATCTAACACAGGCTAGTTAGGTTCATTGATAGAATTCCTATTGGGACAGTCCGTTATCACCATAGCTTTCTTTCCCTCTCTTACAGGCCTGTCTATTTCTTGACCTTTGCCATCTCTGTAACCACCTCTGGCTTTGATTTTCTTTGAAGTGTTGGTTAGATTTTACTTCATCTGTGATACTTTCCCTGATCATCATGTTCAGCATCTCATCAGCTCTTTGGTCATTAAGGAAACACCTCTGTGTTTCTTGGACATAGTCATTGGGCTTTTGCTTTTGAGTTTGTGACAGGTGAACTTCATTATTTTGTAAAGTCCTCTAAGATTATGAAGTTTCATGTCATAACTGGCCAGAGAATATGGTAGTTACGGAGATTAAAACCCAAAACTTTCCACTTACTGATTCATACCTTAATTTTTTTCCTCCAAAAATGGGCAATAATTTGTCTTTGATGGTGTCATCATATTTCTTTAAAGGGATTAAGCTTGATTTTGAGGATTCCATATTGAATATAGATGCATGTTTTATAAACTTCAGCTTAAAGGGCTTGTCTCATATCCTAAAAAATACATATATTGACATGGAGAAGTTTTAAAGTATTTTATAAGACACATAAACAGAAACCTAATCATGTGTTTTAAATCATAAATTAGTTAATGTAGCTGATTTTGAAGCAGGACATACCTGAAGCTTTCCAAATTGTCATTGAGAGTTGACAAAAGTTAAACCTAGCAAATATTAGCTAACCAAAGATCATATACACAAAGCAACATTTAGGTTTCCATCTTTAAATTTGTTACTTTTCTTCTCAGTAGCATTTTTATATAAATGCAAATTTTTCTTTAAATTTGAACTCCTAAAACTATATGTGTAAATTAATTTATTTTTCAAAGGCTAAAACCAGAGATAAAGCACTGTTTCTAGAGAAAAGATAAAGATCATACATTTAGACTTAAGTTAGAAACTTTCTGTGTATAAAATGTATAGACAAAATATTTAAAAATGGGAAAACTTTGCTATACCTGGTTTCATTTTTGATGCAAAAAAGGGAGTAAATACAGAAAAAAAGAAAACAAGAAAACAGTTGCTCACTCAGTTTCTAAGTGATTTTATATTTTTAAATATGTCAACAGAGGTGTCTAAAATTCTTAAAATGCGATTTTTAATTCTTCATGTTAGTAGCATAATATTACTTGAAAAAATATTACCCATTTAAATTATGTGACATACTTGGGAAATATTAGTGTCCAGATTCTTCTTGAATGTTTTCCTTAGGAAATTCCTTCTTGGCATTATGAATCTAAAGTAAAAATCAATTCTTAGATCAGGAAAGAGAATAAAATATAATATTCCTGAGGAAGATAAACTAGGACCACAGATACAGGGATGGTACGGGGTTCAAATGTGTCCGCCTAAGAGAAGTGGAAATTAAGGGCGGGGCGGAGTGGGGGATGCTGATCCGGAGTCAGAGGTGGAGCCCACATCTCCATTTCCAAGAGCAGGAGGGTGAGAGTCAGTCCTGAGCTCTGCTCAGCCAGCCTTGCGGTCTGGCTGCTGTGTCACCGCTGTGCTTTGGGCTTCTAATCGTGAACCGTCTTGGAAAATGTAGTATAGGTGTTAATTCATTTTAGGTACAGTACGTTTCACACAGATCAGAGGAAAGCTGTCTTAGTTACCGTCTTTGTTGCTCGGACACGGCACCAAACACCCGGTTCTTGAAGGGACAGACGTGTACTTTGGCTCACATTGAGAAGTTTCGGTCCTGCACGGTGGGCAGCGTGGTGGCCGCGCCCTGAGACTGAAGGGAGGAAGCAGGGAGGAAATCCCACCCTTCCAGGCCAGGCACGCCGTCCTCCTCCTCCAATCAGATCTCATCTCCTAACGTCACATTTAGATCGAACGCCCCCATAACCCTCGCACCTTTCAGAAGCACCACCTTTGAGCACATGGCGTTTTGGGGGACATCCAAATAGAAACAGTAACTGAGGCTATTCCAAGATTCAAGTTTTACAAGCAAAATCAATCTTTAAATTACCTTTCTGACACACAAATCTGGCTAGTGCCTTATTAACTGACTACTAGCCAACAATGTTCTATGACGTTTTTCAGCGTTGGAATATTTGCTATAGGTTATAATTCTTTCCATTTTAATAATACCAAAAGTTATGATTTCAGGAATTCCCAGTATGCCTTAGAACAGGAAATTTCGTGTTTCTGAGCCCCACAGACTGATATTCGTCATGAAATTTGGCTAACACTACTACTGCAAGCATTTATCAGTTCCCAGCACTGATTCTATTATATGTTTGGAGCTTTAATCAAGAGTGTTAGTTTGGGGCAAAGTGTATCTTTCCAGCACTTGCTGAGCTCTACTGTGCTGACATCCCAGGCAGTGTAAAATGAAGTCATAATTTTGTAAATGTGAAGATAAATAGTAGATGCTCAGACTATCAATTCAATTTACTAAGACAATTACTAAGTGAGTATTCCTCTATCTGCAAAACCTTAACGGAGAGTCACAGGTAGTCAAGGAAATCTCCCTTGTCTGAAGAGTTTGTGACGTCCTGGAGGAGACAAAGCCATAAGTAACCCAAGTTTTCAGTAAATAATCTGCTTAGGACTGTGGTGCGCATTGCATAGTTCAGAATGAAGAACGAACTTTGAACATCTAGAATTGGCTCAAGCTCCTAATCAGTGTTAAGGTGGGCCCTGTTCCTTTAGGGATTTCTTATGACCATTTTATTCTTATTCTCTATATTTTATAAATAGTAATAATAGCAACATACTCCCCCATGTTGAATAACTAGTTTGAACCAGCTACGTTTAAGTGGTGTATGTTTATTGTTGCTTCTTATAAGACAAAACCGCCAAATAGCTGTTATTATCCTCAGGTGAGGACCCTGAGTCGGAGAAGTCAAATTTAGTGAGTAATGTAAACCTACAAAGCTCTCAGAAAGGAAGGAGGGGTCAGCCATTCCTGATGGCCTCTGAGGCTGACCCAGTAGGATGTGAGATCAGGGGTCCCGACTGCAAACACAACATGTGAAGCATTACATGGGGCTGATATGTTTACACCCAGGTCGTTCTGTGGGGCTTCTCTTTGGCCTACTCTTGTCTTGGTTATTTCATTTCTGGGAGTCTTGTTTTCCTAATCTGTACAGTGGTGGTAACTGGAGAAAACAAATTAATACTCTTGTAACTCAACAGAAATAAAGACAGAACCTACAGTGTGTGGAGTGTTTTAAGTCATCTTGCATGGATAGATGAGAAAGCACATGAAAAGGTACTCACGAAGCACTACACAAATCCCTGGATGTCACGGACAAAACAAACCTAAGGAAACTTTAAAAGGTGTGGAGCAGGCAGACTGGTTGCAAACATCAGGACCTCAGGAATGACAAGATGGATTTTTCCTTGAATATTTTTGTACTTCCTATCACTGAGGTAGAGGTGAGGAAGCTGGTGGCTCAGATGTGCGGGAGCACAAACAAACAACAACAGCAACAACCGAAACAACACACATCTTTCCCACAGATGCCGTCTCCCCAAGGGTTGCTGGCTTGACTCCTTAAAAAATGCTGCACAATGAAATGAATCATTTAGATCATGCTTGCTCTACTCTTGCCAAACAGCACAGAAAAAGTGGAAAAAAATATATGGCTCTATCACTGTTGGTGCTGGCAACAGAGAATCCAATTCTCTCTCTCTCTCTCTCTCTCTCTGTGCATATATGTGTATATATAATGATGTATTTTAATATACATGAGGAAAATGAGAGGTGTAAGATGACAATCAAATTAGTTTGATTTCCCAGAAGTTTATTAAGGAATGGCTCAAGAACAGAATACACAATAAAACCAAATGTTACTTGCTGGTTTCAGAATCAGTGGTAAAATTTCCAGGTAGACGATCACTTATGAACTTCTGAGTGTCATTTTGATTTAGTGATATGATTGCAAATCATATTACAATAGCAGTGGAAACAAAGAGTTTGGAAATAAGCAAGGAAAAGGGAGGAGGAGTGACAGTTTTTAGAGCTAGAAGCATAAAATAGAAGCTTAAAGAGTACAGTGGGTAGGAGAGGTGATATAAGAAAATTTAATTTTAAATTAGGAGATAGGATATTCCTAGAAGAAAGAGAGACAGGATTGGGGGCTAGAATAATGACTCTGCCAGCATATTTATAAGACATACCATTTTTATTTTTATTTTATATATTTTGGTTTATTTGAGAGAACATCTTGCTATATAGTGCAGGCCAGCCTTGAACTCACTATGTAGCCCAGGCCGGCCTCAAACTCATGGCAATCCTCCTGCCTTAGCTTCCAATGTGCTGGAATTATAGGGGTAAACCGCCATGCCCAGGAAAACACACCACGTTTTGATGATAGTTCTGAAAATGATTTTTCCTGGGCAGTAGATTTGAATGTGAGCACCAGTACTCATGAGGCCTGGCAGGCTGCTGAGGGAAGGCTTCATTGAATCTGGCACGAACATGGGAACCAGCTGTTGCTTGATGGTAGATCATTTTAAAGTTGTTTGAAAATCTAAGGGATAATTCTAAGTTTTTGTACCTCAGATTATGAGGATTTTCCAACCATTTTATCCAAGGAAGTAGCACATCTTTCTGATATAGAATTACCAGCTTCCTTGAAGCTTTTCTTTATAATGCATTTTGTCAGTGAACTAAAAAAATGTGTATTCTGCAATTGGTAATTGTAATAATGATTCAGTACATGAAAGATGATGAAGGAAGATCTTCACTGATTGATCATTAGGTATTTCATAGCGAGTTGGTAGAAACACCTTCCCTCACAACTCCTATGTAAGTTGCAAGGCCCATTATGTACAGGAAATGATACCCCTAGCTGTAGGGACAGAATTTCTTGCCCCTGCTGGGCAGCTGGCAATCCCGAGATTTTCCAGAGCTCTCCAGTACAAGGCACTCCTTTAAAAGGTCATGTCCTACTGTTCTCACTGCTGTGCAGTCTGGCACCCCGGGGTTGCTTCACAACCCGAGCTCTGCTACAAGAATCTCAGTAGTGGTACTTGCATATTAAATGCACATGGGTGCAAAGGTATTGGATTCTGGAGCCGGACTGCTAAGAGGTAATCTCTGTTTCCATTACATACATGGTGTGTCTTTGGAGAAGTAACCGAACTAATTGTTCTGTGTGTGAAATTCACAGTAGTTCGGGGTCTTACATTGGGAAATCCACTGATAACTTTTTTAAAACACTAAGAAATGTTTTGTGACATACAAGGAGGACTCTATAAGTAATAGTCATGTTGTCATTATGGGCTCATTCTCCTTATTATAGTAGACTATACTTTCTAATATCTTAATAGGGTATCAGGTAAATGGAATAAAAATACCAAATGTCTCAAAATGTAAATATGGAGTGTTCAAAACATCACCTCCTGTGTGGAATGGGAAAGTGTGGATTCTGATGATGCCTTGACAGGAAGCCTACTAACCTTTCAGAAAGAAGAGATGGTTAATTGTCAGCTGACATTTTTACTGCCCTGAACTTTTTTCCCCCTTAAGTTATGAATAAATAGACGACTGGAATGCCACTGGATTTCCTTTCCTACCTGTTTAAAATTTCAACGTATAATTACTTAAACTTTCCTGGCTTATAAATGATTTCCTAAGACAACTACATCTTAAAAGAAAGCAAAGATTTTTGGTTCCTGTCTGAAACCATTTTACATGCTACCAGTGAGCTCCTACAGAATATCCCGATGGTGCTTTGCAGCAGGAAGACAGACCTTCGGGTGTCAGGAATGACAGAACACTGCTCGGACTAAGAAACCTTGTGGGTAATTTCATTTTCATTTGCTAGTGAAGCAGAAAAATCAACATGTTGTGTGTCAAGTACAATGAAAACTACTTCTTGGCAGTTTGGATTGTAGCCACTGTCAGGGTGAAACTTCACAGGGATAAGTCTGATTTGGAGGAAGCAGGGAGTCTGCATTTTGATGGGAGGAGAAAGAAAGGGGGCTTTGGCTTGAACCAGATGCCTTAGGGAACTAGAGCTCTTGTGAAATCTGATGCTCTGATCGCTGATCCTAACGCCTGAAACAAAGTAAGTCTTAAAGGCTTCCCTGTGCTCATTTCTACCTTACTTGGATTCAAAAGATGGAAAAGGGAAACCGATAAAGAAAGAAGGATACTTACACTAAGGCAGACAGGGATTTTTGAATTAAAAATAGTAGTAACAGGACAATTTTAAAATTTAATAGATGGTGATTTGCATTTATAGGGACTAAATGAGAGGATAATTAGCACATGTTAAAACACTTTTTAAATAGTAAAGACAAACAATGGATTATTTGTTTGGATTTATTTTTGTTTGCATTCTTGCAGACTGGGGTTGTTCAGTGCAAATTAGTGGGTAGTAATTGTACATCCAGAAATTCACAGTAGAACTATTATAAAGTTACATAAAATTATTTTCATCATCACTGAAAATTCCACTCTATAACATCATGGTGGGGGTCTGCAGAACTAGGGATTTCCAGAGGCAAATCGTCCTGCTTCTCAGGTTCTTGCTCTTACCCTGGCCAGGCATGCAAGGGTAGACGAGGAGGCTGACTAAGCTGAAGATCCCCCAGCTCAGCCAGTGCAGAATGAGGAACTCAGAAGACAGAAGTGCTGTGAAGCAGAAGTTACTTATAACATTGCCAAGGAGGGGACAGAGGTGTCTAGCAACAAGTTTGCTGGCAGGGAGAGCTCAAAAGTGAGCGCCTCAGGATGGTGTCCTTGCTCTGCAAGGATGGGACCTGGGGTTTTAAGCCGTGGGTCTTAGTCTTTTGTGGCTGGGTCAGCTTGTTCCTAGGGTGGGCTCAGGTTTATGGAGTTCTAGGGCATTTCCAATGTAGGAAAGGGATCTCTAAGAATAACTGCTCTACACCTGTAAAGGTTGCACCAAGGACGATTTCCAGTCCCCAGGTGGTCATTTCCGTAGCAGTCAGCCATGTCAGCCTTGCCCTGCTTCTCTGCCTGTCTCCCCTCCTCACTGTCCCTGCATTCCCTGCTCTGACTCGATCATCTACTGCCATAGGGCGGGAATAGCAGGAGTCTTGTCTTTACTCCCTGGAGGTTGGCACTTGGTGAAGTGGATACTGAGCTTGTTGCTAGGGGTTTGGTCTTGTGAGCTACGGGGGAAGTGAGGTGGCCATGACACTCACTAGGAGGGGCAGTATTGCCTGCTCAGAGCCAGGTGTCAGCTCTGAAGCACAGAGGTGCTCGGAACCTGCCTGCTGCTCATACCACACAGAGCCTACCTTTCCAACCCTCTAAAAAGGGGAGGGATCTTTCAGCCTTCCCCAGGGGGCCTTGCTGACCCTACAACTCCGCAGATATAACCACAGTAAACTTCTGGTGTGCGTACTTACAACTAATCAGAACATTATACCAGATAGGTGTATTCACTTATATATGTGTGTAAAAATAGTCTCTGTGTTAAAAAATGATTATCAGTTTTAGTCAAACTGCTGTATAGATTGCCTTTTCAAATTTTTTTTGAGTCAGGAATTGAACTCAGGACCTTGCACTTGCCACCCAGGCAATGTGCTGCTGAGCTATACTTCCAGGCCCTTCGAAGTGATGTATAAATAGTTATTAAGGACTTAGCAGTACATTTAACATATGAAATCCCATAATTAGAACAAAGGGATTTTATGAATTAAACATAATTTTTGAAGTCTTTACAGATTATTTACAATGTTTGCTTATGAGGTAGATCTTTTATAAACAATGCTACAGTGAATGTGTAGAGTTGCTTATTTTTATATAAGATGATTCTAAATAGTAAAGAGTATATTCAAATTACTGACTAGAAATGTAAATTTGACAATATAAGGTTATTACTTTTGTATCATAATTCTATTTTTGAATGCTGTTCCATAATTATCTGCTGTTCCATAAATTATTAAACTATAAATTTTTTGTGTTACTTTCAACTAATTACTGTGATTCTTTTTCTCCAATATACATCTGTATTTTTTCCTTTTAGCACATTAGATAGAATTAATAACTCAATATTAAAAAGTAGCTCATACATCCTTTCTCATTCCTGAATGTAACAGAAATTTTTCCAATGTGTTAAAATTAATCATTTGATTGCTGGAATATACCTTGGTCAAGTTAAGGGAAATTTATTCTGCCTCAAGTTTTTAAATTTTAAAAGCAGTAATTATTATTTAATTTTATCAACAGAAGTAATACAGTTGAGGTTAACTACATCATGTTTATTGAGTTTCAATTATGATCTGTCTGCTTCTTATCTATATGTGTAAGAGTTCTTTAAACCTTTGTGCTTTGATGTCCTGTTCTATGAGTGGAAATAGTTGTACATACTGTTTAGAACTGTTTAGGATAAAACGAATTGATAAAAGTCAGTGTCATGCTATTATCTGATTCATAACAAACAGTCAACAAACTTAATTATTCACTTATCAACTGTGTATTCCTCATGTACTGATAAAATTGCAAGTTGGGTTTTATTAATTCATTGATGTAATATATTAGAAAATATGTTAAACTTCAGAATCCATGTGTTCTTTGGGTAATATGCCAAAGTCAGTAATGAATTTGTATTTTTACATAAACTTCTTTGCTAGTATTATAAGATACTTTAAAATCCAACTCACAAATGAGAAAATGATATCATTTGTATATACGATTTTTAACTGTCAGTGTTCCTTATTAGATAGAATAAAAACGTTAAAGATTTTGCTTTTGAAATTAGGAGAAAAACTTATACATTTGAACTAAGGAACAACTTTCCAATTAAGTAACATTTTTGGTCATGTTTGTTACTCCACAAAAATTGTATGTTCCTAGCACATAGTAGCTACCTAATGTGGGCTATAGAATTAATGATTAGATACTTGACTCAAAATTTTTAGAAAGTGATAGGTAGATTGCATATCAGGAAACACTTCATGAAGCAGGAACTATGTCATGAGCCTAGTGAAAGAATACAGTTTTCGGTGCGAGTGTGTGTACAGGTGTAAATCAATGAAACTTACATAGTCTAAGAGTACTTGGCCAATAGGCTTTGCTCTCCAGTGTCTCCTTAGGACACCAGTCTAGAATACGCATCCTCACAAAATAAAAACACCCTTTGGAAATCAATGGTATGTCATACAGAAGCAAAGTAAAGTACCCTGGGAACAATCCACACCTTTGGGGGCTGTGTGTGTAAATCTGCCAGTTTCCTCTCCTGTGTCCACAGCCCCTGCTCCTCTTGCTGGTGCAGTGAAGTTCCTCAGTTTATTTATTTTGTTGTTGTTTTTGGTTTTTCTCTGGTACCAGGAACCGAACTCACGACCTTGCGCTTGCCAGGCAGGCGCTTTTGCCACCGAGCTAAATCCCCAGCCCCCTCCTCAGTTTATTTAAGCCTTTTCTCAACTTGCACTTTCTCAATGAAATTATCACCCTGTTAATATGTGGAGCACCCCTCCTGGGAACCCCTCCTCCTTCTTACTCTTGTTTTTGCGACATCGCCTTTTCTGTAACAATCACTTCTGAACCATGGATAACTTGGGTGTTTTCTGACACCAGGGTGTGCACTCCTCCAGCCTCCATTTTCATCACTTGTACTGAAAAAGATTTCCTTGGGACGCAAGCAGTACCCTACATGTGTAAGTATTCAGAAAACAATTTGAAGAATCCTCATTTAACAGATAAAGAAATTGAGACTTTTATAATAAATTGCGCACTTGAGAACTCAAGCCTACTGTTGGGTTAGCACCAAGTTCTGTCTTATTCCAGATGCTGAGCTCCTGAATTCCACTTGATACAGCATAGCTCCTCCAGCCCAGTCTCCACCCAGAGGCTATGTTTGTTCATCACAGGTGATCAGTAAATGACAAAAATGCAGTTCTCTTTGGCTTAGCTAGTGGTTAGTGATGTGCAACATGAAGAAAATAATAAAATTTGGTTGTCTGCATGTATCAGTATGTCAGAACAGAATCTGTAAAAGTAATATGAATGAATAAAAGAAATAGATTGTGATTAACTAGATGCTGACTTACCAACCAGTAAGATCCATTCGTGTGAAATTTATAGGAAGACCTTACTTGGGGTCATTAGTGATGATAGCAGAAGAAGCCAAGAAAGGAAAAAAAAAAAAAAAACTAGAATTGTCAACATAATAGATAGCTTGAATAATGAGCGGAAGATGTTTGCTGGCCATAGGAAGTCAGGACAAGATCAGCGTTCATGTGCCTAGGAAACACATTCAGACCACAGAGAGCCCAGTTTGATCCACTGTTGGCATATACTTTCTCACACATCTTTATATTTCCATTGGTCCTTGTGATAACCCCTGATCAGTGTAGGAGTCTATATTTATCTGGTCTTCATAACTCAGATGAACTAAGCAATCAGAACAGAATCCATTCAGACTTACCTCAGGATACACAAGACCATATTTCCTACCACCTTTCTTTTGTACAGCTAGCTCAGCAGTGAAATTAGTGTCTTTTTCAAATGTGTATAAGGCCTATAAAATAGTCTCTTTAACTTGTAAGTAGACTTAATAATTTTACATTCCAAGAAACTAATGTTGTTCTTACTTTTCTGAAGTTAATGCTACCACACAAAACTTAGCAATTTTCTGGACATTATGACTTTCCTTAAATCATGGAGAAAAACACAAATGTATGTAACCTATAAAATAGGTTATGATTGTCAAAGCGTTTTTGTTTTTGTGGAGAATATTTTGTGTAATTTTTCACCATTGAAGGAAGTTTTTGTGCAAGCTAGTATCTATTATTTGACTAAATTTATCAGTGTTTGAGCTTGTATTATTATATCCATTCCAAGCATTTATCTACACTCTGCTCTTATTTGAGGGTGTTCACATTAGAGAGCCTTATACAGCATCACATCATGTAAACCAGCCTCCCTCAAGGGTTTCCTCAAACATTACTAAGGTATTTGTTTTTTCTGTTTCACTTGACCAATCTCAAGTAAGTTCATAACATTTTCTTCTCAAATGATCACATACATTTTCACCTTTTTAGTATACAAACTACAATACGTTTATAATAAAGCCATGTATTACCTTACCATTATATATCACTTTTTCAAAAATTACTCCAGTCTTTTTATAAGGAGCAAATGTTAGATCCATGGGGAACTGGAAAAGGTAAATCAAGCACATTGTGTGCCCTTCTTGCAGTCAGTGTAACTATGAGCATCACTAATATGCAACAAAAAATGATTGTCCCGATTGCTTTCTTATGAAGACACATGTATGAGATTTCTAATTATCTTACATGGTCAGGCACTAGTGAGGCAACAATAATTCTTTTTCTGTTTCTGTTATTGCATACAGAATTGAGAGATCTACCATGTGCACACCTGCCTAATGTATGCGTTTTCCATTTCATTAATTCACTGTTGTTCTTATTTCTCTAACTGGGTTATTTACAGTATTTAAACTTTACTACTGCCGCTATTTCTAGAAACACCTTTCACTGTAAAAAATAAGCCTTGGAATTCTAGGACAGAAAAAAGTGAAGTAAAGAAATAATTCTTGCATTTTTGTGGAAAATACTTTATTGAGATACCAATGTACATTTGTTCTTTTTGTAATTTTCTCTTTCCTCATTTTAAGCAGGTAGTTTGTCTTGGTGATACTTTTGTTTTATGCAAGGTTTTAGAAAAGAGCTCGCAAATGCTATTGAATGAAATTCTTATTTATCTCCATCCTCTGCTTTTCTCCCTATGCCCTTCGATGTTAAAGTAATGAAAGAATGCTCTATGTGTCTCAAGGGCAAAGATAGCACGGCTGAGGCAGGACATGGGGAAGCCTTTCTGATTGGTGTAACAAGATTAGATTTTGTAACCTTACAACCCATATATTTCACATACTCCCAGCATTTTATTTTGGTTCATGATTGTATGTCAGAAGATAATATAAATCTGGCATAATCTGACATAAATCTATGTATACCATCACTGATCAGTAGATTTTTTTTGAATGATGGAAATATTCTATACTTGTGCTGTGAAATATGGCAGCCACTAACCACATGCAGCTGTTGAATACTTGAAATTTATTTAGTACACATGAAAAATTGATTTTTATATATTATTTTATTTTTATTAATTTACATTCCAATAACCATATGAATTAATAGCTGCCAAACTGGACAATGTAGATTTCTATATGGGGATGGAACTCAGGGCCTTTGTGCTAAGCTACACAGTCAGGCTTTTTATTTTTTTTTATTTTAATACAAGGTCTCACTATATTGCCCAGGCAGGGCTTGAATTTGTGAATCTCTTGGCTCAGCCTCCCAGCATGCTAGAATTACAGGCATGAACCCCCACCCCTGACCACACTAATGTTTTAAATGCAACAACATCTTAATTGGCCTGTGATAGCGATGGAAATTCACTCCCATGTTTATATATGATTGCTCTAAAATCTTTCTTGCCCAATAGTAGCAGTAGTATTTACTGAAAAGGCAATGAATACTTTATTTAAATTTATAAATGAAGTGATATTTATATGGATAGTTTTCCCCTCATTTCTTTCCCATCATTCAAAATAATAAAATAAGAACTATGAATACACACCTGATATTTTTATGAAAAACAACTAAAAAATTAATACTTAACTATAGTATTTATCATGTCTAATTGAAAATAGTAGTAAAATACTGGATTACTTATTGTACATGAGTTAGAACCTTGTAGAGTACACAAAGATTATGAGTTACAGTTCATTTGCATGTGCTAATTAATTACTATTTGATAGCATCAGCACTTATGCCTACAGGTATTATTAGCTAAAAGGAATTCTCTTATGATATGAAACTAAATAATGGACAAATTTAATGAAGGTCACAGAATATTTGTTGTTTTATTAAGGTTAATAGTAAAATTAATTAGATTCTTTTGTAGCCCTGATACAAATAATATACATTTATTTAGGATTGACAAAAAGTTTGAAATTTTAAGTGGCAGCATATATAGTGTATATCTAACAATACTTTTTATTTATAGTATTTCAGTAAATATAAACACATAATCTGAAAATTCCATTTTACAACTTTGTGGAAAATAACTTTTTAGTACATATGTACTGTCATAAATTCTTTTGTCTCTTAACATAATGTTTTTGTAAAATATACTGCATATATTCTGTCATCTGGATACCTGAGATCCCAGCAGGGCATCCAGAAAAGTGAACACAGTTGTACCAGAAGTGGGGTTTGAACTCATATGATTTAATGTCCAATGCCTTAACCACTCAGCCATTCTAGTACCAATACTGCGTATATGCTATAAAGAAGAAATCCAAATTTGCCTGCAAATTATCTGTTTCACTGACAATGATAAATTCTCTTTGGATGAAGAGATAGATATGGGGTCTACATTCATGACCATTCAACTCCTGCTGGCACCACTCCCCTGTACTCTGCTTCCCAACCCCTACGCACTTCTTCTGTGATGCTCTGCCTGGGAACCAGCTGACCATGAACTGCAACCTCTGAATCCATGCGCCAAATACACCTCTCCTCCTGCAGGTTGTGGGTGTCAGACGCTTTATAGAGCAGTGAGGAAACTGATTAATACAGAAGGAACAGTGTTGAGAGAGGCTTATCTGGGTTCTCCTCACTTCCTTTTCGTAATTTCATTGTGCTGTGCTTTCTTCACATGGGACTTGCCCATGGTATAGCCTCTGAGCCTCGACTAGCATTTCCATATTGTGGGGGGGTAGGTACGTCAGATTACTTGTGGTGATTCATAACATACTAATTTATGTTGACTGTGTAACATATTATCTATAATTTATGGCTTACAACAAATAGTGTTTTCCATTTTGAAAAATTTGTTTGACTTAGCTGGTTGCTCTGTTGGATATTTCCCAAGGCCAAATCAATATATCGGACTCTTGGGGCTAGGGATTTAGCTCAGCGGCACAGCGCCTGCTTGGCAAGCACGAGGTCATGAGTTCAATTCCCGGTACCAGAAAAAAAACAAGAAAACCTCAAAGACATTGGACTCTCTTGTTGGACGAATTTGTAGATAAATTCATTTAGGTCATTTTCAGCCCACGAGACTGAGATTCCCCTTTCCTTTCTGGCTGTCTGATAAACAGAGTCTTTGTCCAGGGCTTTTCTTATGTGTTCCTGTGACTGCCTTTTTCTGGGTAAATCCTCTTATAGCCTCCAAGACTGTTCAAATCCTTATTCTTCTTAATGGCCAAATTGCAGCTGGAAATTCTCTGCTTTTATGAATTCCTGTGTCTAGACTGGGCTAAGTGGACAATTTAGAATAGTTTTAATATATGGAATCATAATCATACCTACCCACTCTCTTTTGCTACATAAAGCAGGATGTTTGCAGGTTCTGTGAGTTCAGGGGTGAGTAACTTTCAGGACCACTTCTGCCTATCCCCAGTCCCATCAGCCCCTCCCAGCCAAGCAGCACACAGCCCCAGTCCCTCAGCTTGTGCTGTGTGGCAACAGCACCGTGGCCTCCATATCAACCCTTTAGATTACTTATTGAGAATTTAGGAAAGAAAGAAGTTACCTGTTTACTGGGCCCTTCTGCAGAAACTCCAATGTATTCATGCAAATTTTATTATAGAATTTCTTCAGAGAAAAAAAAATCACACTTTTTTCTGTTCTCAAAGTGATATCAGTGTCTTTCTACAATTAATGGAAAATATATTTGAGGACTTTGAATGTGCTGAATTTCTACACAGCTCTCAGTGTGTTTTGGGGACTATTTTTGCTACTGCATTTCTTGAGATATACAGAAGAAAGGAGTGTGAAGAATGCTAAAAAGCCCATTGAAAGGTGTAGGCAGCCAATTTAGAAATACTCAGTATTTATGAACTACACAGTAGGAATAATTTGAGTGAGAAAAACAGAAAAATAAGACATATGTGAAAATTTACCTTGGTGAGTGAGATTCTTGGTGCATGTGTCTCCTTTGCAGAGTTTATTTGGCTTGTAATTCCTACTTGTTATTTGTGAGCGCTTCTTTTTCATTATTTTCAAGGAGTAGTCCCAGAGACTTTAGATCACTGGGCATTTTATTGTTAGTAGAAGTTAATAATACACACTTTGACACTGTTGATCAGTAAGGAACTGCTCAGGTATTTTTCTTTCTTTTCCCAGTGGTTATTTTACTACTTTGTTGATTTTCTTAATTTTGTAAAATCTATTGCTCTGTCACAAAATATGACTGAATTTTTATTCATAATGCACAGGAAAAATAGTCTTCTAAATATGGTAAAATAAGCATGACATTCTTCTCTATGAACTATGTCCTGCACTAAAACATAACTGGAGTTGATGAAATATTTGTCCTAGAAAAGAAATCAACCTCTTCTTGATATGTTTTAGAAAAAAATTCATACTAATAATCTCAAAAATGTAGAAGTATATTTTCAGAAAGCACACATTAGAGAATTTATTTTCATTTTTAAAATTGAGGACAATCATTGTAACAGTATTGTAAAGATAGCCGACATGTGCAGAAATAGTTAAAATAACAAGATAACGAATTATTTAAACAGAGCTAAGTTTAGACACATATTCACTATAGAAATATTCACTACAGGTCTCTCATTTATGAATAAACAGACATGACAAAGAGATCGTCTCAACAGTACCCTAAAACAAGAGGAGAAACAGTGAATCAGGAAATACAAAACTTGTGAATTTTCAGAAAAAGAACCACTCTTCACACTGATTATTCAAAAGTTGAGAAGGAACATTTAGAAGACACAATGAGCCTTTCTGTGACAGTTGTATGATTTGTCACATCAGGTGACACACCTTTGAGACTGAGGCAGACACTTAATACTTGCACAGGACAAAGGCCTGAAATCAGAAATGCGCTGGGTAAATCATGGTGTCTTATCCCTGTGGTAAAAGAGCACAAGAAAACGTATCTATATATAGCATGAAAAAAGAAGATGAGAATAAGTAGTAAGGACAAGAAGTTAAGGTTTTTGTTCTTTTTTTTTTTTAAGAGTTGACTAAGATAAGAAAGAATTGCAAAGAGTCGCTAGTGGTTACTATAGAACTGAAATGTCCGCAGGAGAAGTTAAGAGCAACAGGAATAACTCTCCCAGGGCGAGGACCACAGGGTGCCCGCAGCGAGCATGATTGAGTATTATCTGAGGACCGGGGAGAAATAATAATGAAAATTAAACCTTAGTATCGCAGGCATTCATGAGGAAGAAACAGGAATGATTTGGATAAAAATGTTAATCCAATGTACTTATGAAACTTTGTGCAGAAAAGAAACAGATCTGAGGAGGGAGCATGAGACGGCCTTTCTGGGTGAAACGAAAATTAGAGATTCAGGACCATTTGAGTTCCAGCTTTCCTTATCTGAATACCAGGTGGATGGGAAGGGTGTTATATGACATTATATGATTCTTAGATGTAATTTTAAAAGTAACATACATATTCTGCTAAAAAATGTATACATACTTCAAGGAAAGAAAAACTTGTATAAATATTTTAAGGCTACGTTTACTGAGACATCCTGAGATTAATACCAGCTCTCTTTGGCCTCTGCAATGACAAGAGGATCTCAGAGTGGTGGCCTTCAGCTTCCAGGCATTTTTTAGTACTGCAAACTGCTGCTTGGGAAACCTTGGTCACTGGCCAGCAGTGCAGTGGGCTTTCTGAGATATAGGACACCCTCTAGGGTCCCCCATAGGAGGGTAACACCATCTGCTGAAAAGACATACCTTTTTTTCCGAAGTGCAGATATAGTTTTATGGCAGACTCCGTGTGGAACCAGTCAAAAATAATAATCAAACTGACCTCCTGGCAGTGCTATGAAACAAAAACAAAACTAATGAAGAATGGGTTTGCAGGGGAAAATTGCTTTCAAATATTAATAAAATGATTCCCTATTATTCACAGCCCTCCCCAACACAGTTTTATATAAATCCACTAAAATGATGCTTCTTTATTAAGGTCTCTCTTTAAAGAACTCAAAATTTAGAATCAAAGGGGAAAGTTACACATACAATCTATATAAAACACAGTGTCAGAAGCGAGAGCAGAAAAGGTGAAGAAATTGCTTTAAAAATTTTTCATACTTTATAAATAATCTATTAAGGAGGAAAATGACACCATAGTAGGTACATAAGTACCATAATTGTGTGTGTAATAACTAGGGCAATGCTTAATGCCCATGAGAAGGAAATAAAAGCCTTTAGTGAGTTAGAGGCATGAATGGGAGACAATAAGAGAAAATTATAATTTTTACAAGTTGGGGAGATTACCCTGAAGAAAGAATTTAAGAGGACAATATACAAAAAGTTTTGAGAAAAAGGAAATAAAAAGACCCACAAAAGAGTAGACTGTAGAATAGAGCAACCTAGCGTTGGAGTGTGCAGATTTTGCATGCTGTGTTTTTTTTTTTTGTTGTTGTTGTTGTTTTGTTTTGTTTTTCTCCGGTACCGGGAACCGAACTCACGACCTTGCACTTGCCAGGCAGACGCTTTGCCGCTGAGCTAAATCCCCAGCCCCTATGCTGTGTGTTTTTAATAATTGGTGGGGACACAGTGAGGAACCTCTGAAAAGGAGGGGCATGCCACTGAGCACGCTGGGAACACAGGCCACATGAAAGGGTTAACAGCCCAGGTGAGAGGTTAGTGTCAGAAAATTTGGGGTTATTAGCAAATTATTCATAATTCCTAAAGAGGAGCTCATCAACTGGAAATAAAAGACAAAATACTTAGAGAAAAGTTATAGAGACAATAACAAAATAACCACCTGTAAGAATGCAAGATTGATCTTTAAAATAGAAAAGGTAAAAAAAAAAAAAAGTTGTAGAGACAGAACTGACAGTGACTGGCTGTGGGTGCATAGGAGATGAATGATTACTCCTTTTATTATTGAAAAGGTGTTACCAGTAAATTAGATAAAAAAAACTAGCAATTACCCAGGCACAATTCTGCACAGAAACTAATGATAAATGTGGCAGTCTTTGAACCTAGGCACTTTTTTCATCCCATCAATAGATTCTCATTTGAAAGAAGTTTAAATGACCAAGCTAATTTGAAATCAAAGCACAATCCAGAGGGATATGTGAATCAGGTGTACATCAGGGCTTATTAGAAATCTCATAGCTCATGGTGCAATGTGGATGAAATTAATAGAGACATAATGTTTGGAATTATGTAAATAGTGCTCTTCAGCAGACCATATTATTTAGGCGGAAAACGGATGAAGAATTGGAATGATGTAAGTCCTTTGAATGTTTTTCTTTTTAAAATTGTTTTCATTGACACATGAAATGTTTGTTTATCTCTGGGTTAACTGTGATATTTCTATACACGTGTTGTGAAATATTTAAATCAGTGTAAAGATATTCAACTCCCAAGAAACATCATCATTCTTAATAATGAATGAATCCTTCTAAATCCTTCCTTGTAGTTTTCTTTTAAAAGTACCATGCATTAGCTTTATCTACAGGCACCCTTTGTGCAAAAGAAACCAGAAATTCTTTCTCCTAACTGTGACACAGTACATGTTGGTCAACCATCGCTTACACCTCTTCCCTTCTCATCTTTCCATCTTTGGACAGCTGCTCCTCCACTGTCAGCTTTGAGGGCCTCTGTCTTAGATTCCACTTGTGAGTGAGATCCTGGCTTATTCCACTTAACTTAATGATATCCAGTTTTATCCTTGTTATTGCAAACGGCAGTATTCATAGTTTTTTTATAACTAAATAGTATCCCAGTGTATATTATTCATGATTAATCTTAAATGTGATCTTTATTGGCACAAGAGATGCATAGGAAAATTTTAAAGTCCAGTCCAGGATGTGTTTGTGTGGGTCATGGCATCAGTAACTAAGGGGGCTGTATATATTTTCTGCCCTAAATCATTGACAGTTCCTAGAGAAAAGATCATCAAACTAAAATAAAAGGATCAAATAGTGGGAGGAATGTTATAGAGGCACAATTGATAGTGAATGTTGGGGAGGGCTTAGAGGATAAGTGACTATTCCAGGAGAGATTGAATAAAGCTAATGGGAACCCTGTACAACCCTATAAAAGGAAATTTAGATTGTTTGAGTTCTGAAAGAAATTGATAATTCCAGGGGGATAGGAAGTTTATTGAAATATATAATAAAGGAACAATTTCCAAGGCTAGGGAAAGATACCAACACTGAGTACAGGAAGGTCACAGGTACAGTCCTAGTCCTGGCACCAATTTTATTTTATCAGCCACTTTGTTCATGATTGGGGCGAGATATCCAATGTCTACAACTAACAGAAGGAGAAGTTGTTTTGGCTCATGGTTTTAACCAGGGCCAGCCTGCTCTGAGGTAGAAATGCTAAGTTGGAGGGGCATGGCAGAAGAAAACCAGTTCTCCTCATGGTGGTCAGGAAGCACCAGGATGAGAATATAGGAGCTGAGAATGAGAATTCACGGTCCTGGTGACCTGCCCCTCCTTACTAGGACCCACCTTCTCAGGGGAGACTCTCAGGGGACATTAGCACTGATTTTCAAGGCCACACTACCATGCATACAATGCTGTCTTGTTTGCCAGTGGGTGGTGTCTTTGCCTCATGCTGCCCAAGATTGGCAAAGGGGTTGGAAGCAGTCCCTGGGCTTTCAAGGCTGATGCTAACTTTGACTGTGCCTGAGACACCCAGCCAAGGTGACCTGCACTGCCCTGGGGGTGTGTCCACTTGTACCACTGGTGATGCAGTCCAAAACACAAGCTCTTTTCCTCTAGGCCAGAGGGTTCCACCCCTTGGTGAGGAAGGTCCACAGATTCTGTGAACACTGGGTCAGAGACAGGGTCTTTTGATTTCTGCTTAAATTTGGGTTCACCACAGTGGGCCCGCTGTTGAGTTCCAGCGCAAAGCCAAGTGCCTGCTTTCCTTCCTGTTCCTCAGGGGCCTGAGACTTGCTCTGTAGTGAGCTGCCTGAGGCTGGAAAAGGGGCAGTGGAGACAGATCCTTGATCACCAGGCTAATGGGGGCCGAAGTGCAGTCTCTAGGTGCAGACCTGGAAGCATGGCTGGTGGTGCTCTGCTCAGCACTGGGTTTCACCGTGATCAGCGTGGTTCTGAGCAGTCTCAGGCCTACACTTATTCTCTCTCCCTCCTCCAGGTGGGAGACATCTTTGTCTAGGTTGTGTTATGTAGAGTTGTATGATATATAATGCAGGCAACAACTTCCTCTTCTTTCCACCCTCCCTTCCTCCCTTCCTCCCTCCCTCCTTCCTTCAGTCCTTCCTTCCTTCCTTCCTTTGTTCCTTCCTTCCTTCCTTCCTTTCCTCCTTGGTTTATGTGTTTTATTACTATGCTAAAAGAAGGTGCTATGCTCTGTCATATGATTCCTAGTTCTTGTAGAGGGAGTTTCATGTGTAAACAGCTGTAAAAAGTGAGGTTTCTGTGAACAATGATAGCCACAGGATCTTACTCAGCTCTGTCTCTGCCCCCCTTGGTGCTCATTCCCAGGGAAAATGGAAGAAAGTGCAGGGAACTGCGGAAGGCACAGAAGCCTTTCCTGATTGAGGTGTGTGGAGTCAGTGCCTCATTTGTCAGTCACTCCTCCCATGTTCCTGTATTTCAATTCTTATGAATACAGCTTCCAGGGTTATGACACCAAATTTTTATTTTTATTTTTTTTTAATTTTTTAAATTTTTTATTTTAAAGAATAAAAGAAGGATAACATAATAATGGGGAGACTTAGCAAATTACAGACAAAATGGTAGGAAATTATCAATGGTTATCATTTTACATATTATTATCTACAAAATAGTTTCTCAGGAAAACAAATAGACAAATAATAGTGAGTTACAGACAAAAGAGGTAGGAGATTATCAAGAGTTGTTGTGCTATACTTTGGTATCCTCAAAGTGGCTTCTAAAGAAAATAAATAGAGCTATACATGAGTGACCTATTGAAAAATCAATAACTATTCTCAATGGTTGTTGTAGGAAACACATAATAATAAACATACATTATGAAACAGGATAGGAACATTACAAACTTAACACAGTTATGGATAGATTAGTAGGAAAATATCAATGGCTGCTGTAATACGTGGTGGTATCTTCAAAGTGGTTTCTCAGGAAGACAGAGATATGCAAGAAGGATCTAATAAGTAGTTACAGCCTAAGGGTGGTTAAAAATAGCATATTACCTCCTCACCAGTGACTCCTTTCACTGAGGTATGATGGCTGGAAGGAAGGCCAGGATTGAAAAGAAGGACTGAGAGACTTGCACCTGTGACTAGCAACAGGCTGTTTTCTTGTTCCTCCATAGTCATGATTACCCAAGACTCCTCGATGGAGATGACGGTCTGGCCAGAGGGAGAAGGCAGACCATGCCCCAAGCCCTCTCATTCCTGTTGGACTAACTGGTAGCATGGGTCTGAGCTCTGGGGCCTCCACCTCAGAGGGCAGACCGATCTCCAGTGGTCTCCTTTGCATCCAGGGCATGGCCCATGGGGCCTCTTAGGGCAGTTCCTCTTGAGGTAGCCTGGCTTTTAACAGTGGTAGCAGATGAATGCAGTTGTCGAGTTCTTCTTGGAGCCCCGGGAATCAGACCTGGGATCTGTTTCTCTTAGTGGTGCAGCAAAAGCAGCTGCTTTTTCTCAGTCTCTTTGTTTTCTCTCCTTGGCCTCCTCCTCATCATGGCTATAGAATACTGAGGAGGCAATTCTTACTAACATCTCAAGTGAGCTATCTGGGGTGAAAGCCATTCTTTGTAGCTTTTTCTCTCCAGCTTCCCATTGCTTTGGGACCCCACAACCAGTTAGTGTCCTCTCCCCAACTGTCAGCACAGGCAGCAGGAATCCTGCTGCAGACATCTCCAGAGCTCCACCACAGCCTGTACTGTCAGGGGAAGAATGGCTTCCAATGAGTCTCTTCAGGTTTTGTGCAAGGTCCTCCTGGTTTACAGCTTCCGAGCGGCTCTCGTGAACCCAGTCCACTGGACCTCTAACTCCGTGGGCTTAGTCTGCATTCTCATGTTCTCTGAGTCCTTGTTCAGCAGCTGCTCCTCCGCTGGCTCTGGACCTTTCTGGTTCCCAATGGCAGGAGCAAGAGTGGCCCGTTGTATGGCATATATTCCCAGGGGTTGTTCAAAGTTTCAATGATTCACACACATCCGGGGGGGGGCAACTGCAGTCAGTGCATGGTGGGCCAATTGTGTCACTGTTTCTCTGTGTCATGATAGCTCCCAATTGAGCGGCGGCGGCCGGCCTAAGGGCCAGCGCGCAATAGCGCTCGCCACCGCATGGCTCCCCATGTGCTGGGGACCCACCCTCTGGGAGCCAGCAGGCAGGAAGCTAGCCAGCCAGAAGGCTGGTGCTCCCCACCCGAAGCTCCCTGTGCGCGGGAAGCCCTCCTTCTGGGGAACGACGAGGCCAGGAGTGAGTCGCCGGTCTGAAGACTGGCGCTCCCTGCCCGAGGCTCCCCGTGCGCTGGGAGCCCACCCTCCGGGAGCCAGCAGGCAGGAAGCTAGCCAGCCAGAAGGCTGGTGCTCCCCACCCGCAGCTCCCTGTGCGCCGGAAGCCCTCCTTCCGGGGAACCACGAGGCCTGGAGTGAGACACCTGTCCAAAGACCCAAAAAACCAGCGCTCCCAGCCCGAGGCTCCCCGTGCGCTGGGGGCCCACCCTCTGGGAGCTACCAGGCAGGAAGCTAGCCAGCCAGAAGACTGGTGCTCCCCACCCGTGGCTCCCTGTGCACTGGAAGCGCTCCCTCTGGGGAAAGACGAGGTCGGGAGTGAGTTGCCGGTCCGAAGACCCCAAAAGACCGGCGCTCCCCGCCCGAGGCTCCCGTGCACTGGGGGCCCACCCTCCGGGAGCCAGCAGGCAGGAAGTTAGCCAGCCAGAAGTCTGGCGCTCCCCACCCGCAGCTCCCTGTGCGCCAGAAGCCCTCCTTCTGGGGAACGATGAGGCCGGGAGTGAGTCGCCGGTCTGAAGACCAGCGCTCCCTGCCCGAGGTTCCCTGTGCGCTGGGGACCCACCCTCCGGGAACCAGCAGGCAGGAAGCTAGCCAGCCAGAAGGCTGGTGCTCCCCACCCGCAGCTGTGACACCAAATTGCTTGCTCTTTAAACTAAAAAAAGATCGAGGACCTTTTGAATTCTGAAATGATGACTGTAATATTTTTATGCATTGATAATTTCTCCATTCATCTATTCCATGAAGATAATTTTTCAGAGATTCGGGGTGAGGATACCATGTCACACAGATGATAAAAGAGGTATGTCACCTCAGAAAAGATCAAGTGCCTTTTAAGGTCCCTAAAATATTTTGTTGTCAAAATATGTGACATATTAGTATTACAAAGCTCAAGACAAATATTAAAGTGAAATAATTCAGTGGTACCTGAACCAAAAATGAAGAAAAAGTTGTTCAATTTCATGTTATGATGAAATCTTACTTTAATAAAAATCTCACTTGATCATACACTTCAAAGAAGGGTGGAATTCTCATTATTTATATCACTGGACAAAATATGACCAGAAATTGTATACAGTACTAGAGACCTGGAAAACTAGTCCATGTATTACTTTCTGCTGTAAGTTTGTGCTTTAAAATATTTTGTATTTATAATTATATTTTTCTCCTCTTACTTGCATTGACTTTATTACATGGTCATATTATAATGATATCCTGTTTGGGGTTATATGAGTTTGTTTTTTCTCTTATGTTTGATAAAGATATTTGGGCAGGGATAGCAATTTTAGGGTGGTGGAAAAAAATAATATATAATAGGTTAGGCAAGGCCAGTTTTTATGGTTGATACATTGTGTGAACTTGAGGAGTCTGGAGGCTTGGCTAAGTGACTCAGCAGTTCTACATCCTAGGGTATACAGGGCATGCCTTTATGGCTCTGGGATGTTGTTCATTGTGTCAATCAGACAAGTTTAGAAGGTTAACTATGTGACTCAGCAGGGAGCCAGAATGCCTACTTTGTATTCATCCTGAGCCTGTGCAAGAGGAGGGCATGCAGATGGTGTGGGTGTAGAGCCAACCCCCCCTCCCCCCTCCCGTGGGTAGGCTGCATAGAAAAAGGGAATTGAGGAAGAACTGGCTGCAGGTTCTTGGGAGGAGCTCCAGTCTTAGCCTTCAGCTCGGGCGTCTCCTGGCTTTCGGTGCAGACTGTTCAGCTTCCATGTGGGACTCTTCAGCCTTCTGGTGTAAGCTCTCTGGTCTTCAGCATTCCATTGCAGACCCATCAGCCTGCTAATATGGACTTGCACGGACACTGCAGTGAGCTCCAGGCCTGGGGCTGGGCTCCTCAATCTCCAGCGTGCGGACACCCTCTGCACGCTTGCATGCTTCCTCATCCAACTCTGTGGCTGACCACTGAAAGCCAAACTTGTACATTTGTATATCTTGTGTTATATCTGTTTCTCTAGTAAACCCTGACTGATGCACCAGTCTAAAACAAACATCTTTCTAAGAGCTGAAACGTGTTAAAAAAAAAGGTGGCAGAAAATTAGCAGATAATTTTCTTCTTGTAGCGGAGCTTGATAATACTCTTTGCTCAGCAGACACTAAGGCTAAAATAGCTTGAACCTTAAAGTAATAAGGCAAATGTTACTCATATAAAATAAAATAAAATAAAATGAAATAAAATAAAATAGTTGTAGAGTACAGCGCTTAGCAAGAAATAGACTAGACTGCTTTGTGGAGTGACTTCTACAGGAATTAAACTGCCTCTTGTCCTAGCTCCCAAGTGACTTCTCCTTACATCTGACGCCTGACCCTTTGATAAAGGCGCCCTCTTACCACAGGCCTGATAACCGCTGCTGAGCATTAACAGCGCAGACTGCAACTTAGTTCTCCTGTGGTAGTTTATGCGCTTAAAAGCTGTGTTTAACAGCCAGAAGCTTTCTGTGGTCAGCAATATCTATCATGGTGGAGTGCAGATCCTATGAAAGAAAAGTCCTAAGAAATCCTGCTCTCTCTGATTTTGCATGTGTGCATTTTTAAAGAAGGCTAATATTCATGTATGCCAATAACAGCTTTATTTATTCATCGCAGTGCCAGCTTAATATAGTCTTGTGAATCAATGCTATTACATTATAAACACTCACTGAAATAATTTTTCTTTCTTTACTCCTGCTAATAACTCTATGTTTTTGTCTGTAAATTACAGTGGGTGAGAAGTTCACACACAATGTATAATTGTAGTTATTAAATAAGGGATTTCTGCTGTATATTTTCTCAGCCACTTTAAGTGGTGAAAGATATACTCAGAACATGAAAACATAAAGGAATTATTCAAAATACAAGAAAGGAATAAAGCAATATATATTAGATTTATGAGTGACAGATAAAAGTACAGACCAAGATTATTTTACACATGACTTAATCATGTGTAAAACTTAATCAAATTTGACATTCAATGAGAAAAAGGATGTGATATTTTTATACAATGGAGTATTACTCAGCTTTAAAGAAAGATAAATTAGAGGCTTTTATAGGTAAATGGATGCAACTAGAGAGTACGCTTATAAGTGCAAGAAATTAGACTTGTGTAAACATCTATTACTTCCCTAGTGTAAAAATCTGAAAGAGTAAATAAAACCTGAAAGGTACAATAGATATTGTGAAAGGGAAAGAAACTACTCAAAGGGAAGGAACAACTGGGATGAGGGAAAAGAGAAAAGAAAGAAAAAAGGAAGGAAAACTATGTATCTCTTTCTCTCTCTCTCTCTCTCTCTCTCTCTCTCTCTCTCTCTCTCTCTTTCTATATATATATATACACACACGCACACACAAGATAGCTAAGGTAATTATACTACTAAGTTCTATTGCTTTATTGAAAGAGAACTCTAATGTTTAATTGTTTGGTCAATCTTACATGCCTATATCTGGTTATCCGAGTAACCACTCTGAAGATAACAATGTGTAATACAACAACCGTTGTTAATTTCCTATCACCTTGTTTTGAAATTCTGTACCGTTTTTACTATTTTTATGTTGTTTTCTTTATGTCTTTGTTTCTGTTATTTTGTTTTTGCTCTTTTCTCTTTAAAATAAAAAAAAATTGACATTCAAATAAGACCTTTTAAGAAGGAACTTCTCCTTAGAGCTAAGGTGAAATAAGAGGGACTACACTTAGTAACCTGTTACAAATACCGTTATCACCGCTGTCAAAAGTGACAGTAAGAACACCAGTGATTTGGTTCCTGTGATACTGAAGTTCAAGGCCTTGTGAGAAGTTTGAAGGGTCAGTAGGAGAAGGGAGAATCCACATAGCCCGTTGGACTTCCAGAGTTGAGGACTTGAGTTTAGAGCTCTGGAAAACCAAAGCAGCTGCAGCGCACTGGAGTTCCGGAAAGGAAAGTGTGCTCTGGAGACACGGAAGTTCTCTTTGCACATTTCAGCTGGGTTGTGTGCAGCGCCTGTCTGTGAAAATACCACTCGAGAGTGAAAAGAAATTAGCTCAAAATGGTTAGAGCTGACCCACCTCTGAGTAGAGCTGAAAATGAATTTCCACAACAGCCTAGAAGTATGGCCTTGTGCAGAGTGTGAAGAAACATATTATCTGAGTCATGGAAAGTAATCTCTAGACTGTTCTAGAAATCGTAAATCTTAAATTTCAGACCTGTTAAAATAGATTTCTGAAATAACTTCATCCCCAAATGCGGTCAAGTATCTTATAGGAAAACAAAATTATCCTGCAGCCAAGAAACTGAAAAACAATGTCTGACTTTCACTCAAAAACTATCAAGCACGTCAAGAATCAGGAAAATGCAACACAAATAAGGAAAAAGATGAACCTATTGAAACTGGCTGAGAACTGACAGATACCAGATTTAGCAGCTAAGGCCGTTAAAAGAATTTTGACTGTATTACATTTCCACAAGGTTAGAATGACACTTGAAAACATATTTTTAAAATACCTAAGTAGTAATTTGTAAACATATTAGTAAAATTGTAAACATATTAGTAATTTGTAAACATATTAGTAAAATACCTAAGTAGTAATAAACTGTTATGGTTTGTGTCTGGATGTCCCCCCAAAGCCTCATGCAGTCATGGGGTGGGCTTCTAGAGTTTATGATTGGTCCATGGTCCAATGCTAGGATTATGGTGTGAGTGCTACACTCACCCTGGGGCAGTAGCCTGCGTACAATATAAGGGAGGGAAGGAGGCTTGCTTGCTGCTCCTCCCTTTTGCTCTTGTTGCTTTTGCTATTTTCTGCCACCATGATCTATTGCCCTCTGCCCTGTGCCACACTGCCTTGGAGTCAGCTGAGTATGGACTGAAACCTCTGCCAACTGAGAGCTAAATAAACTTTTCTTTCCTTAATGTTGGGTGTCTGGTATTTTGTTCCAGCAATAAGAAAAAAATAACTAAGACAGAATTACTTACATTAGAAAAGAAAAATGATCACAAATCAGTCGTCTAAGAGCCAACCTTGAGAAAATAGCAAAAGAACAAATTAAACACATATGGAAAAAGAAATAAGAAAAAAGAAGGAATTAAAATGAGTATGAAAATAAATGGAACAGCAGTTTGAAAACTGGAGAAAATAATTGATAAGAACGGATATTTTAGTGAAATAATAATATAGTTTATTAACCTTCAAGCAGATCACAAAAAAATCCAAGCTGACTCCATACTGTAGAAAATAACTACATTGTGTAGTCTTTCCAATTTCTTATGTAGAAGCAAATACAGAATGAAGTTAGTTTTACCAAACAAGATGAGCTAAAATCATTATGTTAGAAGACCACTGGCCATAAACAATCACACTGAAACATGTGTTATAGCTGAGAACAAAGAATTAAATAAAGAAGTTTTAAAGAGCTTTTGCCTGAGGCATAAACTGTCAAAAAATTTAAGAAAGTGATTCCTCCTCAAGAATAGCCTTTAAAAATTTTATGTAAGGGAATGACTTTTATAGTTAATTAGCTACTAAAGAAGCTAATTAACTATAGGAGGAAATAGTCGAATTAGTCTGTAATTCACTAAAAATGGTAGAAGGAAGCAGTTTATTGGAGAATAAAAGTAAGAGCTGCACTATGACTAGCTGTCTCCCCAGCCACAATATAGGCAAGAACACAACGGCATGGTAACTTCAGAGCACTCTGACAAAATAGAAATATGCTCAGATAACTGAGGCACTTGGGTGCGAAGGCATAATCAATACAGCCCACAAAATGACAAATGCAGATCAATGCACCACTCAGAGACCTTTATCCAAAGAAGGAAACGTTCTTTGTGAGAAATGAAATTGTTCTTCAAAGAATGCAGCATAGCACTGCAGAAGTCGTGACAGACTAAGCCAGGGAGCGTGAGCTCGAAGCTTAAACTGAAATGAATGCAGTAGCTGATGGGATGGGGTGGGAATGCGGGCCGACTAGCAGTGGTTTATCAGTTTCCTGTGGCTGCTACGACAAACTTAGAGGCTCAGAGGAACGTAAAGTAACTGTCTTACAATTACAGAGGACAGACATTTGATATCATTGGTTTAAAATCAAGGTATTAGTTGGACTTCATTCTGGCAGCTATGGAGGAGAATCTGCATTCTTTTCCCTCTGTCTTCTGAAGGCTGCCTCACTTTCCAGAGTCCTTCCCTCCCTACAGCGACCCCGTCACTCCAACTCCGATGTCCTCATCACCCCTCACCCCTCACCTCTTCTCTCACTCCTAGCATCCAGACAGCCCAGGGTGGTCTCCAAGCTGCCTTCCCAAAATTCTCCTCTGCCAAGTAACGGACGTAGTCACAGGTGCCGGGATTCGGAAACAAACGGCTTTGGGGGAGGATTATTTTACCTACTTCAAGCAGGATTAAAACCGGAACTACTAAAGTAATACCAGCAGGGGGATGGAGCTCAAAGAATAAGGTCTCACACTCTGGTTTCTCTTAAGATCGTATAAATCTTTCTCCTTTTTTAAATGATAATGTCTTGCTTGTATTACTTGACAGGGGAATATAACATTACGTGTTAAAATTACATTGGGTAATCAAGTTAAGAAGTAGGAACATTAAAAATGCAATGCATATCGTGAATACCATGGCAAAGACAAAGGGATTTAAAAGATGAATAATCTGATTCAAAAGGATAGCAAGCAAGAAGGCAAGAAAACATAGGCTGCATTATAGGAAGAAGATAATAAATGTGAAAATACATCAATACTACAGATATAAAATAACAACATCACCAGTACATTGACAGACATTGACAAAATTACAAGCAAAATACTGTATATCTAAAACAGAAGGGCACAAGAACGATTGGAAATGCCAATGGAATGAAAGGCAGAGAATTCAAGTTTTGAGAAAAATAAAAAAAGGTGTAAGTTGGTTAGTGGCTTTAACCCAGTATACATTTTTTTATCTCATAAAGCATTTAGTTTTGTCAAAATATTGTTATTGGTGACAAATTGAAAGAAAATTTCCTGTAATTACTCTAGACTTATAATAAGAAAAATATATAGTGTTAAATACTTCTAATATTTCTACTTCATCCAAGCTGTATTAGCTAAATAGGAATGCAAAATATATTTAAGTGAGTAATTGAGGAATACACAGTTCACATGGAAAATTCACATAAAATGTCCACAAACACAGACCATATTTCAGATCACAAAATTGTTTTTTCTATACATTGAGTACAAAAGTTTAAGCTGTAAAGAATACATTCTCTTAGCAAAACAGAATAAATGTAGAAAATAATAGCTCAGAGGTTATGAAAAAGCTCAAATATTTGAAAATTAGACAACCTTCCTCTAAAGTAACCAAACAATAAAAGTAAGGGCAGTAGAAAACACTATAGAGCAAATAAAATATAACAAAATATATCAAAACTTCTAGAATGCACCTAAACAGTGTTTTAAATATTTATCACTTTATTGCAAAATTTCCAATAGGGCTGTCTTCCACTACATTCCAAGTTGATTCTGTGGGCGAAATCTAGGAAAGGAAGCTAAAAATAACCACAAGAAGGAAAATTTTTGAGGGAAACCAGAAATTAAAGATAGGAGAGAGGAAGACACGGTAGGAGACACACTGTATATGAGATTTGACCACTGATGATCACTTTTCTTGCAAATATTCACGGTTCTTTTAGTACCAAGTAAAACAGAAAGAGTTGACCTTATATATAAAGATGGAATTGGTTATTCATGAAACATGAGGAAAGAATAACAGAGCTCTTGTTCCTATAGAATTATGTGTTTCTATTGATTACAACATGTTTATCAGTTTTTCTTCCAACCATGCAATAACAAAACTAGGAGGTATGTTGAAAAAAATAAGAAATATTTAAACTTAAAGTAATTATTAAACACACTCATCAATCCCTCTTGCTTCTAACATACTTATTCATTGTGCCCGCCACTTTCTAAAGCAGTCCTGGAAATCTTCTCTCAGGAGTGTGTTTGGTTAACTGTCCTGCCTTCCTCCAGTTCTGAAGGGATTAAAAGTGTTTCCCTTTTGTGATCATTTTGACTTTAGAGAAAAGGCAGAAAGTTCCTGCTGCCAGAGCCAGTCAATAAAGAGGAGGAGGGTACACTGCAGTGTTTGTATTTGATAGAAATTGCTGTAAACATTTGATCAAGGAAGGATGATCATAAAATATGATGAATGTGTACGTTTAAACAAGTTATCACAGATAAAGACACATGGTCACTAACTCCCCTGAAAATACTCAGAGTACTCTTCCTTGATTCATAAACACATATCGCATCAATTTTGGCAACGTATCTTCTACTGTAGTAGGTTTTTAAAGATGTAAGTATTCACTATATCTTTGGATCGCTCCCTGCACTCTCATTAAACACCTCACAACAGAGTTCGCTTAAAGGAAAACAAAAGTAAAAGCCAGAGTCCCATTCATCTATTGTATTTAGTTCCAAATCCAGCGTTTCTCATGGATTTCATATTTCATCCTGTGGGGTGTGTCCTTCTTAATATTGCAGTATAGTTTCAAAATCTTCACACCTCACTGTTCCCTTTGTACAACGGTGGAACATAGGTAAGGTACCCAATTTGTAAACTCCCACCTTGAAAATGAGAAAAGGAAATAGAACAGGCTGTGATCTCTCAACCATACAGTGTGTCCCCGGGACATTTAGAATACATCTGTCCAGAACTGCAGGAAGTTTTCTGACCTGACAACACACCTTCACAAGAATATGCATTCACTGCCCGAGCTCCCTGCTGACTTGTCCTGCCCGGAGCTGGGTGAGGTGAGGAGTGTTCTGGGTGAGCTGAACCACTTTGAACCACATATTTTCTGCTGGAATGAGTATGAGGATCTTGACATTGATCTGTGGCAGATTAATCCCATTTACAGCTTTTAGAATTATCTGGCAAGCAAAAGAAAACAAAAATCTGACTGAAATATAACTTAGTTTGCTATTTATTTTATCCTAAATGACCATTAGGAATTTACACAGTTTAACGTTGTCCAGGCAGCATGTAGGATCCTAATTCTTGGCTTCATGTAGGCTGGTGCTAGCGCTTCATTGCAGTAGAATAATTTTCACACAGAAAGAAAACGCTTGTCCTCCTGCTTGGTGTTAAGTTCCATATCCTTCTGTGATTACAACTTTTACAAACAAGCTTTACTCACCTCTGAATTTTCTATTTTACATTGGATTCTGCCCAGTGTTTCCTTTGTGCTATTGTATGATTACAGAGTTTTGTATTTTAAATTTTTTAATTTATTATTTATTTCTGTTTGGTGCAGGTAAAAGTGGAACAATCTACATGTTGTATAAATAAACAGTTTTTCTGGCAGCCTATTGTTGACATGATTCTTACTATCATCTTTCTTAGCAACACTTTCCTAAATAATTTATTGACCAAATTATGTCAGAGTAGTTTTATTTGGTTAAATATATCTTTTTGTACCTGTATCTGTCCAAGCTCTTATTTGATGAGCAAATAGGTGGGATACATAAGTCCTAAAATAAGTGATATTCCTTGTGATGGAAAGACAATGATACTGACCTCAAAGTTCATTTTATCACCTTTGACTTTTAAAAAGTCGTATCACTAAAATATTTGATTTGCTATTCAAGTGCAGTTATTTCAGGATTAGTGTACCCTTCCTTATTTTATTATAAAAATACTTGCAATTAAGTAGCATTGTCTATAAATAACACATTTTAAATCCTGTGACACTGATAGTACCCTATTATAACATTATTTCATGGAATACTCTGAAATAGTTTTATTTTGTAAAAAGAACCATGAAGTACATACAGACAGCTATAAATTCTATCATTTCAGCTGTGTTTAGTATTTTGCTTCCAGATCAGCACTGAAAAAGAGGTTTGATTGATATTATGTTCTGTTTTTTATTTCAATAGCAGTCATCATTTGCTAAGCTTTTCCCTTTAAGTGGATTCCTGTACAAATAGATATGTTTCTTTATGAAAGTTCATTCAACAAGAAGACAATACATTTTTCACAAAACAAAAATCAAAGGGTCACTACACATTTTAATTATAAAGTATGCAATCTATCTATCTATGTCTATCTCTATCTATCTATCTGTCTATCTATCTATATATATTAGGTTCAGAAAAGCAGAGAAAATACTTTCAGAAGCATGTGGCTAATAAATTCTATAATTTTGATTGTGGGTATTTGAGCTATTTAGAAACTTGGCTTTAATACTGTAAGATGGTGCTTTCTCCAGAGTGAGTAAGATGCTTTAAGTGAAATCAATCTCAGTTTTAGTGAAACAATGACCTTTGGATTTACAGACAACATCTGGAGGAAACAGCTGGGTACCCGGTCAGGTGTTTTTTCCAGTAGACATGCAGTGAGGTGTTCCTGTGTACTGTTTAGAGATTTCCAACTCTCACATCATGTGGCACACAGTGGTGCTATTAATTAGGAACTGACGGAGAGCCAGAAATAAATCCTTGTGTCAAGCACAATGTCTTACACGGAGGAGATCCGAAAGTCATAGAACTTTCTGAAACTGAAGTGTTCAGGGTAACAGCAAGGATAACAGACTCCCCGCTACCAAGTCAATATTTTCCAACAGCTCGGTGTTAATTTCTTTAATACCTAGTTTCTCCCATAAATGCATAATCTTGAGGTGGATGTCCCTATGCTTTAAGTCAGTAATTCTGAAGGTCATTGAATTGTTCAGATTCCCTTGTGTATACTCTGCAAAAGAAATTCAAGCGTTCATTTGCTATTATTGCAAAACTAATAGTTATTAGACTGATGCTATTACCCCCACTCCCTTTGTACATTTCCCCTTTCCTTCACTCCTGGCAATGAGAGTGTCCCCAGCCCTTGTTTTATGTTTCCACCTTGAGGCTGAGATGTCTCCTTTGGCTTCTGCACTTTTCCTAGAACTTTGACCTGTATTTGGACTCCTAATGCCTGCTCCAACACAGTGGCTGGTCCTAGTGCCGGGCTTCCCCCCAACAGCATTTATAATTGGTTGACCATCAAACATAAGAAATTATACTGCTATTTAGAATGTTCTGTGGATGAGTCACTTTTAAGAAATCCAGGACCCCTGGTCCCACCCCACACCTACGATATCAGAATCTGCAGTACTGAAAGATCTCTGTGTGATTTGTATGCACCTTAAAGTTGGATCAGCTTTGCCCTGGACCAGCAGTTCTTGACCATGGCTGTGCTTTAGTGAGCCTGTAGAGCACAAAATACGCTACCTGGATGAGAAAAATGAACTTCATGGTGGCTGACCATCCACATCAGAATTATCGATCAGTACGTGTGGAATGCAAATTCTTGGCTCTTTCTCTGAAGACTGCTTATTCTTTACACATATGGTAGTTGATTGAAAGTTCTCAGTTTATCAGCTTCTAGTTCACAATTGAACTCCTGCTTTGTTAAAGCTGTTGTAAAAGAAAAAAGAAATCAGACTTTTGAAGAATCAACTAAAAATAATTACCCTGGGTGGAAGAACACTAGCTGGAAGAACAACAATCTATTTTTTTAGTTTTACAGAGAGTAGTAAAAGAAAAAAAAGAACAACAGCAGCACACCAGCATCACAGACATAGACACAATGTGGCAAGCACATTAAAAGTCATACAGGGCTTCAGACCAAAATGATAGGAATTAACAGTGGCTGTGACATTACATATTGTTATCTTCAACTACGTTGCCTGGTTACCAGATGGAAGAGAGCAAGATCAAACCATTAAAGAGAATAAGAAAATAATTATTTGATAAAACATTAGAGATAATGCAGAGTTTCACTGGACAAGAAGGTAGGAATTTACCACGATAGTTCCACTGTATATTGTCTTCAGATCAGTTGCTCAGATAACCAGACATAAGCATGCAAAATTAGTCAAAACATAAAAAATTTTAAGCATTAAGCTTTCCTTTCAACATACCATCAGACATCAGCAGTATAGTTATCCAAGTACAATCTTTCTTATTTCTTTTTTTTTCTTTCCCTCATCCCAGTTGTTCCTTCCTTTGAAGCAATTTCTTTCCCTTTTTTATCATCTATTATACATTTTGAGTTTTACTTACTCTTTCAGGTTCCTACACCAGTGAGACAATATGATGTTTACATATTTCGGTTCTATTTATTTCACCTATGAGTATGGTTTCTAGTTGCATCTATTTACCTACAAAAAACCCTCGAGTTTACCTTTTTTATAGCTGCATAATACTCCATTGTGTAAAAGTACTACATAATTTTTATCCATTCCTCAGTGGATTGACATTTGGGTTGTTTCCAAGATTTAGCTATAACAAATAATCTAGAAAGATAGGAAAGGTCTTGGTTGTTTGGTCAAAGTGAGATGTCTCTCTCTCTTTTTTTTTTTTTTGTCTTTTTGAGACAAGGTCTCACTATGCAGTTCAGACTGGCCTTGAACTCAGTTTGTAGCCCATGTTGGTCTCAAACTCACAACGATCTTCCTGCCTCAGTCTCCCGAGTGCTGGGATTACAGGTGTGCACCACCACGCCCGGCTGGCATGTCTATTTTTTGAAGAATCTTCGCACTCTGCCTCCTGCAGCATGAGATTCATCCTTTGGATTCTCAGCTGTTCCAGGGTCACTGTGCTCTCACGTCACAGCTCCTGCAGAAATAGGGCATTCTTCAGACTTATTCTGAGAGGAGTAAGAAACTTCACCCTTAGAAAACCCAAGCAAATACTTCCTTCAAGCCTGCCTCTAAACCAACCTCTGTGACCAGGTCATTTGCTGACTGGCTTGCAGCCTTTGGGAACCTAAGGGTGCTGCCACACAGAGAAAAGGCAACTTTTACCAAAGGAAGTCAGGACAACATTGGAGAGGAGAGGTGACAAATCAGCAGCTGCTCACTTTAGAGATGTTTTGCTAGATGTAGTTTGCAGAATTAAACTTAGTAGATTGGCATATCTTTGTAAATGCAGCATTTTGGACTCAATAACTATAAAAACTTAGAAAGGTGTGTTCTACAAAAACTTACAAACAATTTATAATGTGTAATCATAATGCTTAAAAATGAAATGCTTTCACTGATGAAATGCAACTGTGCCTAATTGAGGAATTATCAAGCAAAGATAATTATTTTTCAAAATTTTAATCATTTTTTTGTGAGAAAGCTGGTTTGTATCTTTCAGTATATATTGAAATTCTAGTCACATACTCAATTTCAGCATATGAAATTTTATAATACGAATTCTATGTTACATTGGAGATAATCAATCATGTTTCAATGTAATCCACATTGCATAGGAGACTTTTATTATGAGCATTATCGTTGTAGTATAGTAAAGTGCATTGTTAATGAAGCATAGAAAAGGAATAATTTCAACTAATAGGCATATATGTCAAATTTCAATTAGGACTAAGTTGGAATCCAACAGGAGAGATGAGCATATAAATTTAAACCTTTGACCTTCACCATAAAGTACAAGGTCTGAGAGGAAAATTAAATTATTTTGATGTAGCATACAAATTTGAATAAATTAATGTGTTCTGAAACTCTTTCCCATGACTTTAAACTGTCTTCAGTTTTTAAAAACACTGTGTGCTTGCTATGTATAACTTTGAAATGTTACCTCAATTCCATCTATTAAAATATTAATGAATAAAGAAACAAATTTATTTTATCTCTCCTCTGTTTTGTAGTGTATCAATAGGTAGAAAACTGCTCCCGAAACACTGGATGATGAAAGAGATGAGTTGGTAATAATTTCTGAAGAGAATGATGATGATCTTTGGTATTATTAAATATCTAGTTATTGTTCAATCTCCAGTGATGGATGTATGTATTTTGTTTAATTTTCAATGGGTGTAATTGAGTCAGGATCCAAATAAAAGCAAAACATTGCATTGTCTGATCTGTTTATCTTCTGCCTTAATTTGCTCCGGCCTTTCTTCCCTGCAATCTTTCAGTTGGTAAATTAGGTTCTTTTTCCTATATACCTTACCATGTGTTGCTCTGGAATCAGAGCGAGCTGCCTTTCACAATTCAGATCTGATTATTTCTGTCAATGACATTCATGGGAGAGTAATAGAGTAGAGAACATTTTAAAAAAATTCATATTTTATTCAACATCAAAAGTGAATGCTTTCAAAATATAAGAACACACACGGACACATGCAGACACAAAGGAATGCACACACGCATATTTGGGGACTCATTTTTCTTAATTCAGCCAAACATTGCTATTTTATATGTCATTTAGGGACTGATTTAAATTGTAAGCCTTTTTTCTCAAAGGAAAAAAGTAATTTTATTTTGTAGTCTTTCTATGTTTTGCTTTAAGAAAAACATCTTCGGCATCTGACAGTCTCAACCTTTTCACGTTTGGGATGACCTTCACTTTCAGTTTAAAACCAGACTTTTGTCCCTGTCTTTAGTCTCAAAATCCAGCCTTTCTCTTCTTTGCAAGCCATTTTTCAGACATATAAGTTTAAAAAGCAATTTATTACATGAGAAATGAAATAAAGTGCATAGAATTCAGAAATTGAGATCGATGACGTGCTGTATCAGTTCCTTACTTCTGAGCTGAGGTAACCAAGGTCAAACAAAAGTAAGATTAAACTGATATCCCCCAGATCCTCAGAGCTTTTCCCCAAAGAAATGAATGAGCAAGACATGGGGAAATTTTAATTCAGATGTCAGCAGATTTAGTAATTTATCTGAAAGGGTCAGATACAGAAAATGATCAACAATGTTAAAATAATGCGATATGCTACAGACAAGTGATAGAAGTATTTCATAACTAAAGAGCTCTTTTAGAAGATGAAGGATCTATTCATTTAGTTGAAATTTGTAACACTATGCTATTTGCTGCACACAGGTTTATCTGGAAGTATGTCGGATACATAACAGGCTTGGTGCAATTTTAACAACCCTGGGAGACAAGACAGTGCATGTTACTATAATGCTTCCACATGCACAGCTTTCAAGTTGCTGCACCTCCAAATTAACAATGTAATGCATTCTTTAAAAAATACAAAATTATTGTTACTTTGAAACGACTTCAGGGTCATTTTACTCAATTTCTTTCCTTTTTCTAGATAAGGAAAGTGAGACCCAAAGAGGCGATGGTTTGGTAAGTGTCAGAAAAGCAGTTAAAGGAAGGACTTAAGCCAGAGTATGCAGCTCTCGAGACTTGTTTTGTTTTCATACCGCCTCAGGTATTGATTTCATTTTATTTTTACTTTTTGGAAAACATTTGCAATTTAATCTACTACTTCCATTAGTTTATCAAACAGACACATGTTAGAAAACACTAACTGACAAAGGTTTCTATTGGCACTTTTAGGAGAAAAGTTGCATCAATGTTTATTTTTGAGTTTAAGATATGGTGACTCTCCTTATCAAGAGAATTAGTTCAGTCAGAACTCCACATCTTATAACCAAAGCGAGACTCTCTAGCTCCACAGAAATATTAATTATGGGTGCGTGCCAAACTCTATTCTGTGGCCTCTAAGAGTGTTGAATGTCTGTATTTGTGATTGTTTCTCTAACGTTACATCTCATTTAGTTTATCTCAGGAAAGGCTGTCCAATAATAAATGTTATTTAAAGTTCAAATATAAAAACTGTTCCAAAACAGAAACTTGGTTTATATGATCCGTTCATTGGTATGAAATGGAGATACCATATTCCATTATTCAGATGATTATACTTATTAGTGCAAAAATCACTTGATGTGTATGATAAGGTTTCTAGCAGATGTCTCTTTGAAGTAAGATATAAAACAGCGCATACCTCATTAAACAACACATCAAAAGCATAAAAATGCAACCATTAATCTATATTTCATAATTTCCTCATAATAACTGGAAGTAGAACTTACTGAACACAAACGAAAGAGCTGTACTAGAAGGTGATATTAAAATTCACATATGGTTCAGTCCTTGTTTCTTTGAAATCTATCAAACATCTGTTGGTCCAAATTGAATATATGAATGAAAAATAGCTGAACATATGAATGGCAACTTATTTTCCAGCAGGAAAGATGACCCCTGTTATTAGTTCATCACAGCAGGGAAGCAGGGCGTGGAGGGGAAGGAGGGAAGGGAAGAGGAGGGGAAAGGTAATGAAGTTGTGTGACCTATGTGTACCAACTCCACACGGGAATGTGAGCACTGTGTCCCGGAAGCATGTGTTACTAAACATGAAAACAAATACAAAATGTGCATATTTCTAAGGATGGTAGATGTGACTGAGACAAAAGGATTATCAAACTCAACTCCTACCTTTCACGGATGAGACAATTGAGCGCAGAGCAGTCAACTGGCTCACACAATTAATCTCACTGGCATCTTGACTGGAACGGAAGCTGTTAGACGCATCTAGTATTCCAGGTCTGCTCCACGCTGTTTTGGAAGTATATCTTCTACCTCAGAGTGCTGAAAATTGTTAGTACAGGAAAATGCCTTGCGTAGGAGATGTTTGTTACTCAGCAGTGCAAGTGAAGGCTGAAGGTGTCATGAATGCAGTAGAGGAGAAAGGATCCTTACGATAGGGAACCTTTCGATTCACTTAATCCCTATTGACCTTTCTTCCCCTGGGTTACAGCAGACACAGCTTTCACGAAGCTGCGCTAAGGCGGGTGTTTCTGTTCTCCGTCACTTTCATTCCATCCTCCCCAGAAGTCTAGCCTCCTCAGTGGATGCTGTTTTTCTTAACTCTTTTTTTTTTAAACAACACATTTTCTTAAATCTATCTACTTTCGTCTTCCCTGACTTAGTACACTTTCTGTCATCATCACCATAGTTTTGCTTGTCTGAAATCACTTTCTTTTCTTTTTCCTTTCTCCAACATCTGCCCATTTCCAGCGTCCTGATGGCAAATTTCGTTCCATTCCATGGTTCTTATTGTGTTTATCACAGCGGACTGAGCGTGCCAGGGTACTTGGCCTCCTCCTGCAACGCCTGCCCCTGCACAGCGGCGTGGCCAGTCTCCGGAACTGCGGCCGGCTTCTCAGAGGCAGACGGAGTCGTATTCCACTTCGTGAACAAGTGCAATAAGCGAGTCATATTTGAGCAATGAATCTCTAATTACGTACTTTGGGTTCTCAATTTTCTCTAAAATGTACTTGTCATTTTCAGTAGAGCAATAATAGGTTCCAAGATTTTAATAGAGTTTAACCAATTATTGTGATACATTTACATGAAACACATTTATGTACTACTGAGCTGAGCTTCTTCAGTGGAAAACCTTACTTGATCATCCATAATTGTTCAGATTTTCTTGCACGCTATAATGTGAGCTTTTGTTGTTACTTACACTTTATTTGTAGCAGACTTTGGTGCAAAAGTGATGAATGCACAGACCATTTTACCTGCAGAAAGAACGCCCATGCAAATATCTTTATTTTATTAAAAAATTCAAGACATGTCAATAAGGTACCATCATAAAATTTATATTTTCATATAACACCTAGGTGCAAACAAAACACAAGGAGAGACATTTTAACAAAACAAGTTATCCACCCATTACATTTAATTGTGATGTCTTGCAATCTTCCCAACATACAGAAACTATATGTTCTCTTAACATGAGGTTGTGAACCAAATAATCAGAAATGTTCTCAGAAGTTCTTATTCTAATTCATATGAATAAAATTGTTTTATTATGAATAATTGATACTTATGGATTATACAGTTCACTACATACTTTACCCATAGTGTCTACACAATATATTTCTACACCAGCAGGGAGCATTTCACCATGCTATCTCACCCACTTCTTCCTCTCCCACCTACGCCCTGAGTTCCAGATACTGCCAGCCTTCCTTGTCTAGATGAGGTGGTTGATGGTTTTACCTATTTAGTTGTGCAAATTTAGACTTTAAAATATTCACTGTGATTCTGGATACCTTGCAGTACAGCTGTTTGTTATAAAGTGCATATGTTATTCAGGAAAACAGAACAAACAAATCATTAATAGCTTTATTTGCATCTTGCATAGATTCATCTTCTGTTGGATTTTGCAAATTGATACTATTACATAAAGTGATTTTATTAAAAATTTAAAACAACAGAGATGTCACAGCACTGTTTTACCATTTGGACTCAGTCTAAGATTACTGAGTTCTGAGAAAATAGTGCCAAGGAACAGTTACTAGTGCACACCCGGAACTGCTCAAAGTCTTATTTTGCATACATCAACTGATCTAATTTGTATGTTTAAAACTTTGAAGTGAATGTTAGCATCATTTTACAGGTGAGGAAGCTGAAGTGCAGAGGAAAGAAATGAATAGCCCAACATGGCACAGTCTCTACGTGAGGGACCCAGAGCCAAAGCCGGGCTGTTCATGCTTTAATCATCTCCCAGCTGTGGCTCTCTGAAGAAAAAGTGCTTTCAGTACTACCTAGGTAGAAAAGCACTCAACAAACCCGGAAATAATCGAATGATTATTTGAGGTAGGGTTTTTGTTATAAAGCTAAAAATAGCCTAAAAGTAAAAATTAAATAGATTAATCTGATTTCTTACAGGACTACTAGATTCATACACACACTTCCACTGTTCAGCTTTTAAATAATATTCTTATATTACCAAGTTAAACTTATTCTTTCCAGAAGAAACTATTTAACTTTTTAGGTCCATCTAAGTAAGTTACTTATCTGAAATTTCAAACACATGAGGGTTCCAATTTTATAAGTAAAGTTGTAATTTTACATAGATTCATCTCCAGACTAATGAAGTAATTCATGGAGATACACTTTACAGCGTGAGGTGGTTTTGTGTTCGAGCAGAGGGTAATATCTGGAGAGATGGAGAATAAACTGATAGAACATGTGGTCCGTGAACTCTATATCAGCTGCCTACGGGGCTCAGACAGGAGCAGAAATAAGAGATACAGACGGGGAAGCGGGTGAGGCTTTTGGGAAACCGGAGATGTGCCCAGGACACCTGTCAGCTCCAACTTGTTCACCTGCAAGAGGTAAACCAATTCTATCCAAATTTCATGGTTCAAGAGATGCACAGTATCTAGATTTTCACAGACCATGTCTTTAAGTGCAAAACTCAGCGACGAAGCGGAACTTTGGCAAACTCCCAGTGGACCAATCAGAATGTACCTGCTTGCTAAGTGGAGGCGCAGGAAGTGGACCTCTGTGTAACCACCTCAGCGATTCAGGGTGAAAAGCGAAGGAAGCAGGTGCCGGCTGACCAAAGGGAACCGTCAGAAAGCACGAATTTGGAATCAGTGAATCATCACCGTGCTTAAGCCAAAACAGGGGTACCTAAGGAGGACTTGCAGGAAATCAGAGCACACACCTCCGTGTTAGCGCTTATGTCAAAATAGACTTGCTAAATTTACTTTCAGTAACAGTGAAACTTATTCCTTAAAATTGTTTCATGTGTATTTTTCATATTCCTTAGGGAAAGTTTCTAGACGGGGCAATGACTCTCCTTAGCCTGTAATCAGCAACCCGAATCCTTATCATTTTCAATGCACTGAAAGTAAGTTTTTGGAGATCGATCACTCAGGGGAGTTTTGATATGAGATCAAGATGAAAATCCAGGGCTGGGGATTTAGCTCAGCGGCAAAAGCGCTTGCCTGGCAAGCGCAAGGTCGTGAGTTCAGTTCCTGGTACCGGAGAAAAACCAAAAAAAAAACAAGATGAAAATCCACCACAAAACTGAACGCAACTATGAAGCTGGCAATTGACAAGGGAATCATGACTCGTGAATCTGTATCTCGTTGCAAACGTGATGATAGAGTGGTAGTGAACACACGGACAGCACTCACAGAACATGATTATTCTTCTGGAAAAGCGATGGCTCCCAGAAGCAGTGTAGCTGTTCCTGGACTAGAGTTTTACAGGATCAGCAGGAGTTCTCCAAGCTTACAATGAAGAGAATACCGAACGATGTAAAATAATATGCAGTCACGCTCCACAGTGCCTCATCTGAGTTTAGTAATTTTTACTCAATTGCTTCCTAGCCCAATTAATTAAAATAAATAATTCCTTCAGTTAGGACAAGCATGTTCAATCTACAGCTAAAGGATAACACCTAATTATTGTTGATGAAATAACTTCCAAAATGTTGTTTAAAAGAGTAAACTATGTTTATCTGCATATTTTGCAGCTAGCTTTTAAAAATCTCATAAATTAATACAACCCAAGCAATTCATTCAAAGAGTCGTCCTAAAGTGTTACCTGGACTTGTCTGGCTCATCACTCACCTGTCCATCTCAGACTCTTGACTCGTTATCCTTGTGATTATATCTGGGCCCTGTTGCACTTGGTTGTTTTCTCTGACCATTATAGATTTGGGCATTTTCATATGATCTGTGCCAAGTCCTACGCTATATCCTTTTTTATGTCTTCATTGGTTTTAATTAAATAATCTTCCTAGGTACCCCATCCTTGAAGGCTCAGTACTTAGTTAATAGAGACTATTTCTGACAAGGCAGATGTTCAAAGGGATGCAAACAAACTCACTTCGCATAACGGGTTACAAGTTGGTGACATGAACACATTCATGTTGGAGTCATGTCTGGAAATCATCACAAATTATGTCAGGATGCTATGGCATTGCTTAGAATTATTGCATTTTGTAATAACAAGTTCAGATGACTTTCAAGAGGAAGGGTTATTTCTTTTTATCCTTTTTTAAGCTTTGACTTTTTATTTAAATGAAATTCTTTCATTGTTCTCCAGTGGACCATGCCAACTGTACATCAAACTTTAAAAAAAGAAGGAAAATGTTGCTTTATTTAAGTGGCGCCATATTGCAGGATGGGAGACCGCATTACTGACCCCTACTGTGGAAGTTCAGCTTAAAACAGAGTTAAGAAATAGACTGATCCTTATAGGATTGTTGCTTTTCTTATAATAGCTGGCTCCATCTTTAGTGAGATTTCACAGCTTTGAGAATTTGCAAGTTTACAAAAACAACAATGGTCTTGGCTCCATATGAAACCAAGAGGCAAACAAAAATTTGAATCAGTATTCTCCTTACTACCAAGAGTTTTCCAACTTGGTGAGCTATCTGGTTAGCATTGTTTGGCTATATAAAATGACAGGAAGTTTATGACATGATAATTTTCTTCAAGCCACAAGTTGATTTATCTATTCACCTTTTTTTCATACCATAATATCCTGATATTGGTTTTATTTATTTATATTTTAGTTTCATTATGCCAGAGGGAGAATGTTGACTGCTAAGAACAGTTGAGTACCTTATCTCCATTACAAAACAGCAGAGCCAGGGAGTTTCTGACTGAGTAGTTCTCCCGGTCTAAAGTGGGTGCAGATGCTGCTAATAGAAGTGATGTAACCTGCTTTGTCTAGCTCCTGGGTTCTTGTTTTGGGGCAAGGAAGACCGAAGCTGATGAAACGGCATGCAGCAACGGCAACGATACGGGAGGACCAAGTGTATGTTTAATAGAAAGAATAAAAGGAAAAGATCCTCACTTATTAGGGAGGGATTCAGCAAAGCAGGCACTGTAGATTTTTTTTGTATGAGGAATTGAACTCAGGACCTTGCACTTGCCAAGCAGGTGCTGTGCGACTGAGCTATATCACCAGCTTGGCACTGTAGATGTTTAATTCCATTGGCTTCTTGCACAGAATGCAGGGGTGCTGCTGGTTGCAGGCCATTTGTGTAGGGACCCGTTTTTTGTCCCTTGTGCTCCATTAGATCCTGATGCTCAGTTTGGTAAAGTGAATTATTCAGGCCCTTTGGTATGTTAACTCACTGAAGCCCCACTTTTGGTTTACTTCCGGTTAACTATTCAGAACCTGTGCGCTGTTAGTCTCACTTCCTCTATCTTTTGGCATCAATGAGACCAAAGAAATAGAAAGCTGTAAAATGCAAGAGTGACAAGTTAAATAAGAACCTATGCAATTCGGAGATTCATTGGGTGTGGTGGCACACACCTGTATAATCCCAGCACTTGGGAGGCTGAGGCAGAGGATCTCTCCAAGTTCCAGGCCGGCCTGAGCTACATAGTAGATCATGACTGCAAAAATAGAACCCAAACCAACCCAACCCAAACCAAACCAAACAAAACAATCTAGTATTAACTCTAGTCTTCTCAGTGGAATGCCTGAGAAAGCGAGTCTTTGAGTTAAACAGTGATCAGCAGAGAGGCTAAGCGAGAGAGTCACTGGCAAACAGAAAATGAAAAGGTGCAAGAGAAGGAGTGGACGTGAGTTTTCCCAAAGGTTTCATGGGTATTACTATTATCCCTAACGTTTTATTGAAGAATTATTTTCTTATTCTCTTTAATGGTTTGAGCAATCTTTCATTCTTACATCTGATAATCTGAGCAATGTAGTTGAGGACAGCGACATGCAATGTAACAACCAATGTTGATTTGTATTAGTTTGTCTTAAGACCCTGGATCACTTTGAATGTTCTTGCTATGATTTGTTTATGTTTGTGATATGGGTATGCTGCTACTGCTCTATTTCTTTGTTTGTTTGTTTCTCATGTATTACTCTCTTTAAAATAAAAAAAAAAACTTTCATGGGTTAAAGGAGGATGAATTTGAGGAATAAAAGGAGAAAGCAGATATTCCAGTCATAGTTTAGACAGAAGTAGGAGAATAAAAGGATACATTCAGACTTAGAAAAGACATTTCATTTTTAAGAAAAAAATTGGACCTTGTACCTGATTTATATACAAGTCTACTACTTTAGTCAGTTTATAAAACCCGATACATAAAATTGCTTTGAGAGTTTCAATGTCATTTCATCATAAATAGCAAATAGAAGTCAAGATGAGTGACCTTTTGACAAAGTCTTCCTCTTGCAAATATTCTCAGTTTTGATATTCCTTTGAGAAACTATTTCCTCTGACCTTTTTCACCTGCTGTCCTCAAACATTTGGTACTTTTTTACATGACATATTTAAGTTTGTTAAAAGGAAAACAATTTCAACAAAGCATGTAGGACTGTACAGCCAGCCAGGAATGAGGGCACAGACTTCTGGTCCCAGGTCCTTGGGATGCTGAGACAGGACAATCATTGGCCCCACAACTTTGAAACCAAACCTGAGTGGCTCACAATAATCCCATTAAAAAAGGAATGACTGGTGTGGGCATAATTATCATATAGCTGTAATGTAGGAAGCCAGTTCCTTAATATGATTCTTTCTTCATAAACACGTTTAGAAATTCTAAATATTTCCTACAATAACATTTCAAACCTCTGGTGGAGTAGAATTTTTAAAAATAGAAAGTTTTTTTCTTTGACAATGTGCGCATTTATTAAAGACTAAGCCGGAGGGAGAAAGCACAAAATATACATAGTAGGTTCATTTATACAAATAACAAGAAACATTTGATGGCATGCCATCTGTGATGTATAGGTGACCATAACAAGAATTGTGGAAAACAATTCTATAGTAAATAATATTTGTTCTCAAAATAAACCCATATATAAACTACAAAATGAGAAGGGCAGTACCCACGGGAAAATGTTTACTAGCACTAAATGAGCCATTATTGCCTCATTCATCTTAATTCCTTTTTACCTAAGAAATTTCAGTGTCCCTTATAGGGGACTGCTTTGTTTTCTGCATCAATTTATTCTGTATAGTTGTGAGGTCACAAAATAATAAGCTCATAGCCAGCGCTGGAACTTAACTATCTGCCGTCGTATCCTTCTATGCAGCACATGTCAGACAAGCAGACATATTGATTTCATCCATATAATTAGAAGGATTGCCATGCGAAAGCAACCCTGTGAAATTCATTGCTAAGAGGATGTGGTAATAATTACAGGTCCCTTTGTGTTTCACTTTGTAGGCATAATGGATTCATGATGGGAACAAACATCCTGGCTGCTGATGTGCTTTGGCTAATGGGCTTTTTCTGAAAATTTCTGAAATTATGTTTATATGTATGCATCTGTCCATTTCTTTCCATTTACATTCATTTATTTAATGCGATATTTGCGCTCCTTTAGCATACTATTTCCTTAGATTAATTCATCTAATGTAACGACTTCATTTTCTTCTGCTTTGGAAAAGCAGTTGTGAATGTCTTGCTTGACACTCGCTGTCTGGAAAAGAGATAAAATGACGACAAAGAGCTCAGGTGCGAGGAGGCACTCGCTGCCTCTTCTCTTGATCGTGTTTTCTTGGTTTCTCCTGTGGACAGAGGCTGACTGCAGAGCTGGGACACAGGGAATGTCCCCGCAGCTGTCCCTGATGTTCAAATATGCAAAGGAAGACAAGATATAAATGTAAAGGCGAGGAAGACCCTACTGTAAACACAGATTTCATTTTACTTCCTTACAATCAGTACCCATTCCAAGGTTAGTGAATTCTTTTTAAATTCACAAGCCTGAATCTATATCTATTTATGCCTAGCAGGACAGGCTCAAAAAAGAGAAGGAATGGGTTAGAAGGCTCAGATTTGATTAATCTGAAAATTTGCAGGTAACTTTCAGTGAGTGCCCGTTTGCCAGCGTGTTTTGGTAAGCCTCTCTGCAACACTGGTGCAGATGTGTCACAAGCAGTGGAAAAGCCAGGAGCAAGAATAATGATTATGAACTCCTACCCACATCAAGGGACATAGAACAAAGCAGGATGGGGACCACTCAGGAAGGCTCATACCTGGTAAGAGTGTAAAAGCCACCTCCAGATTAATCACAGAGAAAACTGACAAGGTGGAGTGCAGAAGAATAGCGATTAAGGTAGCTAGTCTGGGAGGAAGGGAGCAGGTTTTGCTGTTGTTTTATTTTTCCCTTCAACAGTAGATTTTGGTTTCCTGGCTGAAGCTACAGCCTGTTTCCATCACCAGGAAAGGACACAGAGAAGTGTGAATTATGGATGATCCTCTTCACCTGTTTTAGCGAAAGCCCCTCCTGTGAGTCTTCACAGCAGGGAAAAAGCGCCTTTGCTCTGGAAACAGAATGAGCATGGAAATCAGGCAGAAAGTCAGCATAGCAGCCCTGACTTGATCAGGTAGAGCAGGAAAGCTGGTGATGCAATAAACATGTGCCATGCTTTCAAGAGTGCTGTGAGGTGTGAAGGGCTTTTGCTTTGTTCCTTTATTTTAAATATCCCTCTGATAAATGCTGCAGATGAGCATTATAGTACGCGGTTTGCTTTCCTTATCACTGGTATATGCGGGCAGTAGGTAAGATCACCTCCAGCCTGGAGAGCTGGTGCACGCGAGTGACACGTCTGAGTTCTTTCCCATCTCTTCTCCACTCCGCTTTCCCCCAACTTTATCTCTTGGTTCCCATTGCTTTTGCAAAAGATCTATCTTCCTTTTCTTTTCTTTCTTTTTTTCTTTTTCCGGTACTGGGAATTGAACTCACGATCTCGCACTTGCCAGGCAGGTGCTGTGCCACTGAGCTAAATCCTTAGCCCCAAGATCTGTCTTCCTAGTTCCTGTTATCTTTTTTTGTTTTGTTTTTGGTTTTTCTCCGGTATCGGGAACCAAACTCACGACCTTGCGCTTGCCAGGCAGGCGCTTTGCCGCTGAGCTAAATCCCCAGCCCCTAGTTACTGTTATGTAACTTTTATTTTGGTGTTTATTTATATTTTGGGTTTCTCATATAAGCTAAACCATGTGATATTTAAGCTTGTGAGCCTGATTTCTTTCATTCAACATTACGGAGTCAGATATATCCATTTCCCTACAAGGTATTCAAGTTTTGCAACTTGGAAGGATGTAGGTGGAATTTAAGCCCTTGTCAGTCTTATTCTGAAGTTTTCATTTCAGTCGCCTCCACCTCATAATCAGTGATTTTCTCAGAAAAGCTGTACAGATACATAGAAATAGAAGGAATAGGTATTTATCAGGAATCTACTTGCACTGGGCTCTGAGCTATGTGTGAGAAATAAAAAAGAAATAAGAAATAAGAAATAAGACTGCACCTGCCGGTGTTAACTTCAAAAGTCAGCCACCAGAAATTCTCTACCTCAGGGCTTGGCCTGGACTCCGCTACTCCGTCTCATTCTACATGAAGGGCCTGTGGCTCAGGGAGGCTAACTAACGTACGCAAAGCAGACCCCACCTGTGTTTCTTTATTCCGTTATGCAGTGGTGAGTGTAGTGGAATAAGACTAAAAATTATGAACGTACTTTTAAAAATTTGAATACCGTGAAAATAGAGAAGCTCACTTGAGCAGGGGTTTGAGAACAAAACACAGGGACTTGGTCCTCTGGACGATTTGCGCTCTCCGCGTGGCTCTGTGCAGGGGCTGTTTCACTCCACTCTTCCGTCGGCTCAGGAAGTCCTGCTCTTTATTTCTTCCGCGCTTCTTTGTTCCTTCATTCTATTTTAATGCTGATATTATTTGAGATTATCTCTAATTTTGCTTACTCCCTTCCTCACTGCCCAATGAAGCCACGTCATCACTAGGCAGGATGTCTGCTGAACTAAAAGTAGTAGACACAGAGAATTGGGAAAAATAAACATTTCCCCAGAGCGAAACACTTTTCAGTTCAAGGAATTTTGAAAACTAATTTTAAAAGCAGTAGGAATTGGAAAGGCCTTAAATAAATATAATATTATAGTCACGTAATGAGTTGTTTTATGTGTAGGAAATAGAAAATAGGTGTTTGGTTGTTTTGTCTTTCAATTTTCTAGCATGCACCTGCCAGTGAAGAGTTATAAAAACAAATAAAAAATGAAATAAATCGGGATAGACTTCTGTGTTTGGATACTTTCATAAGTAAATAACTCTAAGGAGACCTAATTCTTCTGTAAATAACCATGTTACAATTACTGTGTTTCAGTACTATGAAAAAATCTTTAAAATTGTCATTACTATGCTTTGCTTTTGAAAAACATACAGTTCTGCCACAATAGGTGTGAGTGATTGGTTGTAGGATCTCTGTGGATACCAAAATCTGTGGATATTCAAGTCTCTTATAGAAAATGGGACAATATTTACATATAACCTACGACATCCTTCCATTTTCTTTAAACCATTTCTAGATTCCTTTACCAACTAATATAATAGAAATCCTATGTAAATAGTTGCTATACTGTGCTCTGTAGAAAATACTGACAAAAATAATCTGTACATGATAAACTCAGACAAAATGCTTTCTAACAGTTTTGATTTGTAATAGTTTTGATTTTCAGGTTTTGAGTCTGTGGGTGAAAAACCCGTAAGTGAGGAAGTCCAACTGTGTAATTTAAATTTGCTTTCACAAAAATGTGTAAAATAATGCAGAAGTATGATTTCTTTTTATACTCTTATAAGTATTTCCCTTTAATAAAAAATTAAAAACATAGATGAATTTTTAAGAAAGGCAAGGACTTCAAACTACATATTATCTTTCAATCAATACTCCACCATTTTCACCCATATCTTTGTGGTTATTTATTTATTTATTTATTTGGTACTGGGAATTGAACTCAGGACCTTGCGCTGGCCAGGCAGGTGGTTGTGCCACTGAGCTATATCCCCAGTCCCCATCCATATCTTTGTATTTCCTATTTTCTATTCATTTTTTCATTACACACATTGTTCTTTTAAAACCTTAGCATGGTTTGTATACATCATGTGAACTTGTGCTCTCTATGTGTAGATGTACATGTGCCTATGGGTTTCATATTATGAAAGATCATGTAGAAAGATTGTGGTGAATAAAATTCTTACTCTCTTCTGCTTGAGGAATCTGGGATAAAGTGCCAGTCGAGAAGATAAATAAATGAATAGGTATTTTTTTTTTTTACTCTTTATATCTGTCTAGAGAACCATAAGGAACTATAATCATGTTTTCATAAATATAAGTGATGAATGGAATTTCTTTGTGGTTAGTTAATAATTCTATTGGCGAGTCTATGATAATGAATTAGAATTATTCACCCATTATTTGTGTAACAGTCTTTAATATGTAGTGAGATTAAAATAGAACCTGGTTACAAGGGAAAAATTATCATATATGTTGTAGTAAAGCAAACTTTAAGTTGCTTGCAGGAAACTGAAGTTATTTTCTGTTTTTAAAACCCAAAGTCGTTTACTTCCCGCAGAAGTTGTGAGGGATTATCTACATTGGTGAATTATTTTAATTCTATATGCAGTTGTGTTGAAGTTTTCATATGTAAAAATGTCTCACGTATTTCCTTGCATATCCAAATTTTCTTCATTTCTCAAATGCACGATTCTCTATCATCAATTCTGTCCCAAAGGCTGTAAAGAGTGAATGCAAAAGTAGAGAATTTGATAAAAAGACTTGAGCAGTTTAATTTCTCAAATGAGCATATTAATTTGTTTTTATACAAATGAATAATGTGTTATTTTATGGAAAATGGCTTGCAAAAGTATCAAGTATTCAGTATGAAACTGAACTCCTATGTGACAAGGATTTAATCTTCTCTTCCTGTTACTTTCATATTTGCACAATATATTTAGTTCTCTGTCTTTCTCCCAAACTAATGCTACATTATACAATGCAGAAAAGGATTAAAAAAAAATCTAAGTTAATGAATTATTAAAGCATTTAGAAGAATAACACAGTCTCTGATTTCCATTTGCTTCTTTTCTGAGTTTTGCCTTTGTGGGTATTTCGATTTGAAAGCACTTGCTGAGGAAAGGAATTATATTGGTAGTGAAGCTCAGAGAAAAATGCAGTTGTTTTATAAAAACTTTTTGTTGAGCTGCAAGTTTATTAAAGATAGGTTAGGGTAAATATGAAGGTAAGGCATCTTACTTTTGAATAATGAGAATGCTATTTGAAATCTAGATCCACAGACAAAGTATGGTCCCTGTGTCTTTTTGTTTTTTTTGGTTTTTCTCCGGTACTGGGAACCGAACTCACAACCTTGCACATGCCAGGCAGGCGCTTTTGCCGCTGAGCTGGTCTCTGTGTCTTGACTAGTGAGGCTTAGGTCTTCTTAACTGAGACCGCAAGGAGCTACATGTATATCTTCATCTGCATGTGTGTTCAGGTACACACACAATCTATAAATATTCCTGTGTGCAACTGTTTGTGTCTATATTTGGTTCAGCCTGGGTGTGCAGGGATGACCTAAGCCCTTAATTTATACCCTGTCAATGATTCTAAAATTCTCTTCTTGTTGCTCTGTATGCTCCAACTCTCAGAGTGAATAACCTGATTTTCACCATCTGTAATCTCTTGTGGGTGTGATTCCAGTACACACATATAAGTGTGTTATGGTTTCAGCACTGTTATTCCATCCCATATGAGTAATGTCTTTATCACCTCTGTTACGTGTATGGTGGCTTCTCTCACATTAGTCTCTCAGGCTCCATTCACTTCCAGAGTTACTGAGATGACTGCTTCAGTGACTTTGCTTGATCCCTTTGTTCTGTGGTTGAATTTTCATGTTCATCTTCCATCTTGAGGTCCTATAGCCTTCTAAATGATTTAAAATATTTTTCATACATTACATTTCATTCTTTTTTTCAGTGGATCTCCATAGGATTTGTTAAATTCACATTGCTGTGTTTCCACTAAAATTTCATGCAGAGTGAGTTCCACCACCGTGGAAATAATCAAACATGATTCACCTAGTTATCTCTCAGCTCTCTCCTCCTAGAAACCACTGGTAGGTTTTACAATCTCTGTGGATTTGCTTTCTTCAGAATGTCATCTCATTGGAATATCTTTTCAGGTTAACTTCTTTCACATAGACATGTATGTATCTATTTAGATTTATTTAGGTATTTGTGTGGTTTTAGAAATCATGTTTGTTGCTCAATGATATTTCATTGTATAGGTGTAACACTCTCTCCATCTATCCATTCAAGAGATTACTGGTTGCTTCCAGTTCTTACCATTTATCAGATACTACTTTCAGGTTTTTAAATGGATATCGTTTTAAACATACCTTGGCTGAGTGTCTGGAACCATGATTGGTGGATCCCATAGTAAAACTAAGTTTAACTTTGTTTTTTTTTTGTTTGTTTGCTTTTTCAAATGTGTGCACTTTATTTGCATTCTTTTCTGCTTTTTTTTTATTTTAAAGAACAAAAGAAGGATAACATTGTAATAGGGATCTTACTGAATTACAGACAAAGTGGTAGGAAATTATCAATGGTTGTTGTTTTAGTATTGTTATCTATAAGATAGTTTCTCAGGAAAACAAATAGACAAATAATAGTGAGTTACAGATAAAAGTGGTAGGAGATTATCAATGGTGGTTGTACTATACTTTGGTATCTTCAAAATGATTTCTAAAGAAAATAAATACAACTATACATGAGTGACCAATTGAATAATCATTGACCATTCTCAACGGTTATACAAAACACATAGTAATAAACATACATCCATTTATGAAATAGCATAGGAACAATACAAACATTACAGAGTTATGGACAGATTAGTAGGAAAATATCAACGGCTGATGTAATACATGGTGGTATCTTCAGAGTGGTTTCTCAGGAAGACAGATATGCAAGAAAGATCTAACAAGTGGTTACAGCCTAAGGGTTGTGAAAAATAGCATATTACCTCCTCACCAGTGACTCCTGTTGCTGAGGTGTGACGACTGGAAGGAAGGCCAGGATTGAAAAGAAGGACTGAGAGACTTGCACCTGTGTCTAGCAACAGGCTGTTTTCTTGTTCCTCTATAGTCATGATTACCCAGGGCTCCTCCATTGAGATGACAGTCTGGCCAGAGGGAGAAGGCAGAGTATTCTTGGGGACCCCTCATTCGTGTTGGACTAACTGGTAGGATGGATCTGAGCTCTGGAGCCTCTGCTTCAGAGGGCAGACCGATCTCCAGTGGTTACCTTTGCATTCAGGGCATGGCCCAGAGGGCTTCTTAGGGCAGTTTCTCTTAAGGTGGACTGGCTTTTAACAGTGGCAGCAGATGAATGTAGTTGTTGAGTTCTTCTTGGGGCCCCAAGAATCAGACTTAAGGTCTGTTTCTCTTAGTGCTGCAGCAAAAGCAGCTGCTTTTGCTCGGTCTCTTTGTTTTCTCTCCTTGGGCTCCTCCTCGTCACGACTATAGAATACTGAGGAGGCAATTCTTACTAACATCTCAAGTGAGCCATCTGGGGTGGAAGCCATGTTTTGTAGCTTTTTCTCTCCTGCCTTCCTAAGTTTAACTTTGTAAAAAAAAAAGTCACACTATCTATTGTATTAGCTTGCTCTTTAGTACAATATTAAATAGAAATATGGAAAGAAGGTGTGCCTCGCCTGTGGGGAAAGTGTGCAAGTGCCTAATCTGATCAGGGTTAGGGTCATGTTGGCCTCCCAGACTGGATTCGAAAGCATATTCCCTTTGCTTTTATGTTTTGGAAGAGGTTGTGGAGTTTGGAATTTTTTTCTCCAAAAAAGTTTGGTAGAATTAACTCATGAAAGCATCACAACTTGGTGCTTAATTTTTTGGATGTTATTAATTATTGATCACAATTTCTGTTAACCAGTATAAGGTTATTGGTTCTTATATGAATTTTAATAGTTTGAATCTTTTAATAAATTGAGAGTATAAAACCCAAAATGTACAAAGGATATTGTGAAAGCGAAAGAAATTGCTCAAAGTCAAAGAACAACTAGGATGAGGGAAAGGAGAAAAGAAAGAAAGAAGGGCAAAATATATATGGACATACAAGGATAGCTGGAATAACTATCCTGCTAATGTCTTTTGGTTTATTGAAAGGAAAAATTAATGCTTAAATTTTTTTGATCAATTTGGTATGCTTATACCTGGTAATTGGAACAACTAATCTGAAGACAACAATATGCAATATAACAACCATTGTTGAATCACTACCATCTTGTTTAGTGAAGCTCTGTATCATTTCTAATTTTTGAATTACTTTTTAGTCTCTTTAACTGTTTGATCAGTCTTGCACTCTTACATTGGGTAATCTGAGCAACTTCCTTGAAGATAACAATACGTAATATAACCATTTTTAATTCCCTCTCATCTTGTTTTGAAATCCTGTATTGTTTGCATTTTTGTTTTGTTTTGTTTTTGTTTTTTTGTTATTTTTTTCTCTTTAAAATAAAAAAAATTGATCTGTTTCATCTAAGTTACCAAATGTACGGTGGTAGTGTTACTCACACTGTCCTCTCATTATCCTTTTAAAACTGGTCATCTAGGAAGGGCCGCTTTTTGTATTTCTGGGGTTGGTCATTTTGCCAGTTTTATTTATCTCTTCACATGGGCATTTTTCCTTGTCTGATTACTTCTTATTTCCACTTCTCTAAACCTCCTGTCAGCTGTCTATTATAGTCATTGAACTTGCTCATTTTCTTTCTTCTTCCTATTTGTTTCTTAACTAGGTAGCAAATGGCATCTTAGTACCTTTGTGTTGCAGGAACAAAGTACTTAAAAGTGGGTAAATTACAAGAAGTATAGAATTTTGCTCACATTTGTAGGGACTGAAAAGTCCAAGATCAAGGTATCAGCAGTTTTGATGTTGTTTGAGGGACTGCTCTCTACTTATCAGAAGATGACTTGTTTCTGCATCCTCCAGAGTAGACAAATCCTTCCTGTCATAGAAAAAAGAGAATAGCAAAAATGGACCATTTCGTGTGGGAACACTTTCAGAAGACTCCTCATGTCTTGGTGAGGCAGAGCCTCTGTGACCTGGCCAGCTCCCAAGGATGTCACCTCTTGGTACCTTCACTTTGAGGTTTAAGATGCAATATTTGAATTTGAGAGGGACAGGCACATGCAAATCATGGTGTATGTTATGGATATTTCAGGAGGTTAGTATTACTGGAGATAAACATTGTACAAAGGAAAGCCTAAGTGTTAGGTACCCTCTGTTATTCCAGCTGCAACACTAAATGCCTATTTATTTCATCACAACAAACTTCACAGTCTGAGTTTGTGAACAAAGGTTTATTTCTGCTACTTTCTTTGGTTGTGTGTCTGGAAAGAAGGGATGTTCACACCCCAAATCAGTGCATGCATAGGTACAATTTCAACAGCAATTTGGGGGCATCTCCTACACTACGTGCACCACTGGGCAGGACACTGAGAAGACAATGACATTGGTGCATCCAGTGAGCAGGGTGGAGAGCAGTGCACAGCATTGCCACCTTGGTGCTGAGGGAGGATTTGTCGGAGATATGGTGCATCTGAAATACTGAGAAGTGGCAAATGGTTGAGTTTGTTGGTTAGAGGTCTGGAAGGAACAAGAGAGAAAGACCAGAGACTGAGCAATCTGGTAATAGGCATAGAGTTGTGAGCACAAATTGGATTATTTTTGTCTCACATTAAAGCTTTATTCAATAGAGGTACTTAATAACTAGGTGGACAAGATCTTCAGCAAGGAAAGAGAACATCTGCTAGCAGGTGCACCCCAGGAAGCAGGATTCTGGCTCCTAGAGCTGTAGAATGCACTGATATAAAAAGGAATCGTCTATTGGCTAAAACGAGAAAAGGGCATAATATTTATACATTTTTTTCCTGTCCAGTACCAAAAAAGATGCCTTTTGTAATTTTCACTTAGAAAAAGATTTTGCATAAATTTCCCAAAAATATCATGTAAAATATTTTCACACATAATAATTGCCTCTTCATAGTATCATGGATTATGTTATAGGGTGGGCTAAATAAGCGCTGGGTACGTATCAAATTGATGGAGACTCAAATGGGATGATTTATGGCCAAAACCAGCGAATGCTCTTTAGCTTGAAATTGAGTGACTCTCAGCTGAAATGAGCATACCAACCTTCCTGCCTTGCATTATACGCGTCCGACACATCAAAATAGAAGTCCAGATGCTGCTTATGACTTGCTTGACTTACCTTTCATCTATTAATTAAACATTGTATAATCTGTGAAATATAGGATGCTTTCAGCTGTTCTGCTCTAAAGGATTTAAGTTCTAAAATGACTAAATTCCAACCCACCAGCCAGCCAATTAATTGTGTTTCAGCACTAATCAGATGCTTTGCCGATTTCTCTGGTTTCTCCTCTAATTTCTGAAAGAGAAATTGTAATGAAGATTTTTATGTCTGGATACAGTGACTGGGAAGCTAATCTCCCCAGCAAGTGATCAAGTGAGAAAAAAAAATGATCAAATTTTTAGGAAGTAACAATTGGAATTCTTTCCATAGCTGCTATCTTTCAAACTTTGATTAACCCTAAAATGTATTTACTGTCTGTGACCATGTGAGTCCCTTAGCAGTTTGACCTTTTCAAACCTTTTCACTCTGTTTCATCAGACATATGACCTCTCATGAAGAGCTCTGATCTTAGTCCCTATATTACACACTAGCAAATCTTAGCTCTTTATAAAAATAAACATAAAGTTTTAATATTTTATTTATTCATCCCAATGGTACCTCAAGTAATGTGTGAATAAAGATTACAGATTCCTGGGACAGATAACAGTGACTATATAAGAGATTAGATGACTATATTATTTGCACAAAATGAAGCTAAAGATAATGATTGTAAGTGATATGATCCATTTCAAAACTTATATTTACTATTAAAATGGTCAATAAAAGAAAATGTGCTCAGACTATTATATATATGTGTAAAACACATACGTAAATAAAATATGTAGAATATATATATACCTGCAAGATGCCTAACTCCTCTAAGTAATGTTTTTGCTTGTTGGAACTTGGTTTTTCTCTTTTTTCAGTAACTTTGAGTGACAGTATCTGCAACATGTGGGCAAATTAATCTACATATATTTTATTTTATTTTATTTTTTTGGTACCAGGAATCAAACTCGGTACCGTACCCTTGCTAGGCAGGCACTTATGCCACTGAGCTATATCCCTGGCCCATCTACATAAATTTTAAACTGAGCTGAATTTTGCAGTTAAAATTAGTAAGAAATAGTTAGAAAATATGGGGGGACTTCTAGCATATATGAAGATTTGTATTTAATAATTTTCACATAAGGAGGTATTCACACTTATGCAAAAGTAAATTGGCTTGAATTAAATAAAATACATTAATACAAACTACCTAAACTGGAAAATTAAGCAAAATAAGCTTAAGAGTTTTAGCATTTACCTGGTTACATCAGTATTTCTGGGGGCTTAATTGAGATGTACAGATCTATTTGGATTAGAAGTTGGATGAAGGCAAAGGAGTTGATTCATAGAGGTATCTGTTTTATAGAGAAAGATCTAAAGATAGTCCAAAGCTTCTCAGGTTACCAGTATTGAAAAGTCAGGGAGTAAGATGATAAAGTCTGTGATTAGAGTCCAGACTTTGCTGACCGAGTCCCCTGACCCTGCTAACATTAAACTCAGCACCGCCATCTTGACTATCACTGTTTGCTCCTCCTCTGTAGCCTCTCAGCTGTTGTTTCTTAGGCCTCATTCTGTGAAGAAGTAGGCTTGGGGTAATATCAAAGAACCTTTTCTTTAGGATTCTAGCTGTTAGAGTTCTAGCCTTCTCAGTATCTCTCCCACCTTCAAGTGAAAGTTTATTTATTCAAATATTTACATTTTGTTCAAATTTTTTTCCTGCCACCTGTTTCTTTGTGGAAGGGATGATTTGCAAATGGTTAACTTACTATTATCAGAATATATCAGATGTTACAGATGAGTTTCAGTAGATTCACAGTTGGACAGATATGCCACTTTCCGGGCTGCTCCAAATCCAGAAGCAGAGATGGGCACCATATAGATTGAGCTGAGGAGAAGAAGATGGAGCAAAGCTTGACACATGAAGGGGCAGCTGAGCACTCAGCCCAGTGAGAAACACAGGCTCCCAGAATCTCAGTGACACCTTAGAGCTCTCCACAATAGCATCAGTTATCACATTTAGGTAATATCACAGTCTAAAATGCCTATGACACGTTAGCATTCCACTCTAAATTTAAAATAATAGATTTGTATATAAATAAAATTCATGTTTATATAAAAGTTGACCTTATTTCACTTATTAGCTATTGCTTACATTGCCAAAAGCACATTAGAACTCAGTCTCTGAAGGAGAGCAAAATAGACGCCTACTAAGGACGATAAGATTCCTCCCCCAGGTGGGCCAGGGGTTGCGACACTCTTCACTGTTCCTACCTTGGTCCAAGTTGGGCTCACAGCTCATAACCTCCAGAGCCCTGCCATGCAGTAGGACAAACGAGCACCAACACATGTTTCAAAGCCTAAGAATGCTGTGCTGTTAATTTTAGATGGATTTTGAAACCACACTTCTCAAAGCTTTCGTGTTATTGGTTCAAAAGTTTAACAGAAATCAGGATCTGTGTGTCACCAGACATTTGCTGTTATTGTTGCTGAAAATGTAGAAAAAAGTGAGCTAGTCTTCATTTTTGCATTAGAAATTCTTAAATTTTAGTGTTTTTTAAGAGGAAGAGTACTCTTGTCCGTAAGTTTCATTGATGTTATGAGCAACAACAAAAACAGCAGCAACAAAACCAAATAATATGACCAATAACAAACTTGGAGTTGTCAACAACACTAAAATTTTGCTAGCTCCTTCTGATCCCACCTACAGTATTTAATGCATCTCTGCTGGGTGTTTTGGAATTCTTGACCAAAGGGAACCTTAAGGAAGATGCTGTGAATGTGAGAGCCTGTTCTACCTACAAGATGTGCAAATTAAAGTGTTACCAAAATGTATTAAATTCTCCACTGTAAGACCTCACAATTCATGTAAGATAAGTCACATCGCTTCTAATTCACAATCTTCTCTCTGGTTTATTTACTCTCAGAAAATAAAAATGAAGAATTTTGAAAAGCATTTTATTTTTGACTTCTCAAAAAATGAGGTCTGGGAGAAAGTAGTGCTATTTTCCAAATTATGTACAATTTGGAAAGGAAGGAACAAACACCCACATAAGCAATTTATCTAACTAAGGCCAACTAGCATGCTGATGTCAGAGAAGGAAACAACCTTTTGATCTCTTCCCTGGGCTGTGTTCACTTGAGCTGATTAGACGGAAGTGACAGGACCAGAAGATGAAGAGAAAAGATGAGTTTTCATTTCAAGCTCCAGTGACACTTTTTCTGCAAGAAACCAGGCTGATCACTTTAAGACAGGAAGTTACACCATTTGAACTGAGGCCAGAATCCTTGGAGTAGTCAATCTTGAGAGTATGTGATGGTATCAGAGTGATAGTAATGAGGAAAAATTGCTAATACATTTCCACATGGTGATTATAAGTAATAATTATGAAATTATAATTATAATGATAGCAAAGAGTTCATATTAAGGAACATGTTTTGTTCCTTTTGTAACCCTCAAATTATAAGTCATGTTAATCTAAGATGATCCTCTTTCCAAGCTAGGTATATTATTAGACATTCAAGACCAGCCTTTTTCCTTCATAAAACATGAAATCTGACATTTCAAGATAAGGCTGTGAAATTTATCAGCTACTCAGCATATGTTATAGAGAGCTCTGTATAGGAAATCTTTCTTTAAAATGTGGTACTGGTATGTTGAAATGGCAATTTGATACACATTCTTTTGTTTATTCACTTTGTGTTCTTTCTTGTGTGTGGTTATGTCCTTGAACATCAGATCATTCATGGAATATTTTATTTTCTAATAGATATTATTTTGAAAAAGAATAAAATCCAGTACAGCTAATTTTGAGGTTTCTTTTCCTGTTTACCAAAGATAGAGCTACCATTTCTCAGCATAGAAAAGTCCGCCAAAGCCTTCCCACACCCAACTCTTCCACAGTGTGAAGTCAAAGCGATCTGGAGGCTGAGCAGTGGAACGTTCTCCCCCACGTACATGAGAGCTTCACACCAGAGCTGATCTTCCCACAGGAGAGAGGATGTTTTGTTTAACATGGAAACATTTCAACTCCTACTTTGTGTAAACTTCCATGCATAATCCTGGTATCCTTTGTATTCAATATCAAAATTTACATAAGAAAACACTAAAGATTTACTCAATGACTCATCCTATTATTTATATAACTGTATTTAAATGCAACTATTTATATTACTTTATATTGAATATATTATATGAATAGCATAGTATTATATACAGTAAAGACATTTAGTTAAAATGATCTTAATTGTTCATAAAGAATCAAAACAAGCAGCTAGTAATTCACCTGTAGAATTCCTTATATTAGTCTCCGTAAGAATAAGCTCTCCAGTACTTGCTGAATTTAATCATGCAGTAGTGAATAACAAGGAGCTAGCTACACTCAGGGGATAGTCATTTGGACTGAGCCAACACAAATAGGGTAAGATAAGACTTTTTAAAATAAGAAAGATTAAAGCAGGAAGTTGGACACAGGATACATTTTTAAGTCACTGTGGAGAAGGAGAAAATTGTAGGAACACTTTGATCACTGAGAATGATGAAAAAAATGAGTAATTTCCATCAAAATCACCCAAAGCACTCCAGAAGCTAGAAAAATAAATTACTGAAAGTTGGGCAATTTGATCAGAAGCATAAAAAACACTAAAAGGTATAAGTGAGAAAGCATAGTACAACTATTTTCTGGTGAGGTAGACATTTTATTTCCTCTCAACATTTCAAATAGTGATCAAAAAGAAATACCACCATAAATGCAATCAAAAGCAGAAATGGTAAATCCAGTCATTTCCCTTCAATGTTACTCCTCATTTCCCATGATAAGGAAAGTTATATTGAGAATTGGGTTAATTTTATTGAAAAGTATATATGTATATATATATATATCCATATATATATATATATTTTTTATATATTAGGAAGTTCCTAAAAGCGATCATGTAGTATTCATAACTTCTACTCTTTCAGAAAAGATGAAATAGTTAAAAACTATAAAATCATTTTTCCATTTCTCTTAATAAAATTATTACTGGCAATTAAAATGTATAAATAAATATACGGGAAGTTGATACTACTGAACACATTTTATGTAAGACAATATTCTTCGGGGTGTTGTGCTGAATCTCAAGGACAGCCCAGAGAAAACAGGTAAGATTATATTAGCTCCATAGATTTTGAAAACATAGACTTTAAATCTTTGAAGTAATTTTTCCAACTCTGCACACATAGTAAGTTGTGATAAGAGGATGTTCACTTAGAGATTGTGGTCTAAGGTTCAAATTCTTCTTGGCTTGTTCTGTCGATCCAGCAGTCTAATGTCTACTATCTGTCTATTTATTCCTGTGTAAAACAAGTAGAGAAGATTAGTGTAACCATTTACTGACACTTGCATGACCTGAAATTTTTTTTTTTTTTTTTTTATCTTTTGTCTTTTCTTCTGGTACCCGGAATCGAACTCACGACCTTGTGCTTGCCAGGCAGGCGCTTTTGGTGCTGAGCTAAATCCCCAGCCCCTACATGACCAGAATTTAAATGAGGCCTATGTTGGTCTCCTCTTTCAATCTGAAAAGGAAACAAAAATGTTGTTTCACTAATTTGTTTTGCATGGATTACTACAAATAAAATAAAAAAGTACTATTAGATACTACAGGGAAAGAAATGTTAAAATGATTCTTCAGTTTTTAAAATTTAAAACAAAATTAGGGAGGGAGTGTTTCTTGTGGTGCAGGGTGTTTCCCAGCTTCCCTGGTCTCTGTCCACTGCATGGCGATGGTGTCAAACTCCAGAGTGGCATCCAAAAGTGGTCTGTGGAGACAAAGTCATAATCAGAACATCTATGTCCTGGTGTTTTATCGTAGGGTGACTATAGAGAAAGATGACTTACAGAGTATTTCAAAGAATCTACATGAAAGGCTTTTGAAAGTTTTCACCACAGATAAATCATGGTTGAGTAGGTAGATGCAGCTGCCTTGATTTGAACATCATACAACACATATATGCACCAAAACATCACATGGTACCCCATAAATATGTACAATTTTATGTGTCAGTTGGCAGGCCAATTATCCCTTAGGGGATAAAATTGGTCCTAGCTGAGAACCAGTGGCCTGAAATACTCATGTTTTACATCAGATTGCAGAAATGTGCTAACTTGTAAGGGATTTGTAATTCCTCAGGCCGTTGACAGAGACTCTGTAAATCTAACACAATCACCCATTTACCAAAAGACTACTTGTCCTGGCAATCACACCTTCTCAAATGACACAATTTGTTTTGCCTACATAATTGAGAGTTAACTGGCTGTGGTAATTAGTCCAATTGGACATAATGTTTCCTCAGAAAAAGAAAAATTGAAGATCTTTCATGTCCATGAAAATTCCTTCTGAGTAGGAGAGTAATGAATAATACATGCAAGATAAAACATGCGCTGACTCTGGTCCTCAGACTGAGGATCCAGGCAGAGGCACAGAACTGTTACAGACTCATAATCATCAGACCCAAATCATTTATGCTTTAGGCTCTAAATAGACCAAAACATTAACTATTAGGCATTAATGACATGAAATTTAACAGCCTGAAAGCCGAGGTAAAGTAACACAAAAGAATTCATTAAGAAAGAATAAAGTGGATGTGAAAGGTATCTTAGCAATGAAGTATTTTCTGGAAGTAATTTATATTATGTGGCAATTTAGGTCTTCAGAAAGAGTCTTTCAAACAAGAATTCAATTTTGGAGGATTGTTTGGCTATTGCACTCTGTGTGTAGCTCCTGATTTATTAAAAAAAGGTTTAATATTTTGGCATTTTGTCCATAGGGACTTATTTGTTTTTAATTTATATTATATTTAAGCCGTTTGTTGTCTATGCCATCAGGTGATCTATCATAAGTAATCTTACACAATTAAAGAAGAAATATTTATTTTATTTTAAAGAATCAAATCAAAGAAATGATTTCTGGATAGAATTGTTTTTCAAATTGTGGAACCTGTTTTCTGAGTTTGCTTCTGCTATATCTAAGGTGTGACTTTGACTCCCTTAAGACTTTTTCTAAAAATTAAGGATAATAACATTTGCCCTACATATTTCACAAAGTTGTTTTGGAAAAAATAGTAAGTGTAAAAGAAAGTATATCATCAATCCTAAAACCAGTTTTCTTACAGTGTCTTTGCAAAATGATCCAGCAGTTCCATAATAATAAAGTGAATGAGGTTAGGCTTTGGTGATCATTCATTATTCAGGGAGAGTAGGATTTCCAAACCTTGAGGAGGGCAGATATTAAAGTTTCATTCATGTTCATTGGGTCATTGAACATGCTGTGGTCATGTGTTGATGTGGGTCATTTTCAATGAAATACCAGAAAAATGTTCCTGGAGTAGTGGTTTATATTTAGTTTATATTTGGTAGGTAGTTTTTCTAGTAGTACTTATACTGAAAGCTAATGTTTAACTTTAATATCATCCAGGACAGAAAAAAAAGTAGCATAACTGTTATAACCAGGGAGAGATTTTTCTTTTGTAATTATAATTACTTACAGAGAGTTATGATAAGGAATGAAATTTTCTTATGGATTGGGAGTGGAGAGTTGAGAAACAAAGAATAAGAAATACATATATATGTATATATACTTATGTATGTGGGTATATCTATATATCTATATAGATATGCATGTATTTTTATACGCAGCCATGTTTGAAGTCAATATTGTGAATGTTTTCACATTTGTGGTAGAGGCTTTAATTTGCATACTGAGTAATTTTAGAGATTATTGGTGCCATAATTTCAATTTGTTCATGTATGATGTGTACAAATTGGATATTTGGGTTTTGTTAGATTTAATTTTGTTTTTCCAGACTTGAATTATTTATTCAAATAATGCTTCTTTAGATGTGAGACAGTTATTTTCATATTGTGTGTGAAATGTAAGATCTCTGGGAAAGTTTAACTAGATCACTTTGAACAATTTCTTCTCCATTTTACAGAGTCTCCAACACCAACCTTGTTGATGTCTCCAGGAACAGATGGTTGTGGGTGGATTGTAGAGTGAGATAATCTGCATCTTGGTCCCGAGGCTGCACAGTTGCTGTTGGAAGGGATACAGAAATGACAACTGGTATACAAGAAGTAGCAAACCAGAGAGTGAAGATAGCCAGACAACTGGATGGAGCCTGTCCAAATGGAAGACTTTTGATGAAATCTTGACATCTCTCACAGAAGAAAATGCAGCAAGTTTGCATAGCGGAAGGTGGCTGACATATTGGCAATTCATATCTGTATTTTAACAAGTTACTTGATTCAACTGCAAATGAAATTATCTGTGGAAAATTCTTTCCTCCAGTTAGATTTTTGTCTTTATCCTTGAGTGAGAAATATGGAATTTGTTCATTCCCATTTGCCTTTCTTGTCCCTAGGTAAACGACTCCTTTTCTTTTCAATTTTCTTTTACATTCAAAAGTAGAATGGCTTAGGAAACATTAGGCCATCCCCTATAACTTAAGAAACAATGGGTTAAAGCAGATATTTAAATACAGGGATTTAGCTTAGTTTGAACAGAGGAACACATTTAGAACACATTTCTAGGATTCCAACATTCAAGAATATTTCACCTGAATTTGGGCTTTAAGAAAGGCCTTTCCAAGATCCAGCCTGGTACAAGTTAACCACAAACATCAGTAAAGACAGTTTGATTTTGTTTACAAGTTTTCCTTTTTTGCTTCGTTTTTTCTCTCTAATGATCAAAGCCATTCAATGAATATGTTAAAGTGGAGAAAAGTACACAGCACATGTGTTCTTAAGCAACACTATACCTGTATATACACTGTTTCTATTATATGATTCTAGTAAATCACACTGTTGATTTCAGTGAAAGTTGTTCCCTAGTGAATCTTGGGAGCAGCATTGCCACCGTAGACCATGTCCACGGTTTCTGCACACTTTCTCATAGCTACAAAACTTGGAGAGCAGCAGGAAGAGTTCAGTCACATGACCCAGCTGGTCTTCTCCACTTCTGGTACTGATTTTCATGCCGCCTCCTTTCTAATAATTCCCAAAGATGTCCCAACACCACAGTACCTACTGAGACTGGCAATGCAGAGAAGTCTTACTTTGAAATGTGAATTACAGAAGAGCTCAAAAAATTAGAATAATGCTAATAAAAAACCATAATGAGACCTTGATCGCACCCAGCCTGGGAAGATGAGCAAATGGTCTGTATACATCGTCTGTTTCCGGCAGAGCGAGACAGCTGTCATATGCCTATTTGATCGTCCATTGCTTGGTATTCTTCAGGGAATTGCAAGTAAGAATGTCAGTTCCACAATCTTTGTTCCACCCACAATGAAACTAATTTGAAAGGCCAATATAATATAGATGGTACATTTGCAGTGATGGAGATTCTCCTCAAGAATAACATTTTGAATTGAGCCAATTCACTAGTAGGACACATTCAAAATTCTCATTTCCATATATCTCAACATTATTTTTAGGTACTGATGTACAGGGTTCTAGTGAAACATGGAAAGAAAAGTGAAATGGATCATTTTTTATTTATTTTTAAATTAATTTCCTTGGGGCACTTTTAGCTTTAGAGAAACATTGAAAATGAAGGACAGAGATTTCCTGTTTACTTCCTGTCTATGGACACCTGCCTGCTCATAGCTTGCTTTACTATTAATATTTTCAGCTAGTATATTTATAGTATATTTGTTTGTAGTGTATTTGTTTCATTTGGTAAACCCTTACTGATATATTATTATTAACTAAAGCCCATAGTTTACCTTAGCATCTGCCCTTTGGATTATATGGTTCTAAAGGTTTTGACAACACATAATGATACATACCAACCATGATATTATCATATAGAATAATTTTACTGCTTTAAAAATGCTCTATTTATTCATCCCCTCAGCCACCCCAAACCCTGGCAACCACTGATCATATTTAATTGTCTCAATAGTTTTGCTTTTTGACAGAAAGAGTTTGAATTCAAATACCTCTTTATTTAAAATGCTCCTCTTTCTTAAAGGATATTTCAATTTCCAATAGAAATGGCACAAAACTAAAAAATTATATGATGAGTGCATTTGAGAAGAACAGCTGTGTTCAGTATTTGCTTAAGACTTGAATGTAGGAATCTGAATGGCTAATTCACTTTTAAAATAAGAAATACAGGCTAATGATGCTAAGGTACATTTAAACTTAAATATAGCAGTTTCAAAACCTATGCCTTTGGGACATGCTTTTATTTTGATGGTTATGTTTTGATTCTTTAGAAACTCGCAAGTAATTTACAGTAGTAAAGACGTTTTTGCAATGCAAATGTAATAATTACTGTATTTACATTGTATGAGGCGGTTCCATTTAGAAAATCAATGGTGATTGGTGATCACAGCAGAAGAGAGTAGGGACAAGGAGGTAAGTGGCAGGTGGTCCCATGATAGCTTTCTGTTTTGTTTTGTTCTCATAGTAAAAGGTCAAGCAAAGCCAGAAACAACTACAAGGCCCAGAAATAATTTTTAGATGAGTAAAATCATGTGAAACAGTTCCAAACTCAGAAGCGGTGGCTTCTCTTATAAAGTAACTTCCAATAATTTTCTGTGGAATTTTTAAGTCTCTTAAATATTATCCCCAGGGGAAAGGGAAGCTATTTTTGGACTGGCAGCACTTCCAAAAATGAAATTTTGGCAAGTTTAGCTCCACTGTCTTGCTATACAGTAATGTTCATTATGATTGTATTGAAAATGGTCCATTTTAGTACAATGCAAAATCTGTTCTAACTCAAAATGAATTCAAATTCTGTAAAACCTAAGTATGAAGGTGAACACATTTTTACTCTTCTGTATATAGTGGTTTTTGTCATATGTAAATTGCTTTCTAAAAAAGTGTTTAAAAGTGTGTCACTATTATTTTCTAAATATAAAATCAGTTATTACATTAGCAAATCAATTAGGCATTTTGTAGGAATTTAAAAATTGGTAATGCCAATCATTTCAAGACCCCAGAGAAAAGAGTTAAATCTTTATATCTTTTCTTTAGCAGAGATTTCAACTCTAAAAGTTTTGCATGTGAACTGCTTTAAAATTTTCTGTCTCACTTTGATGCATTATACTGTTATTAAAGTAGGCCTCTATTTATTAATCAATGTGCTTACTATCATATCCACGTTTGTGGATGTAAATTTCAAAGGTAAGGTACATATATATTATTGTATTAAATATTGGCATTTCAAAAACTTGAACATGCCATATTTTTCTATGATAAACACTGTGTAAGTCACTTAGCAAAGTATGAAAAATCTCCACAGAATTCACCACACCTGGGGCCAAAAGAATGGAGTCTTAATGTCACATTCAGAACTTCCTAATTTAGGTTGATGATACCTGAATTTCTTCTCCAAATCTCAATTTCCTTGACATGCTTCCTATAGTGTGGATGTTAATAGGCACCAGAACCTCTGCATTGAGGGCTGAGTCCCTCAGGCAACTGTTCAGGGTGAAGCTTTTGGGTTGTGATTGATAGTGAGGGCTTTGACCTCCTGAATGGGCTTATGGATTTGTATGTCAATTGGCTGTCAGGTGGCCATGAAGAGTTTAGGTGGAGTCTAGCTGGAGGAAGGAGGTCTTCCTGGATGTGCACTTGAAGGGTACATTTTATACTGCTTTCTTCCTCCTTTTTCCATTCTCTTCTCTTCTCTCTTCCTCCTCTGTCTCTTGCTCCT
>NW_004955403.1:5203063-5287160 GCF_000276665.1 Chinchilla lanigera
ATTGGGTGGGGCCTACCTGGCTCTGTGCGCGCTTTTCGGCTGGGAATCGTGGTGGTATGAGTCCAGCCCACACTCGGACCCAGGAGCCCTGCCGCTCCTGGAGAACTCGCTTCCTGGGCGCTAGAGCTACTTTTTCATGAACTGGGTGCTGAACAGAATTAGATCAGTTGTATCAGCAAGAAAGTGATCCAATACATTTTTCCAAATAATCTGGCAAAGACGCCAAGTGCTCTGCTTTCATTACAAGCTTGAGAAGCACTGCATTGGGAATGATGTGACCAAGAACTTAATTTTAGTTTTTAGGGTTTGCTGTTCTATGCATGTAAACAACAAAAGCACATAAAGGAAAGTAGTTTCTTTCTTTTGTTTCAGCTCATTGGGAGCACTTTCTGTAAGCACTTCTGTAAGCTTCCCCAAGTGTAATATAAAGAATCAAAGCATATGCTGAAGAGTTTGGGTGGAGATTAAGAAAATGACCCAGAAGACATTCATGGCTGCTATTGTACCCAGTACGTGGCAGTTGCTGGTTAAACATGCATCTACTCTTGAGATCATTAACATTTACCCCCATGATGAGATGATTTCTGATTCTGAAACCAGCCTGACTTGGTCATTATAGCTTGTAACACAAATCAATTATACTCTATCTTTTTGTGTAAACATGAATTAGTCACCAGTGATGAACACAGTAGTGAAAGACACCTGCTTAATGTTATAAATATATACTAAGAAATTTCAAGACCTTATGACCTTGGATAATTATGGCAACATGGGCAGGACTGAACTATAATTATGATTTCAATTTACAAAGAAGAAAGTGAGACCTTGGTGATTAAGTGCATACTCCAATTTCATCAGCTAATAAACACAAGGGTTATCATTTGAATATACACCGTTGACTGTAAACTCTATCCACAAACTTAGTAAACACCACCGCACACTCAAGCAGCACTGTAATGGGGTGGTAGCCAAAAATCAAGAATGAAGGATTTTTAGGGTATGAGGAATGTTATATCAGAACTGCCTACACAAAATAAAATTTTGCAAGATTAAAATGCTAAGATACTATTTGTTTAGAGAAAAAAGCTGAGAATTTGAAAGTACAATTTTAAAGATTGTTACATGAAATAGATTCTCATTTATTTGGACCTCACTGGAGAAAGTTATTGTCTCTTGTTCTCATAGGCATCATAGATTACAGGTATTTTATAATTTCTTCTATAACTTGGAATTTAAATGTCTCTTTAAAACTTATGTAAGTATTAAAACACCTTTTGTGGGCCTTTATATGTCTGACTTTACTGATTTGCATTTTTCATATAAGAGACGTGGAAACCTAGTGTTACTAATTTTAAGATATCTCAACGTATACACTCCCTCCCTCTCTCTCTCTCTCTCTCTCTCTCTCTCTCTCTCTCTCTCTCTCTCTCTCTCTGTCCCTCTCTCTGGCTTATTATCCTTCTCTGAAAATGATATAGTTATTCACTAGGAAAACCATTGTTTTGGATATCTGGCAACTATGGCTTTAAATTCTAACTTGAATATTTGCTAACTCTTTAAACCTTGAGAAGTGTGTTAATTATTTGTTAGAGCACAACAAATCATCACATACTTAATGGCTTAAAGTAACACTTATCACCTTTGTGTACGTGTGTCTGAGCCACCCTATTTGAGCCCTCTGAAAAGTTTGCAGTCAAGGCGTTGCCTATTTGGGGGATCCGTTGCAAGGTCAGGCTTGGGTGGCTGTGGGTAAAATTAATTTACTTTCTCCTGTAGGACACATGGTGCTTACTTCGTTGAGGCCCACAAGAGAATCTGTTTGACTTTAAGGCAGCCTCATTTTAGGTTTCTCTGCTGTCAGTACTCCAGAGGGGAACCTTCTAAAGGAAAACTATTTGCTTATCACAACACACTACCCATAACTTATCAAACAATATTTGAGAAGCAGGGCGTAGAGAGAGGCTGGACTTCATGAGGCTGCCGTGGTGCTGTCAGGAGTACGCAGCAGGTCATCCCAAGGACAGAGCTTTCATTCAAGAAAGAACAACTCTGAGAGGTCCTCTGTGTGGTTTGCACCTAAGAGTGTCATCACCTATCATCTGAGCATCACTTACAACCCATACCTTTTGTTTGATTGAATGGCTGATCTTTATTATTTTTGCTTGACACAAAATAATTTCTTTGGTAGGAAAGGAAACGGAACCTTCTCCATTACTTTTGTGAGCCCGGGGTGATGGTGTTCTTTCCGCTAGACTCTAACTTAACTCAGCTGGGTGTCAATGTGCCAGGGCCTCCCACGGGGAAGTCATCCGAAAAGGGAGTCTGGACTGGCACCCAGATGCAGCTTCGTCGTTCCTGGCTGCGTTTGCTCTGGCGTAAGGTGCAGCTGGTCTTTCCCTTGGCTTGGTCCGAAGCTCTCACTAGAAGGCCATATTTTGGAACAATGCCTGCGCATAAAAACACACACAGCAGCGCTTTTAGTGCTTTTAGTTTAGATGCAAAGTAAAAGAAGATTCCCAGCCAAACAGAACAGAGGAATTATATTCCACAGAACTGTTGTGCTGTGCTTTCTGAAGGAATGTGGTATACCACATTCCTTCATATATATATATATATGGAGAGAAAGAGAGAGAGAGAGAGAGAGAGAGAGAGAGAGAGAGAGAGAGGGTCCAGCATGGTTTTAAAATATGACCTCTGTGGTAGCAAAGGTGTGAGAACAGCTTAAAATTGGTGTCTGTTTTTGGATTATTAAGTTTTACCAAGCAGATTATTCCCTAGTGTTTGGAAACAGACCAGGCATTGGACTGATTAAAATTCCAACATCATTGTGAACTGGGCCCCTGAATGGAAGAACTGAATGTCTGCTCATGTGGGTAGGCTACATCTTAAGTGATTAATTCAAGTTAAAAACTGGTGAGGAAGGAAAAGCAAGATGTGCCTATGAAAATTCCTTTAAGGTCTTATTTAAATCCGTACAACTGTTCACTTAACAATCATTTAACCAAACTTTTTTTGCATAACTTCTGTGCCTGCCGCTTACTGTTACACAACAGAAGAAGAAAAAGCGAAACAAAACTTCATTACAACTCCACCAGCTCATGGGAGAAATCAGAAACCTGCACTTATTTCAGAGTCACCTTGCAGATAATAATGAACAGAAAGTAGAACTCTATTCTAGGGTTATTTTCAAGGTAAACCAAGCAGTCACTCATGATTACGTTTTCACATCCAATCTTTTAGTGATTGTCAGTTTCTTTGTGCTTGCTGTGCTTTTTCTAAGCAAAACATCTGCATTAGAAGTACACAACTGAGAGACGTGTAGATTAAAATGGAAAAAAAGCAAACAAACAGAAATATCAGGTGGAGAATATGGAAATAAGAAAGAATATCACAGTGTTTATTTGAATCACAGTGTACCTTCCACAGCTCTGTCATGGTTAGAAGTGCTCTGGATTCTCAGTCACCTGGGCACTACTCCTCAACCGAGGGTAATTTATAGTATTCTATGAACAAAGTGTGAGACACTCCATTTACCAGCTGAACACGTGCATCTTCTTCCCATGTGTTTTGAATGTGCTGAGGGGATGTACTGATCACTGAAGTCTCTTGCTTCAGTTTCCTGACAGTTGTTGTGTGGGATAGGATTAACTGACCCCCTAACACCCTCCCAAATTCAACACTGTTCTTGCCAATTACATGCATTTAAAAACATTAATGTAAAATACTTACCCTCTGCCTTTGGTAACATACCTGACAAAGATATTTCCTAATAACTTAGGAACATTGTGATTTGATGTTAAAAGATTGGGAGCAAAGGCCAGGCAGAAAGACAGAAATTTACAGTTCTTTAGCTGGTAGAAAATCGACTGGGTGAGAATCAGCAAATTTCTTTATCTTCTATTTGCTTATTTCAAGAACAGCTGACAGTCATAATTGAATTTTAATCAATCTGATATGAAGCTGTAGAGTTACTTTTTCTTGGGGTAATCTGTCATTTCAAGTAAATATCCTCTCTTCAGTGTTCTCTGAGAAGCCAACTAATCTTCACTGTCTACCTGGCTGTGAACAGTATGCTTCCGATATGTGTTTTCAAGGATCTTTTATGAGGCACTGAGATCAGGGAACCTCACTGCCGGTGGGCTGAGTGTGGGCAGATTGGCCTGCTCGCTGGCATTTATTTGTAACCACAAGGGCAGATCTAAGACACTTCCCAGGGTCACTGCAGACAACTCTGACCACGTGGAGCACAGGGAATGTTGGGTCTTCTGCTGTGCATCTCCTCAGTGGAGGCAGAACACAACGCTTGCCTCCTGCCCCAGCTCTCCTGCTCAAATTAATGTCATTTTAGTGGTCTTTTTAGGACCACATTTTTTTTGCACTTTTTGCTCTTTTTGGTGATTCATTGTTAACACTGGCTCCTAAGAGTGGTGCTGAAGTGCTATCTAACGCTCCTAAGTGCCAAACAGCTGTAACCGCAAAGAAAACATATGCAGTGTATGTCATGTTAGATCAGCTTTGTCTCCACAGGCATTGTGATGACATGGAGTGTCGCTTTAATGTTAATGAGTCAAATATGCAAATACATAATATTGTTTATGATATTATGTATTTTATAATATGCAATTAATTTTTAAACAGAAATCTATGTAAGACACAACTATGTATGGACTGGTAAAATATTCTAAGCAGTTTTGAAAAACCTAACCCTGTTTTTCCGCTATGTGCAGCATTCAACATAGGTTAACTTTTTGACAATTTCATAGAATGTAACTAATATGAAAAATGAGAATCACACAGTAGTAAGAAAAGAAAATTTAACCTCCAGGTTTCTGTGGGTAATAGATTAATGTGCATGTGATTGTGAAGAAGTAGTTTGTGGGAGTCTATTTTCTTTGCTATAAAATCCTCAACAATCTCTTTTAGGACTCAGAATTAGCAAAATCAGACTTGCTGGGCTGCATGACTTCACTTGGTTCACACATTAGGCTGGAGACATTTCTAGAAAGTTTATGGTAATTGACATGTAAATATAGCTGACAAGTAATTGACATGAAATTGACTTGAAAAATATTTCTCCCACTGGCATATTATAGTTTCTGTAGTTTACCCACAAATACAACTAACCATGAAGAAATGGTTAGCTCTAAACTAGTTATAAAGTGTACTTTCACTCACTTGCGTATCTAATGGTTACCCAGCATCTACCAGACATACATTGTTCGAGTTACATGGGAAAATCCCTCACAGTCGGGAGACTTTTGAATGGAAAGTAGGGGATTAAATCCCAGAACCTGAACATGAGGGTCACTTGGTAATCAGAGAAATAACAAAATTGGAGAGATTTGGCTCTGCCTAATGAGGAAATATCTCTCAATAATGTGTCCTCTAGACAATAAGCTTGCACCTGTCTAAAATCAGTGGAATTCCAGCAGGCACTGGGTGGAACATACTTTTCAGAGGCTACTAGTTGATGCTGATAGAGTGGTGTGAGTGTAGAATTACCTTCCAGCAGCAGAAGACATAGATGGAGAGTCCTACTTCCAGAATTGACAGTATCTCGTAAATTTGTAAAACTGCACATTGGACAAGAAATAGCTAAAGCACTACAAACATCATTCTGCAGTAAAAGGAAAAATCTTACTTTAAATATTGAACTTAGATCATTTCAAGAGATAGAGAGTCATATTTTTCTTCCATCAGGATATCATGTCCAGGAAAAGGAATTCACCAATTTTACACAGGCAGGCATGGACATCGCACGGCCTAGACACAAATCGGCTGCGTTCAACTTGAGAACCGTATTTGTGGATCTGACAAGAATAACAGAAACGTGACCTAGTCACTCTTTACTCAGAGTCAGCAGTAGTGTAGTAAGGAGACACTGAGGTTTAAGGACACATTCACTTGCTAAATATGGCTGCATATTGTTACACAACGTTTTGCTTAGGTTAAGGATATTGTGACTAGTTTGAATTTAGCATGTCTCCTTAAATAATAACTTTTTGTCTTAAAGCACTTCCACTAACAAAGTTTTACATCAATTCCCAATCCTTCAGCTCGTTAGGCACTTCCCCACATACCGTTGATATGCCACTGTGGGCAGGATCTTTGCCTTCATACTAGCCCTCTTCTCTGAACTCAGACTATCATTCCAAAAGTAGCTGTGACATTTCCCTCGGATGCTGACAAGAGACCGCAAAGTCTAACAGGGCCCATAAAAGCTTTCTTCCAAGTGCAGCTGCTCTCCAGGGTGTGGTGAAAGGAGCACTCATGTTTGTAATTGTAGACAAAATGCGTCCTCTCTCTTCTCCTTCATCCCACATCTGCTCTCAGTGAACCTGCTTGATTCTGTGCCCTGCATACTTCAGCATCCACTGCTGCACGTACACTAAGACCACAGTTCAAGGCCCTGCTATGGCTGCAATTTGTCCCTGCAAATTCACCCTCCTTCCCTCTGAACACATCTTATAGCTCACAAAGCTTCCAAAACATGTCGGGATGAACAGTTTCCAAAAGTCACTGTTGGCATTTATGTCCAATTACTTCATTCATGACATTTTGGTTCTCTTCTCAATTCTTTTAGAAACTTGAATGGTCTTTTGACCTTATGTAGCATGCTTTCCCTCCTCCTCATTTGTTATTTCACCTTATTTTGTGTTGTTATCTCCTACTCACCCTTCAGATCTCATTGAAAACATCATCTCACTGAAATAAGTTTCCAACCACACCTTCTTTCAATTAAATTTCATACAATCACCTGTCATAGTTTCTTTGTTTGCACTTATAAACTGAGACATTTGTTTAGTATTTTTTACCTTATTATTTTGGGAAAATATCCTTTAAAGTTACATATTGACTGTTTGAAATGTTAGTGCATCTACAAAATAACAGCTAATATTTGGGAAGCACTGCCAGCCATCCAGAAATAACCCAGGGACACTTTGCACCCACATAAGTAGAAGTTTCTGAGGTTCAGGTTTGGATGGATCCTCTCCAGCATCTATCAGATAGATATTTTCTTTGTTTTCTAAGCAATGAATCTTTCCCACATACTGCAGGCTCAGTCAGTTTATTTAAACAAAGACAATACATTTTACACTGTGCCATAAATGTTTGTTTTTGTCTTTAAAGTGCAACCAAATAAAATTGCAGCCAATATTCTAGTATTAAAAAATGCTTTGGTCCTAAGATCCTATGACTTTTAGTAGAGAATAGTTTCAATCAGTTCTTCCCTAAGCAACCAAAAACTAAGAATGATGAGACATATTATGTCTACCAAAAATGAAAATGCATATGAGTGATAAAACGAGATAAAAACAAAACAAATGAGAAAATAAATAAGCAAGAAATGAACAAAATTAGCTTTCCTGAGTTTCATTCATTTCCCTTTTTCTTTACATGGTCATTTTTAATACCTAGTCTTATGGAAATGTATCCCTCAGCCTGCATATGGGTTCATTACATGGTTTTGTAAAATGAAATCTGTACCAGATCCACCTAAGAAGCGTTTTGTAGAACCCAAATTCCAAAGATTCCCTTTCCAGTTTGGAATTTCTGGTTATGGACCAACACACGTGCAACTGCAAGGAAGTACTGAAGTCTTTAACACAATTTGGGTTTGCAGTCATATTGGGGAATCACTGCATTAGATGTCACACATAATGGGAAGTTTAGTGATGTCACACATTCCTGAGAATCTCTCCTGCTTTCTAATGTACTGAATGCATCCTTTCATACTTACTGAGTTTCTTAATTTTTTTCCCCCTAACACATAGGATTGCATTTTGATCCTTCATTGCAACAGATTAAATTATAAATGTATTTTGGGTAAAGAATGGAATAAAATATATTTAGGAGAACCATTTGTGGAGCACAATGCAAGTTTGGAGTAATTTGATTCAAATCATTGACATTTTATATTAGAGAATAGCTGAGTTACCAGATAGAACACTCAGCATGCACACCCCCTGAAAATAAAAATTGTAAACTACAGCTCATTTCTTCTAACCTTTGATTCTGCCATTTGCAGCATAGTAGCTTTAGCTACTTTTAAACTTAAAAAAATTGCTTTGGAAGCTCCAAAGATCACACATGGGTACATCAATTAACAAAAGCAGCTAAGAGGAAGCAGCCTGAAAATTCTCTCCACACTTATTCTATTGTTTTCTTGTGAAAAAAGAAAATGGACCTCAGTGTTATTATTAAGTCCTGTACACCTTTTATATAAAAGTTCACATAAGGCCTTGTATGTTTCGAGGAAAAATTTAACCAAGAATTATCATTTTAGAACAAGAGTAAAAAAACTCAGCAGGGAATCAATGCATAACTACGAGCTTTTAGCTGATGATATTAGAAATATCACCTTTGGTAGAATTTTCCAACATAACATTAAATGTTTACATTTATGTATTTTAATAGGTTATTCGACTATGATTGCACATCAAAATTGTACAATACCGGTAGCCAGCAAGTTCAGTAAGATTGTTCAAAATCTACAAAATAACAATAAATTTTACCTCTACATAAAACTCATAAGAGAAATATGGAACTGAAGTCCAATAGGTTCAGGCTTACTTAGGGGAATGTTCATATCCTTCCTCTCCTAAAAGGTACATTGGGAAGAAAGCCAGTATCCTTTCCCACTGGAAACAGATATGAGAAGCACAGAGGGATTGGAAAGGTGATCTGGCTTAAGTGACCTTCATTCAAGCTCCATTGAAACAATTGAGTAAGAGGATTTATTCAATAGGCTATAAAACACAACAAGAAAATAAATCCCAATACTCAATACACATACTTTTATCAAAGGAAGCTTATGAATGTGCAATTACATAGAAAGGCACTTACTTTGGATATTTAAAGTTAAAAACTACATTCACTGAAAATGGTATGAATAATTATATTATGAAAAATTATAACTAACAAAATGCATTTCATTTTAAGTTTTCAACATACATTTTGGATGCACACCATTATACAAATAGTTTTATATAGTAAATTCTTATGGAAAAAAGTTTTAAGAATCTGTACATTTAGATCAATTGTAAGAAAATTCACAATTCTGTTATTTGGTGTGAATTTCTCTGGCATTTCAATACAGCACAGGTGTCCTGATGTAATAACACCAGCAAGGAAACAATCTCTTCTACATTTCCTGTTTGGTTATGTACAATTCAGAGCATTCTTCCTTGGAATAATTTTGCCGCTATTCTCATTTACAATCTGTGTTTTATTTTCCAAAAAACAATTTTTAAAGATTGTATAAGAAAAACAATTTCCTAAAGGGGAAATTCAGAGCAGAAATAAAGGGTCTAATAACTCTGAGAGTAAAGTGCACACAGCTTACATACATGAATAAACTACAAAATCAGCATTTATTTCTAAAAAATGTCTCATTTTAGATTGTAAACTATCAATAAAAAGACACTGTTGTTAATTTACATGCATAGTATAATTCTGCTTTTCATATATTTTACCCAACATGGTAATTTATAGACAATTGACACTAGCTGCTAAATTCACACTCTTAATCCTCTAAATATCATGGTGTCTATGTTTACATTAATCTAATTCTTATATATCTTCTAAAGATGTCATATTGTATAAATTGCTTTATAGCTTATAGAGAAGATAATATGGCACATTAAATTATCCAGTATTAAGTATATTAGGTAGAATCTTTAAATCTCTATTTGGCTACCCAGCTTTGATTTAAATTAACTAAAATTAAGTGAAAAGTAAAATCGAATTTTCTAGTTTCACACCCACATATCAAGGCTTCAGTAGCCATGTATAATCAGTGATTACCACAGGTCAATGCAATAAATCCATGTTTGCAGGAATGCCCACCACACAGCACTGCAATGCATTGCGTTCTACCCACAAAATACAGTTCAATAATAAGGTTGTTGTTGAATTGTAAATAAAAGTATATGGCAAATATTTTGCCAAGTTGATCATTCATCACTTTAGGTACTCTGTGGAACTTTAATTCCCCAAAAGTATTTATCCCCCCAAAATATTCCACTCTGAATCTGAATGAGAATTAACATAAAATGGGAGAGATTAGCCATCGGTAAGTACAAGATATTGCAGGATATATATAACAAGTATGGACCTACGAAGGCTGATACCCAAATTGATGCTAATATAATTGAGCTAAGGTTGTCATATTAGAAAACATTTTAAATGCACTAAAAAAAAAACATTACTATATTGTCAAAATTTTACAGCAGCATTCTTCAGAGAAAGTGTATTATATGTTAATAACATAGAAATTTAGAAATAAATTATGCCACAAAGAAAAACACATTACTCTACATGATCCCAATTACAGCTGCAAAGTATAATCAAGACTAACTTGTAATGATACGACAGGAATAAAACAATTATTCATGAAGATTTACCTCTTTGTAAATTTACAAAGCATTTCCTTACACCTGATTTCATTTTATTCCCAAAGTGATGTGAGAAAGACAACATGATGGATAAAGTATGAGCTGAAGCCACACAACATTGGCCTTATTACTCGGTTTACATCTAGATAGAAGTCTCGTGAGCTCGTAGGTAGGGCTTCTGGGAGGTGCTTGCAACGTGGGGATGTGAGTGATGCTCATCAGGGGCTTAGTCCCTTGGTGAGTTTATAGCAAATGCGATGTTGGGAGGAGGTGGGTCATGGTGGTCATGGTCTGGAATTCCATCTCCCTCCTCCTCCCTTGATCTCTTTACTGTACTGGAAGTTCTTTCTTCTTTGCCATGTCTCCCTGCCTTGGAGCCAGTTAACTGTGGACTGAATCCTCTACGTATTTTGGGATGAAATAAATCTTTCTTCACTTAAATTGTGGGTGTAGGGTTGTTTTTCCCCAGCACTGAAAAAGCAACTGAGAGACTTATTTCAATTTAATGAAAGCCCTGTAGGTCATGATTCCCAAGCACGGTTGATAATTTATGCTTGCATCTCTATGCTGGATAGAAAAGTGTGTTGAACAGAGGAGAAGATACAAGTCACTAGGAAAATTTCATCATAAAATATAAAAATAATGAGACTACTTAGTTATAAATTAAAACACCCAGGTCATGGGTCAGGAGAGTCTACATTGTGATCCAATGTGGAAGATAAGTAATGCACATCACACCAATGAGAGGAAAGCATTTTATATTTTGGGTCCGGGCTGCTTTTTTTAAATATATAGCTGATTGGGCCTTTTTTCCCCTGTACAACACATTTTTCCTCTTAAAACAAAACGATGTTGTATGTTTAAATTATTGATTTTTAAATTGACAAAAATTATACATGCTTATGGTATATAACATGATGAGATTTATGCATATTTTGTGCAAAGACGTAAATTTTGTATCTTTCTGTCAACATCTCTCCAATTATCCACCACCACGCAGCCTCTGCTAACCAGCATTATGCTCTGATTTTAAGGTTTGATTCTTACATTCTACATATTCTTATTTTCTTCATTGATGGGAAAAAAATACCTGACACCACCACTGAAGGAAACAGAGGTTTATTTTGCCTCACAGTTTATAGAGGATCAGTCCATAGACAGCTAAGTCCAAGGCAGGGTAGCATGCCAGAGGAGAAAGAATTTCTACGAGAGCAGCAGGAAACAAAGAGAGATCAAGGGAAGAGGGAGACAGATTCCCAGGCCATGAGCGACCACCTCCTTGGACAAATCTTCACTTCTCAATGTCACATTTAGTTATAAGCTCATCGGTGGACCAGTCCACTGCCGAGTGTTACACCCCATGATCCACTCTCCTCCAAAGGCCCGCCTTATGAATACATGGGGTTTTGGAAGTTCATCTAGTTATAAACAACAACACATAAGGTAGATCACAGACTTTGTCTCTGTGAATGGATATTTTATTCAACAGTTCTGTCCAGATTCATCCGTGTTGTTGGAAATGACAGGTGTTCTTTCTCCTTTGAAGTCAACATTATCCCATCATTGATATGTGCCATACTTTCTTCATCTGCTCATTCAAGGGTAGATCTTTATGTTGATTCCATATTTCAGCTGCTGTGTGTAATGTTGCACTCTTTCCCATCTGTTATGCTTTGTGTCTCGATGTACCCCCAAAGCCTCATGCAATCATGGGGTGGGATTTTAGAGTATTTGATTGATCCATAGTCAAATGCTGGGATTATGGGTGTGAGTGCTACACCTACCCTGGGGGGGATAGTTTGCATATGAGGCTGCTTGGAACCACTCCTCTCCTTTTGCTCTTGTTGCCTTTGCTGTCTTCTGCCAACAGTTGCCCTCTGCCATGTGCCACTCTGCCGTGGAGCCAGCAGAGTATGGACTGAAACCTCCACGAACTGTGAGCTAAATAAACCTTTCCTTCCTTAATATTGGGTGTCAGGTATTTTGTCTCAGCAATGAGAGAAAGTAACCAAGACACCACCCTGAAAGTGCAGCTGTCTTCATGACTTCCTGGATTGGTGGATGATGCGATAGCTCATCTGCTAATTTTTAAAAGAACTTCCAGATTGTTTTCCATTGATGGTATTGATTTACATTTTACATTTCCACCAGTATTGTGCTGAGGTTCTCCTGCCTCCACATCCTCAGCCACTCTTGGTAGCTTTCACCTTTACGGTAACACCCATTCTAACAAGAAAGATGTGGTAATCCTTTTGACTTTTTTCAATTCTCTGACAACCAGCAGTGTTGAGTGTTTTTTGATATATCTGTGTACCATTACCCACCCTTTTTCTCCTCCTCTTCTTTATGTGCTATATATTTTTCAGTCAAGTTTTCTTTTTCTTGCTTTGCCTTGGCTTTGAAGTAGGAGTAAGAGTTTTCCAACCAGAAAATGGTGAAGGCTATTTGGGACAGAGAAAATAAACATGACAAAAGTCACAGAATGATACATGCTCATGAAACAAACATTAGAGTTTTTTTCTAAGGCGTGATGTTGCTTACCTCTGGATGTTTGCTTACTTCTGGATGAACAATGAAATTACTTCCCAAACAGAGAGTTGAGGGTCTGATCCAGGTTTAGTAAATATGCAATAATCAAGTAGGTGTCCATGCACCATGATTGCGCTTGAATTTCTGTTTCATTCCTGCTCAAATTAAAGAGGTGACATAGAAATGATAATTTTGAGTGAAATTGTCTTTTTCATTTCTAAGGTACCAGAATTAAGATGAAATAAAGTTCTCCTTTTGATAGAATATGCCACTATCAGTGTTTCTATGAATCTCTTACTTAGTGTATATTTTAGATATATGATTAATCTTTCCTTGGTGTTTCTCATATCATTGTTCACATATCATTGTTATAAAATTTGAAGCCCTGTATGATTTCATACATTTTAAGGCTTTCTCCATACTTAGTAACTGGGAGAAGGAAACAGGTAGAATAAACTTCATTATTTCCTGACCTATGAGATGGGGTGAAATCCAGTAAAAAGTGGAACACATTTACAGTTATTCCTAGATAGAATACTAACATTGCATTTCTCTGGAAAAATGTGAAGTTTTTGTGACTATCTTGTTTTTCTATAAATAGTACTGAAATTAATTGGAAAAATTTCAAAAGCTAACCACAAAATAGATGAGTTCACCATCAAGGAATTAAAGCAAAATGATAAATAATTACCTGAGGAGAAAAATGTGAACATGGTTCAAGAAGAATGAAATAAAACAGACAAAAGAATAGGACAAAGGACAGCGCCAATACTGACAGTGGAAAGGAAATCAACAGGGAGAAAAGGCTCAGGAACTTAGGAATCCTTGCCAAAAAGGGTGCTCGGCCAGCTAGAAGAGTGAAGAAAAAGTTAATTATCCTTCCTATGCAGGGATACTTGAACACAGTCCTGAGCTGTGTGATATATTTAACATGCCTATAGAAGAGAATCTTACACAGTATTAATGAATTCTGCCAGGCAAGGATACAGGCAAATGATTTGATCTATCACATGCAAATACAACTCTAGGAATAATTTTCAGTTTACATCCTTTGTTGAAGAATTCTCAAAGAAGAATCCCCGACTGGAACTTGCACACATTTTACCAATTTCTAACAGTCTTGTTCTGCGCTGATTCATTGCTTTCTTTAGTTGCTGTTATTATGCTACTGTAATTATTGTCTTGACAGCAAGGTAATCCAACCTGACTTTCTCATGAAGAATTCTTTATAGCTTAATGTATATTAAATGAATGGCTACAGCAGTCATTGATAATGACAGACTTACAGATATTTGCTTTTTATATTTGTATAAAAACTGGAAAGTATTTTTCAAGATCACATGAGTTAATTCACAACTGTAAAATCCATGTGTAATGCACAGTAAAGGATTAGCATAGCCATAGAGTGCTGAGCACCATTTGCCAGGCATATGCAAAGTACTTAGCACCGTTCTCGTGGTTTTGAGGAGTACAGAAGAGATTTAACATGGCTCCTACCTGCAACACTTATAATTTATTTAAAAGCAAAGATCAGCACGTTATTTCACAGCAGTGGTCAGGGGAAAATCTTATATTTCTTGCCATAGATGCAATGTGATGGGCATGCAGTGAAGGATTGTCATGTAGTTTGAGTGGTTCAGTAGCATTTGCCTTGAGAAAGTAACTTTATTTGGGCCTCAATAGATGTGAGGATTAGATGAAGGGGAAAAGAAAGGGGGTGTCCAACAGGCCCAGCCTAAAGCAAGGCACATGATGTACTCATGGGTTGATAAGAAAGCAGAGTGAAATACTTGGTCTTAAGGAGGGTACAATAAGAAGCAGGTGAGCAAAAAGAAGTGTGTATTTACATTTAACTGAATTTTATAAAAAAGAGAATTGCCAAGTTTTAAGCAAGCTTGGGTATGGTTTAGATCATACTTGGTCATACTTAATCATACTTGGGCATACTTGATCATACATGGGCATACTTGATCAAATTTGGCCAAGGTCTTGATCATGTTTTATATGCAGCTAAGTTAGGTAGAAATATTATAGGCAGTCAGACAAGGCAAGGCCCTTGAGGGGGTTGGTGCAGAAGATGAGAACACATTACAGCTGTGAGCGGAGTCACACTGCTGGAGACCAGGCCTCAAGATAAAGACAGAGTGACCAGGCCTATGTGCCTCCCCAGGAGATCAGCAATAAATTAAAGATTATACTATAACTGATATCATCTGGTACAACAAAGTCTAGATAGACATCAGTCACCCAGGTGGGTGACCAGAACCTTCTGATCCATCCCTTCCTAAGAAGGTCTTAGTTCATGCACCCTTGCTACATGACCTGCTTCCCCACTAGATCAATATTACCTAAGCAGCTATACTTGTAATCTTATTGGGTGATTGCAGTTTTGAACCACGTGGTATCTACCTCATGATTTTGTAGCCACCCTATGACTTTGCTCTCTAAAACTTCCTTTGAGAAGTAGGCTCCTTGGCAACGCACGCGGGTCCCCTCCTGTCTCTCAGGAGCTGTCTCCCTCAGGACTCTTAAGCTCCTACTCTTCACTTCTTTTCTTCCTCAGAATTTGTTCTTCAGTTTTGGGGAACACAAACTCAGTGTATCTGACTTCTAGCAGGTTGAGAGTTATGTTATTTTCCCTATATTGGTGTGATTTGATTTGGCCAGGGAGATGCTAGTGGATATGATAAATGCAGAATTTTGAAAAGTGTTCCTGTGAGGATATGGTCCAGGGTGTTCTTGCCTTTGTCATGATAAGAACAAAGTCTGAGCACTGAGAAGCCTGAGGCAGGAGGATTGCCTCAAGTTCAAGGCCAGCTTGGGCTGAATAGTGAGTTCAAAGCTAACCTGAACTACATAGCGAGACCCTGTTTTAAATATAGATAGACAGATAGATAGATAGATAGACACAGAGAGATAAATCTTAGAATTCTAATGTATATTCTGCGCATCTGGTGACTTTAACTAAAGTTACAATATAACATTGTTCCCAAAGGCCAGTTAACACCTACACACATTTACATTTTTGCACTTATTAACACAAATTAAATTGGAATGACTCATTTAAAATTTCCTGTTCATTTGGAATAGCAATATAATTCTGGATCCTAAGGTCTCTTAAGGAATTTGTTATTATTTTTAATTTAAATCAAGTCTTTCACATATTTATTTTGTTCCAAAATTACTTTGTTTATCCATTTTTTTGTAGAGATTGCTGAAGTTGTATTTTTCTGAATGTTTTGGTGGATTTTGTAACAGCATATAAATTTTCAATAATACCAAGTAGAGTAGGGAAGAAATTGTTTGTTTCATTTGCTATTAAGAATTAAAATTGATTTTAACCTGAATATGAAACAGAAAAAAATGCATTATGAAGAAGGATGATGTGATCAGGGAATTGAGTTAACAAAAAGCCAAAACATTATTGTATAGACTCATAACATTGGCTAAAAGGGTTTTAAATGTACATCCTTCTAAGAAATGATTTATTGTTTAGATAAGACTCATTCTGAGTGCATGTGGTAATTCTAGAATTATTTGAATAACCAAAATTAATGTGTTTACAGGCTGAGGAATATGATAGCATTACTGATCACCAAAAGTAAAATGTGTGACTGGTTTCAACTTCAGAAAATAAATACTGTATGAAAGTAATGATTTCACATTGTCGAGCAAATTGATGGATTTTCCTCATAAACTCATAGTTAGGTGCATTATTGCATATATGGATTATTTTAAGCATGGAATTGAATTATAGCTACATTTCTCTAATTGTGTTTTCAAAATGAAGGCCCCCTGGGTAATGAGTATGGGATTTACCACCTGCAATACAGTGGAAATTGCTATTAAGCAAGGAGAAGATTATTGTTTAAAAAATCCACCCTAAGTTCACTTTCAAACACCACAGCCAGATATATTTTCAGCCTTCCCTGTGAAATTTTGTCTGTTTATTAATTTTATTTTTTAATGATGTAAAGAAAACTAATATTCATTTGCCTTGGAGAACAGTCTTCTACTTCTTCAATGAGGCTCTGTGTAGATGGCAGCTGGAATTCATCCATTCCATCTGCATGTTTCCTTCTCGACACTAAATGTCTTTTTAGGGTAGAGCTTTGTGCAATAGCAGTAGCATAGCCAATGAGGTTTATCTGTGGTGTGATTATTGCTAATTGAAAACTTTTTAGGGTAGAAATATCCCTGTGCATAGCACATAGGTGGGACCGAGAAAGTTTGAGTTAACTGAATGTATTGAGAGGTGTGGGTTGAAGGAGCTAGTTTCCAGTGTTTGGCTCCATAATCAGAAAAGAGACAATCTAAGGACCAGAAGTACAGTTTGGGATCAAGGCTGAAAATCCCAGACTCCCCAGGAAGTTGATGAAAAAGATCCCAGGTGGTGATGAGGAGCTCCCTGGTTTGGCTGGCTTTGGGCTTCTGGCACTTTCATGGACTTCAAAAGTAAATCAAAGATAAACAAAAATGGCAAATGAACAGCTAGATGGATTTAAAAAAGAGAGAAGATGTAAGTAAAAAATAAAATGAAAGTAGGACCAATGTTTCTGATCTTGCACACATGAAAGGAGTTAAAACAGAATGATGTGAACAACAAATTAGATAATCTAGAAAAAGAGTACAAAACCTTAGTTTATGGTTTAGACAAAAAAAAAATGCTTTCCACAGTGCACATTGTGTTAAAATTTAGTTGCTGATGGTATTTTGGAAGGGCTTGGGTCAATGGGTAAATCTACTTTTGGACTATCACAAAATGAAGTAACCTTTATTTTGCATAATAATGGCCCTAACTCTCAAGAGCACATATGCCTGGAAATTTAAATATACTAAAGAAAAGCCATAGAGCAGTTATTTCAAGTGAAAAGAAGTTAATGATAGGCAGCTCAGGTAGCAGTGTAATCTGGTGCCCTGTGGTCAAGGGTTCAGTTCTCATTCAGGTCCACATTATATCAGAGGTTGTTTCTCAAAGGGAGAGTAGTTGTCCACAAATGATACAGATCCTTACTCCAAAATCCTAAGGGCTTTGCTGGGATTCACCTATGGGGGCTGCCAGAGACCCTGGAAGCTTCCTTCTCTGCCATAGCCATTGCGAGTATCATCGGATGTGCTGGATCACATGGCCAAGAAGCCTGCACAGCAGCCTGGACCTGCTGTTGCAGAGTCTTTCCCTGTTCTGGGCCCCACTCAAAACTAGCAGCTTTCTGAGTCACTTGGTAAATGGGCCAGAGGCAGACACCTAAGTGAGGAAGGTGTTGTTTCCAAAAGGCAAATACGTCCACTAGGTGTTGTGCCTCTGCCTTGGTTGTAGGAAGGGCCGACTGCAACACTTTATCTATCATCTTACAAGGGATAGCTCTGCATGCCCCACACCAGTCGCCATCTAGAAATCTCACTGAGTAAAAGGGCCCTTGAATTTTAGTTGGATTTATATTCCATCCGCCGGTTCACAAATGCTTTACCTACAAGTCCATAGTGGCTCCTCCTTCTTACTTGGTCCAATCAGCATAATGCCATCAGCATGCTGGACCGGTGTGATTCCTTTCAGAAGAGAGAGATGATCAAGATCCCTTCAAATGTGGTTGTGATGTGGGATTGGAAAGTTAACATAACTCCGAGGCAGCACAGTGAAGGCGTGTTACTTGCCTTGGCAACTGAAAGAAAATTGTTCCTGGTGGGACTCATGGATAGAGATGGAGAGAAATGCATTTGTTAAGTCAATGGCTACATACTAGGTACAAAGAGATGTGTTAATCTGCGCAAGCAAGGAAATATCTGGTACAGCAGCTGCAATTGGAGTCACCACTTTCTTAAGCTTATAGTACCCCACTGTCATTCTCCAAGAACTATTTGTCCTCTGCACAGGCTGAATAGGAGAGTTAAATGGGAATACAGTAGGCACCACCTCAGCATCCTTCAAGTCCTTGATTGTGGCACTAATTTTGGGAAATGCTTCCAGGGATGTGACAACATCTTGATTTTATATTTTCTCAGGTACAGGCAACTCTAATAGCTTCCATTTTGTCTTTCCAACCATGATAGCCCTCACTCCACAGATTCGGGAACCAATAGGGAAAGTCTGCTAAGTCCAAAGAATATCTATCCCAAGTATGCCTTGTAGAACTGAAGAAATGACTACGGGATGGATTTGGTGGGTCAGAACTTGGATAAAACCCCAGTAGTCACCTGACCTTCATAGGTACCTACCCTTAGTGATAAGCCACAATAACGTTTCAGATCTTTTGGAACAAAGGTTAGTTCAGAAGCAGGGTCCTGTAGTCCCTGAAATGTCTGATCATTTCTTTTTCCCCACTGTATGGTTACTCTAGTAAAATGCCATAGGTCTCTTTGGCCTTTGGCAGGATGGGAAAAAGGTTAACAGTATAACTGTTTGGTAATGGCCCAGGGTCCTTCCTCAAAGAGAGGCAGCCTTCCTTTCATTCATTGTTTTCTGTCTCCATAAACTAGAAATTTGTCTATGAATTGGTTGAGGCATTGTGTTTTTCTGTTGCACCAACTTGAGAAAGATTTTTATTCATTCACTCTGAAATTTTCTGCTTTTATAAGTCCAATAAAACTTTAATAGGTTGCTGACCCATTTCACTTCTGGAACCCCATAATTAGTTTGCCAGCACTAGGTCTACAGGAGCTAGAACGCTCTCATCTGGCTGGATGAGATTTGAGCGTGGTTATAGTCTGGAGTCAAAAGTCAGTGGTAAAGACTTTTCTTCATTGCCTTGTTTCATAACTGCATCCCTGAAAGGCATTACCATTTCTATAGGCAGCACAGGATTATTTTCCCCAAGTAGCGATGCAGAGGCCAACACCTCAGGGGGTGGGGTGGCAATGCCTCTACCACAGAAGACGGTACCTCTGGAGATGGCAAAACAAAATGATCAGAATTGAGAAATGTAATGACTCCAGCTTTATCAGATTCCTTTCAAATATTTTCATCCCAATTTTTGGGATCTCATTCTTTTCTGGTCCTTGCCTTTGCTTTGACTGCAGATACCCTTTGCCATTGAGAGGTAAGTTTGCACTATAATTATGCCAACTGCATCATGAAGGATTGAGTTTGGTTTCCAGCATGTCCAGCTTTTGGTTATAGGAGAGAAAACTCTTATTCAGGACATAGGTAGAAGGCCTTAGTTTATGTGTGTCTAGATCTCAGAGTTTGAATCTTTGAGTTCACTCTTTCTTCTTTATGACTCTATGTAGATATGCTAAGACTAAATTCATTGGGTCTCACAAGTGGTAAATTACACCATGAACTATGAATGCTCCTTACATTGTCAGAAAGATAACTTTAGACCTCAAAAAATTAGTGAGCCTAATCCAGGAACCACTAAATCAATTAAAGCAATTATCCTCACAATTCTGATTCTTTAGAAATGTTCTTTGTACCAAAATCTGTATTGGTCAAGGTTCTCTAGAGCACAGCAGGTCTTTGGCAGCAGCACAGGGGTTTCTGGGAAGACAGCTGTCCCATGAACTGGGATTGGGGGTGTTCATGATGACTCAAGTGCATTGCATTCATTGTGCACTTTAATTCTGTTATCCTCACATCACAATTTGCAATGAAATAGCCCTACCATTCAACATAATATAGAATCTGTGGGAGCCCTGAGTATTGTTTTTCTACAGATAGTCTCCCATCTGTGGGTGATAAGGGGCAGTGACATCTGAAGTATTTTATTTATGTTCAGTCTACTCCATAATCTTATTTGGTTGCTGGCAGTGCAGAAAACTTTGCTTCACAAAGACAGGAGGACATCGGAATTGGAAGCGGGATTTTCAGTCTGTAAATCTTGGGTTGCTCCATTCTAACTTCAGCCCAGAACATATGGAAGTTTGAAGTTGTCTCAAACATACTTTTAAGGCCACCATCATTTATGATCGCAAGCAGTTGGTTCTCTTCTAGCACAGACAAAGGTGATTCACCTGGCTTATTCACGAACAGGTCATGAATCCGTTCCTACCAAGTTCAGAAATCTTTGTGGGTAGGAATCAGCCTCATTTGAAAGTTGAAATATGTGGTTGTACAATGCAACAGCCAGGAGAATTCTGGCTTATTTTCTTTCTAAGACTTAGCTACTATTTGAAATACAACAAAAGTTCCAATATTCCATCATTACTCCCATATAGCAATGTAGCTTTTAATGCAGCCACTTTATCTGCCTACACGAACACAGTTGTCATTCTCCCTAAAGTGACAGATTGAGTTCACCGAGCAGGTTGACTGTGTCACACAAATAAGCACATTTTGCAACCCACCCTGTGCCACTGAGCTGGGTTTCCAGTGGTAACTATTGTTGTAAAAGAAATCTTTGGAATAGCTCTTGCAATTAAAAAATATCTGGCAAGTGGGGCCGGGGATTTAGCTCAGTGGCACAGTGCCTGCCTGGCAAGCGCAAGGTCATGAGTCTGATTCTCAGTACAAGGAAAACCAAAAAAGACAAAAAACAAAAAACAAAAACAACAGAAAAAATATCTGGCAAGTGATCTACTTTCAAAGAGCCATCTCACCTCTTAGTGTGACAAGACATATGTGCTCTCTGCCAATCTCCTCATAGAGCTGCATGAGAAGACATGGCTTAAGATTGTGTACTTCAATGTGATTGATGATTTTAAGCATATCCTGCAAAGTGTTCAGTGCAGGTGACATTTTTCTGCTAGCCAGCATTTCTCTCTGGATGAATCTAAAGAGACTCACGTACAGAAGTGACTTCTTTGAATAAAGTTGATGGCAGCAAAATTTACCTGCTTAATCAGATTTGCGTTCTCCAAAATGAGGCATAGATTAGGGTGTAGGAACTCATGCCTATAATCCTAGCACTCTGCAAAGCTGTGGTACCTTGATCAAAAGTTGATGTGCAACATGGGCAAATTAGTAAGACCCTGTCTGTCTTGGTTACTTTTCTCTCATTACTGAGATAAAATGCCCAAAGCCCAAAATTAAGGAAGGAGAGGATTATTTAGCTTACAATTTGTGCAGGTTTCAGTCCATACTCTGCTGGCTCCAAGGCAGAGTGGCACATGGCAGAGGGCAAACATTCATGGCAGTGGAACACAGTAAAAGCCACAAGAACAAAAGGGAGGAATGGCAGCAAGCAGCCTCTTTCTCTCCCTTACATATGCAAACTGTCTGCCCCAGGGCAGTGCAGCACTCACAACCAGGAATCAAAACTCTAAAAGCCTGCCCCATGACTGCACTTGGCTTTGGGGGGACACCCAGATACAAACATAACATAACACTATCTCATAACAGATACAAACATAACACTATCTCAATATAAAAAATGAAAAATGGCTGGGGATGTAGTTCAGTGCAAAGAACCATGGGTCAAAACCAAGTAACACACACACACACACACACACACACACACACACAGAAATGTGCAACAACTTTCTTATTTCTCCTTTTAATCCACCCAAGCTACAAGCCTGTTAGATAGTGCCACCCACAACAGAAGTAGATCTCCTCCGTCAATTTGTGGCTTGCTTGCATATCAACTCTGCAAATACACCACAGACACACACAGAAGTGTGCTTAACTAATCTAGTGTTTCTTAGTGCAGTAAAATGGCATGTCACAATGAATGCTTACACAGGGTTTGAGGATAACACATAACCATAGTTTCAGGCTTCTATTATTGGCCTTGCGACATGCCCACTGCAGAGGTGGGAGCTACTGTGCACCACATTTAAAGCTTCATGTTGTCACCAATTATCTGGTTCAGAATATTGTGTCTTGCACATGTGTATTTGCATAACCAAGTATCAGGCAAAAATAAGTATTCTATTTTCTTTACATTAAATATTTGAGAAAGCCTCAGATATGGACATTTATTCATTCCCAAGCCATAGTTTTCTTGGTCCTGCTTGAGTAATAATAGCAATAATAATACTCTTACAATAATAAGAAGAGTGCAAACACAACTTTGGTGAAGGATCCGTCTAAGGAAAATATGTATAAGTGCTTTTATCCAAGGGATGCTATTTTTTCTTTCCCAAATATGAATTTTAGCCATATTTTGAGCCAGATATTAAATTCATTTTCACTCATAATGATTACCCAAGGAAAAGAAAAAAATAGAACATATTTTGTCTTTTATCAAGGCTTATAGATTGCAAAAATGATTATGAGATAAATGCATGAGGTACTTTTCATTTCTATCAAAAAAGCCATGAGAGCTGAAGGGAAAAGATATTACCCTAAAACCTGCAGCATTAACTAACAATTTATGCACATTTACAGTGTAACTAACTTCAGATTTGGGGTAATAGTTATTGTGATCCATCTGTACTGTTGGAGAAGAAAACATTTAATTATCGATGACTGAATTTTCCAAGTCATTTTCTTTGCATAGAAGAGTGTGTGTTTGTGTGTATCTGTGTGGCTGTGCACCTGTGTGTGCATGTGTGTGTGTGTGTGTGTGTGTCTGTGTCTGTGTGACTCACAAGGGGATGAGCAAAGAAGGAAATTGGGAGTTATAAAACCCATGCCTGCTGGGCCAAACTCCTTGGTGAAGCTATGGTCTTTAGGTATGAAAATGTGATGTTACATCCATTGCTCTGTCAGGCTAATTATTCAGGTTTATTATTGGCATATTATCAGTCATAAACTAAATACCTGTGATGCTGCCAAAAGAGTCTGTTTTTGAGGGTTGCTCATTCGGAAAAAGAGTGGAATAGCTGCAACACTTTAAAAGTTGGGAAAAGAATTAACATTTAGCAGAAATCTGCTAGTTGGCTCTGTTAATCTCATAAAATTACAGAAAAATACATAAAACAGTGGGATGTAGTCAGACTCAGACCCCAAACAGACATCTCCGAGTGTTAAAAGGCTGAGAAATCTGTAGCGGCAGATGTATTTGTATATTTGTCCTGTATTTTATTTCACCACATATGGTTCCATATTACCGCTGAACATGATTACAGTGCTTCTGCTCATGTTGTTACAGCTAAGGCAGCAATGCCATTTATAAACATTTTTCTACCCAGGTGTTCCAATTATATTTAAGTTTATATATTTTTCTATAACTTTTATTTTGTCATAAAGTTAGGTCACTGGAGGCATAAAATATCACAGTGGAAGATTTTCATTTTATTTCTTTTGACACATTCAGCCTCCAACAGTTTATGGAATCGTGTGGGTCTCTCTATTCTATCAGTTTTATTGAAAGGTTTTCAGAAGAGGCAAAATTCTAAGTATAGAAGTGCAGTTGGCTGCACCCCCTACAGCTGCTGATTCTACAAACCCCAGGGCAGTTCCACAGTTTTTCTTCCCTACCCTTGGGGTTGGCCTCCGTCACCCACCTTCGGAGAGGAAGAATCTGTGGAACAGAAAAACCAGGAGTCACTGCCCAACGACTTGGATTCAATATGTGCATTTGCCATATTCAAGGTAGGAATACCTTTCAGCGTGGGTTGAACGGTTTGTGAAGAGGTGAATAATTGATATAACTAATTTTTTTCCCACAAAAAAAATGATCGTATCCACAAATGCAATGGGTTTGTGAGAGCATTTAAACTTGTTTTGACGGATATTCATTGAAAAAAACCTTTAAAGGTGCTTTTTCACCCATATCCACCTGGCCTACTTTAACTTGAAATCACAGTCCCATTCACACTCTAGCGGCGAATTGAACCAGTGAAGGGATAGATGTTGCAGAGGAACTCTTTGTGAACTTACTCTTCCATCAGTAAACTAGTAGGTCACTGTGGGATGTAAGCAGATGGTGCACATTCGCGTGTACATAGTACACATGTAGAGGAACCCAAACTTCATAGATTTTATACGAGATAAGCTACTATTGTAATAAAACCTCTATTTTTTTTGGTACTGGTAATTGAACTCAGGAACTTGTGCTTGCCAGGCTCTAGGCCACTGAGCTATATCCCCATGATAAAACTATTTGACTTCCTTGTAAGACTGTTACATTTGATATTCTCGGATAAACTAGTATGAACCCTTGAGATCCTTGTAAGGCGCTCATATCTTCATTCTTTACAGTGCTTTGTCTCTAACCCTCTTCTTTTCTTAGGATCACAAAATACATTATAAGTTAAAAAAAATTTCCAACTTCTCTATAGAGAAATGTTTCTCTTAAATCACCTCTAAGAAATTTCTAGAATTAGAGGTATCTGTGACCCTAACTAGTATTCTGGTGTTAAGGTTGTATTTCACAAATGGGGAACCATTTATAACATTATCTTATGAAATAGCTCTACAGCCTTAAGGTTTTTGATTATCAGATAGTAAGCTATAGCCAGTTCTGCCTGGACTCTACCAGGATTATATCTGATTCAGCTCCTTTGCAAGAAGGGCCATTTTTATGTAAGTAATTTTACTTACATTATGTGTCAATTATTACATTACCTCACCAGAATTAGTTGTGGAAGATAATTGGCCACAATTGCCATAGTTTGTGTCTTCAAATATTTCTATCTGTTTAGTATTATGGACTATATTCTCAGTCTTAACCATAGTATGTTATGGTTAACATTTAATTGCTTCATGCAAGGGAACATTTACATGCATATAATGTATGAGTGATTTCAATTCTTTACACTCTTTTCCCTTGCTCTTCCCTCTTCTCCTCTCCTTCCCCACCTCCAAAATCTGCCTTCTTACTTCCTGCCATCTTTCTATGTATATATGTTTATGTGCATGCATCCGTGTATGTTTTGGGTTCCTCATTTGAGAGAAGGCATGTGATATTTAACTTTTTCTAACTTGCTTGACTTAGCATGATGGTCTCACTTCCCTCTATTTTCCCACAAATGACACAATTTCAATCTTTTTCCTGGGTAATTCAGTATTCCATGTAAGTATAATTACTTTTTCTTCATTCATCATTCTACAAACATTTAGTTTGTTTTCATAGCTTAGCTATTGTGACTTGTCCTGATAGAAGCATAGGCACGCGTGCATTAGTATAGTATGATGTCTCCAATTCTTCTGGAAATATACCCAGGATAAGTAGAGCTTGTCAAAATGAATTTGTATTCCTAGCGTTTTGAGGAATCGCCATTCTGGTTGTTGTAGGGGTTGTACTAGTTTAGGTTACTATCAGTGATATAGCAGGACTTCATTTTTCCCACCTTTCTACCAGCATACATTGCTTGTTTATATTCTTCATGAAAGACATTCTGACTGGGGAAAAATAGGATTTCCAAATTGTTTTGGTTTTCATTTCCCTAGTGACTAAAATTGATAAACACTTTTTCACGTACTTCTTGGCCATTTGTATTTCTTATTTTGAGAAGTGCCCATTTACTTATTTTGCCCATTCTTATTGCATCATTTGCTCCTAAGGGGTTAGTTTTCTTGGGTTCCTTATATATTCTAGATATTAATCTTCTCCCAGAAGAGTAGCTGGAAAACTTTTTACAGTTCTATAGCTTGTCATTTTACTCTGTTGATTGTTTACTTTGCTGTGCAGAAGGTTTTTAATTTGATATGATCTCATTTATTAATTTGTGATATTATTTCCGGTGCAACCAGTGTTGTGTTCGGAAATTCCTTGCCTGGGCCTATGTCTTCCGGTTTTTTCCCTATGTTATCTTCCAGCAGTTTTAAAGTTTCGTTTTTATAATTATGTCTTTGTTCCCTTTGGATTTTATTTTCTGGGTGAGAGAAACGTAGTTTCAATTTTCTGCACTAGAGACCCAGTTTCTGCAGCACCGTTTATTGAAGAGACGGTCTTTCCCTCAGTGTCTTTCTCTTGCCCTTCTATTAAAAATCAGACCGTTGTAGGTGCCAGCTCTGCCTTCTGTCTGTTACACTGGTATGTGTCTCCAGGTCGTGCTGTCACCACAGAGGTGCTGTATATCTTGAAGTACTGCAATGCCTTACGCCTTGATTTTTTGCTCAGGATTTATTTGTTTATTCTGGGTCTCTTCTGATGCCCAGTGAACTTTAGAATTTTTTTTCCCTACTTCTGTAAAGCATGTTGTTAGTGTTGGTAAAAAAGGTATTAAATCTATAAACTGTGTTTGGTAATATGGCCATTAACCAACATTAAATCTCCCAATGCAAATGTCTTTCCATTTTTGAATGTCCTCTTCCATTTCTTTCCTCAGAGTTGTATAATTTTTGTTGTAGAGATCTCACACTTCCTTGCTTAAGTTGATTCCTAGATATTTTTGTAAACTATGAATACATACACATTTGAGCAGTTCACCATACTAATAAATGTCTCGATGCTAATGCCCACCACTTTGAGCACCTCTTATAATTGTAGAAGTCAAAGATAATGTGTATAAATCTCTTGATATCTGAATACACTTAATATTAAAATATTTATATAAGTTTTTCTTTTCCTGAAGTGCATACACATTGTTTGGCAGACTCTTTATAATGCAATTAGTGTAGGGTTTTAAACATTTTAAAGAACTGCATATTTGACTTTAAACATCAAACAAATAGAATTAAAAAAAGCATAGATTAGAAATCAAGAAATCTATGAATTTTTTACTCACTGTCTTCCTGTAATTGTTAATATTTGTATCAGGAAGTTACTGAAGAAACAGTACTGTAGCTGAACCATCCTTATACTCAAATGTTATTTTTCATTTTTGCCCCAGTAAGCCATGGACAAGATGAGGTTGGTGGTGATGGGCTGGTTTTAGGTCAGTTTGGATGTAACACTGTTATTCCCAAGCCTTTCACACATGCTTCGCTGGTTTTAGACCATTGTACTTCTGAGAGAGAGTTCAAGAGGTTTGATAAAACACAGAATTCTTCCTGAAACATTGGCTTGGAGTTGGCACTTCTGTGCATCTAACACTGGCTAAATCCCGCATAGCGGAGTCCAACACAACTAGGGAAGCATGTGGCCTGGATTGGGAGAAATTATGTAATAATATAGGGAAAGAGCTGGATACAAGAAAGGATGAAAAATTGGGAGTGATAGAGCAGGCTACTGCAGTATTCTTATAGATTATCATCAGATCATAAAACCTAGAAGAATTTAAAATTGCTTTTGTTTGAGAAAGAAAGGTCTCTAGAACAATGGTATAAATAATTCTTTTAAATATAGTCTTTAATAGTTGCTATCTAGGTTGCATTTATTTATCTATAAAACATAAGACAATCTGATATTTCTCAAAGGTCAAAAGCACTGTTAGTTTGTAAATGACAGAAATAAACACTTTGAATTTAATTGTTGTGCTTAAAATAATTCATTTTTAAAAATTATACCTTTAAGTGAAATAAACTAGGCATAGAAAGACAAATAGAACAAGATCTCACTCATGATTATGACCTAAAAAATATCAAACGTTTAGATTATATAGAATTAGACAGTAAAATGTTGGTTCCTAGAGGCTGGGGAGCACTAGCAGAGGGAGAAGTGAGGAAAGGTTGATAAATGGGTGCCAGTTTACTGTTAAGGCAGAAGCTCTAGTGTACTAGCCAAACTTCTGGGCTTCGGGACACTATAACTGACACCCACAATATAAAAGCAAGATTAAATCTGACTCATCCTTTCAGGGGATTCAGTCAATGGTTGGTGGCTCCAAGACAAAAACATCAAGGCAGAATGCTGTAGCAAAGCAAAGGTATGTAGACCATGGCAGGGAGGAAGCAGAGTGTGGGAACAGTGATAAAGGAAGCTTTCAGGGCATGGATATAGTATTCCAGGTTCCACACTCATGACCCACCCAGACACACGAACAGGTATGTTTTACTAATCCTTCAGTGGCACAACTAAGTTTAACAGCCACATTCCACTCATTCTCAGTTTGATACACAAACACATGTTTTCTTAAGTTGTGCAGAATCTCTGAATAGATAAAATAACAAGTGAATCATTGTATGGAAAGTGCTATGACAGCTGCCTAAAATGGAAAATGTAGTCATCTATCAGAATACTGCAGTAGCCTGCTCTATGGCTCCCAATTTTTCATCCTTTCCTGTATCCAGCCGTAAGATTTCAGGATGCCAGGAGTCCCTGAGGAGGACAGTGCATAAACCTGTGGGAATAGATCAAAGCTGAAGGTGCAGTGTAGAGCCCAGGACGTCAGAGATGTCATGACAATGGAACATCTGTCAAGAAAAACTGCGGGCCACGAGCACAGCCAACCTACAAGAGAGAACATGTAAGCTCGAGCCAACAATGCTATAGGTGCGGTGCTCTCCAAGCCCTTTGGAATTCACATCTCTCTTGGATGCCCAAAATGCAGTAATGAGGAATAATATTTCTGCTTCTGTTTCACTGATATATTTTTCTGGTTCTTTTATATATTTTTATCCCCCACTTTTGGAATGATACCATTTACCTTGCCTTGAAATTATGTAGCTTACTCTTGACTTTACAGAGGTTCCTTAAATCAAAGAAGAGACCGACTTGGGCTTTTGTGAAATGCTGGGAATTGTGAGACTTTGGAGAAGGGGTTGCCTGGCATCCTGAAATCTTGGTGGAAGCCTCCCTGACTGTACCACCCTTGAATCCCGCATGCCAGTGAAAGCAGCATTGCATGGATGATGCCCGCAGCGGGAGTGGGCCGTGCTGTGTATGCAGCTACTATGAATTGCTGACTGGCTGAACAGAATGGAAGGAACCAAATGGTACCAGTTTCTTAGGGGGCTCTTCTCAGGTAGGGAGCCAAAGGGCCCTTTTCTCAAATAGAAGGTTTACACTTTTTCTCCCTTTGAGCCCACCACGGGCAGTATCTTGCTGGTACTTGACAGGTCTTCAAGACTTCTCTCTGTTCTCATTTCAAAATACTTGGAACTTTTAGATAGTGCTCACCTTCTTAGCTGCTACACTTCCTTTGCCTTGAACTCTACACATGGTTCCTTTTAGGCAAAAGTTAAGGTTGTTTTTCATTTGAATTTGGTAATTAGAATGACTGATCTGAAAACAATATGCCGTATAAGAACCATTGTTGAACTCCTACCATTTTGTATGGGGAAGCAATTCATCATTTCCAATGTTTTTTTGCTTACTTGTTACTGTCTTTGCTTATTTGGTCAATCTTTTATCCTTTTGTCTAATGGACTGAGCAACTTCATTGAAGATAATGGTTTATAATATAGCAACCATTGTGAATTTCTATAATTTTGTCTTGAGGTCATGTATCCTTTTTGATGTTTTTGTGTTGTTTTGATTTTGTCTTCATTGTTATTTTATTAGGTTTTTAAAAAAAATTTTTAAAATAAAAAAAAATTAAGGTTGTATTTTTGTCCCGGATTTTTACTATAAATCTGATTAGAATCGTAGCCTGAATGTTAGGCCTCATTGAAACTTTCTCTGATAGATCATTTGGTCCACAACTCTTAATCTCAGGGTAGGGCAAAGTTACAGGAGATGGGTAAAATATAGACTTTTTTTTGCCAGAATGGCCTTTACTCATTATCTCAATAGAATCCTATTCCCAGCAGAGGCTTCATGAACTTGGCCTTTACCACTCACTTTTCTTTCAGCAGTCTGCTATTTTGAGCTATGAACAGAATTGCTCACTAATCTATGCTCTCTCTCATGGTCGTGTGTAGTCATGACACTGACCTCACTTTCAGTATGGAGCTTTTCCATTAGCTTTTCTGTTACTTGGCCACAATAGCTAACACTTGCAATTTGAAGAAGAACAAGTTTAATTTGGCTCACAGTTTCCAGGCGTTCAGTCCATGGGAAGCTGGCTACAAGGCAGAAGCTGCCTAGTGAAAGGCCATGGCTGAGCATGACAGTGGTGCCAGAGGAAAGGGCTGAGTAGTCACCTAAGGTACCTAAGGTCAAGCTTCTATGCCCCACCCAGATACACCTACAAATGTGTATTACTTATCTTCCAGGCAGCTCCCAGGCCAAGCAAGTTGACACCCTTAAGCAAAAGCACCACATATGGTATATTATTGCATTGTTGGGTGACTATGTTTAATAATGACAAACTTTACATTTGGGCTCAGAAAATGATGTACTGAGCCAGCTTCAAAGAGTCTGACCTGTTCTCTACCCTCAAATTTCCCTGGTCCTATTTCTCTCCTAAAGACCAAGAACAGCTTTTCTTGCTGTTCCTTTATCTACCTAAAGATGGAATTTACCAGAGAGGAACACTACTATCATAAGTCTTACTGAAATTTCATCAACCAAGAAAAGTTAAACTGGGTAAGAGGCCAAAGCATCACGCCCAGAGGCTAGAAGAACTTTGTCTGAAGGTATCGTTTGTTCTCTAGGCCCATTCATTTTGTTTAACACCATGTGGACCCCTCTAAAATTGCCTAACCCCTGGAATTCCTCATGGTCCTTGAAGAAGATATTTACATCTGGAATAGTTGGTGCTTCTTTGAGTTTTAGATGTTGTGTGGCTTCAACACACACTGTACATTAGTATATTTTTATGTTTTTTTCTTGTTAATCTGTCTACTGCTAGTTTATTTCAGGGTAGTCAAATATGAAAGCTACAGAGATAAAAACTGAACTTTCCTACAATACATAAAAACATTGTCTGCACAGAAATAATCTCTTTAAAACTTCTTATTTTGGTTTATGAAAAATTAAAACAAAATTTCATAACAAAATAATAAGAAAATAGCAATAGTTAATGAACTGTGAATCACTATCTTCAAAGTAGTTACTCAGAATACAAGGCATAGACAAAAATATTCTCTTACAAAGAAGAAGCAAACAGATAACAGCACAAAACTTCCTTTTTAGTGCACAAAGAGAATCTCGCAGCATAAATGAGACTTCTGAAGAAGACATTCTCTGGAAGGATACTGCTAGCTGATGGAACTCATGTTGATCCCGAAGCCCTTGTTAAAAGGAAGGTACAATTACCGAAGGGAACTGTGGTGATATTCTCACTTTCGAGCAACAAAGAAACATCTTCCTTGGTTTTTACCTTCTCGCTTCCTCTCCAGTACCTCTCTTTCCCCTCATTGGTTTCCACTGGCAACCTTTCTCTCCGTGCACCCCAGGCTTCTTCTCTTCCACCGTCCGTGTATTTCTCTTCCTGTTTTCTTTCTGACGCCTATTCCACTGTAATTCCTTGCTCTGCTTCTTTCCCCCTTCCTTCTTTTCTTCCCGTTTGTGGCCGTCCCTTGATAGCTGCTGATGTGAGTTGTTTTCTTGGCATTTGTGGGGTTTGTTTTTCTAGTGGAATCGGCCACATGGCTGTACCTCATGCTCAGAGCAGGGAGGATGGCCGACCCGCGTGGATGCTTCACGACAGGTGAGAGAGCGCAGCGCGTGCAGTGGTGCTGGATCACACTTCTCTGCTCTCTTAGCAAGAGTGCTGCTCTTTGGGGATGCCCTCCTCGGTCTTCTCCACACTCCTTGAGACACTGCTTCTGCCTTTTGATTTGCCTTGCACGCAGTGTGGAGGAATAGGGAAAAATGAGACTCTGGACTGAGGAGCAGTGACTGGATGTGAAGGAATCCACAAGTCATCCAGTGCTCGCCGTGGCACAGCGCCGACGCTGACCTCAGATGCTACACTCTGTGCCTGTCCCACCGTCCCGTTGTCCCCCGGAGGCCAATGATGAGATGCTCTCCATTGGACATTCTAGGAAAAAGAAAGACGCTGAGAAGCTCCGTCCATCTGAGCATGGTAGAGGGCTCCTCCTCACCACACCGCACTGCAGCACACCATATCACACCACACCACACCACACCACACCGCTGATCCCGCCCCTTACCTGGTCAGTGAGTCAGTGAGCAGCTATGCTCTGTGCAGCGGGTAGTTCACATATCTTTTTATCCAAGTACATGGTATAAAATGAGAGATTAATTTTTCATATGCATATTTCCAATGTCAAAACCTAATTTCTAATGAAATGTGGAAAATCAGAAGGAATGAAATTAGCAATTTTCTTAGAAAAGTTCAATTCATTTACAGTTTTCTAAAATCCCCTTTATCAAAATAGCAAACGTGATTCGAATTATAAAACGGAGAGAAGATTAAAGGTAATGTATTTGCTGTTACTTTTCCATAAATGTACTATTTCAACACTTAAATTACTGTATTTATGTATTATTAAATCATCCTGCATTTTGAAAAAAGAAAGCCTATGTGTTTACAAGTGTATATTGACAAAAAAAGAGAAAACTTCCTGAGCCCATTTCCACAGTAGTTTTTGTGATATTGCTTTGAAGCTTGAATGACACTAAATACTGCCATTATATGCAAGCATCGTTCATCTGGGTCATAAAAGTTGAATCATTTTTTATCCCTCCTTTTGAATTACTCTTGGTGACAGCAGTAGCCTTTTCTTAAGTACATGCACTATAAATTTAACTCCTTATTTCAGAGAGATAACTCACAAGTCCACACTCCTGCAAAGCTGTTTTCACCTCCTGAAGTTTATATAGAACTTACCATTTCACAAGCAGCTTTTTTATTTTTTTTTTGAAAGAAGAAATAAATATCAGTAGTTATTCCTAGCCAGTGGACTTCAACCAATAAACACTACATTTAAAACATTAAGATATAGGACTGGTGATACAGCTCAGTGGTAGTATAATTGCCTACACTGAAAGATTGAAATACGTGCAGTGCATCATCGAAAAATTAGAACACAAGACCCGGCTCTGTGGGTCTATCTGTTTTTAGAGTTTGTTTGTTGGTTTGTTGGATGGTTCATTTTAAACCCACCAATGACAAGTTTTTCACCCTTTTTAGAAACATGATAGTATTAGTAATGCCAAATGCTTTTTGATAAATATTAATTGGTGATTAATGCCAAAGATTGACAACTATGATTTGGTAGTCATTGCTTGAAGTATTCTATGCCTTATATCCCTCACAGATCAGGTAGTTTTTCTTGTATAATCCTAGTCAGTTTTCTTCGGGAGCAACATGTACTGTAAAAGTCATCCACATTGAAAGAAAAGACAGCAGTCTGTGCCTGCCATGCACGTTTTCCACAGGTTTCGTGCTTAGCTATTCTGAGGTTGGAATTGCAGGTAAATAAAACAGAAGGTGCAGTACGTAAGCTAAAGTGAAAGTAGAGTTTCTAATTCAGTTGGTAAAAGTATCACAAAGTGTCAATAAAATTTGTGGAATATGAGAACTAATTTTTAGTAGAACAAATTTGCTGTTACATAAAACTTTGCTTCAGCAAACATATGTTACCGTCTCAATGCTTGTGTCCCCCTCAAATTCAAATGTGGAAATCTCACCCCTAGGTAAGGGAGTGATAAGTTTTGATTTTGGGGGTGACTGATCTCGAGGGCTCTGTTCTTAGAAATCAAATTTATGCTTATAAGAGGCAGCAGACCATATATTAATTTTAATTATTTTTTCTCATGGCTCAGAAATAAATTAATCCATTCTGTTCTGTGTAGTGATTTTAGATTTAGTTTTATGCATTGTTCTCTTTTTTTCTTATTCTCATGTAAATCAGCATATCTGAGGGGTTTTTCTTTGGTACCAGGATTCGAACTCAGGACCTTATGCTTGCCAGGCAGGCTATGCCGCTGAGCTATGGCTCTTTGAGGTTTTTTGTTTGTTTGTTTGTTTTCTCCGGTACCGGGAACCGAACTCACGACCTTGCGCTTGCCAGGCAGGCGCTTTTGCCACTGAGCTAAATCCCCAGCCCCTTGAGTTTTGATAAAATGAGTCTTAAAATGGTTAACTTTGTATTATTTCTTTTCTATCATTTCTCTTCTCACTGTAGTGGGTAATGTTAGTGTGCTCCATGTGACCTGTCAGCCTTTGCCTGATCTCCTTTTAACGTGTAGTCACCACTCGTTACCTGGTTCCAATGTAGAGAATGTGTGGAAGGTACTGGGATGTGCATAACTGTGACCACATCACATGATAGTGATGCCCCTCTGGGTTTGTGGAAGCAGGAGGCCGTACTGGGAAGACTCACGTGGCAGGAGGCAGACGGCATCGTCAAGACACAGCCAGCAGGAATGTCGGGGCCTTCATCAGACCACCGCTGGGGACCCGAGCACAACGACCGAAGGAGGCTGAAGGAGGATCCTTTTACTGTTGAGATTCCGGGTGAGAGCCCAGCCCGCCTGACACCTTGAGTGTGGCTTCAGGAAACTTGGGAGCAGAGCACCAGCGAATCTACGTGCAGACACATTACCTGCAGAAACTGCGTGCTGCAAGTGGTGCTGTGTGGAGCTGCTAAACTCCTGCTAATGCTTTGTGCAGTGATAGATGACGCGTGCTCATTTTCAGCTGTGTGCTTCAGTATTGCAGATTTTAGACTGATGCTGCCTATAGAAAGTATGTCCCTTATTAAATTATTTCTCTTTACATTAAGCTTTATTTTAAAATGATGCTTTTTATGTTTTCTCTTATCAGGTTGCAGCACTTATCTTCTAATTCTTCTGGCCTTTCTTCACAGACAGTAAGATTTCTAGCAATACTTGTTTTTGTATGGATAGTGTGTGTTTTCTTTATTCTTGGATTGTTAGGGGGGGGTTTATTGAGGTGCATTTGTGTATAATAAAAATAATTAGCTTAAAGTTCAGTCTGATAGTTTTGCAGAGAATATTCAGTCAACCACCAGAGTGAAAGTAGAAAATATGTCTGTTTCTCCACAAGCTTTTTCATGCCCATGAAGTCAATCCCCTTCCTCTATCCCAAGTGCTTATAGGATTTCTTTACCTACAGTTTGAGTTTGAAAGCATATCATAGAAATGGGGTCACCTACCGTACAGCTGTGGCAACCCCAATCTAAGGGAAAGCTTTGGAAATGCATCATGATGTGCTCCCACAAATAGTTGTTTTTAAATTATTCACTTGTTCATTTTATTAATGTTTAGTACTCTGTATGATAGATAAACCACTGTGTGCTTGTCTATTTCCCTTAGTCAATGAAAGTTTTGAATTTTTTGAGCTGTTGGTAAATAAACTTGCTATAATTAGTCATAGAAGGGATTTGGGATGTATTGTGTGCACATTTTATATTCGTTGGATACCTACAAAGAATCAAGACTTCTAGTTATGGAGAACGTATATCCAATTAGATATTCTTTTTTTGGGTACTTGGATTCAAACTCAAGACCTTGCACTTGCCAGGCAGGCACTTGTGCCACTAGGCTATATCCCCCGACTTCCAATTAGATATTTCCAGGACATTTTTCAGAGCATCTGCCCTGTATCACATCCCCACTAGCACTGCATGAGGGCTGTTTGCTGCACAAACTCTTTAGCCCTTGATGTGTCAGAGTTGTACCTGTGTGTGTAATGCCACTGCAGGTGTAGACTGCCTACTCACTGTGGTTCCATTCGCATATCCCTGGAGGTTAATGGTTTGGAGTATCTTTTCATTGACTTATTAGCCAGTGATTTAGTCTTTCTGATTACGTTCCCGACCAGATTTTTTGCTTGTTAATTTCATTGGGTTGTTTGATTTTTATAGTTGACTTTTAAGAGTTCTTTACGTATTCTAAGTGAAACTTCTTTATTATACACACTTTATGCAACTATTTATTTCAATTCTCTGAGCTGCCTTTATTTTCCAGGTGGTGTCTTTTGAAGAGCAGATCTCACCTTAAACTGTTGGATGTATCCACATCTTATGGTTTGTAACTTTTTATCTTGCCTAAGAAATATTTGCTTATAGCTCATATAAAAGGTTTTAGTTTAACCTTTCTACTAATAGTTCTGTAGTGTGGAGGCTTAGGTTTTTGTTCGGCTTCAAGTTGACTTCAGTTTATAATGTGAAAGTAAAGGGTAAAATTTGTGTGTGTGTGTGTGTGTGTGTGTGTGTGTGTGTGTGTGTGTGTTGTGTGTGTATGTGTATGTGTTCCTGTCTAACTGCCCAACTGTTTTAGGACTATTTAGACTAACTTTTTCATTGAGTTGCTTCTGTATTTTTACATAATTTTACTGTACATGTGTTTGTGCTTCTATTTCTAAGTTTTCTATTCTATCCCACTTACCTATGCATTAATTCGTCTTTACCTCTGTTCCTATTGTAATTAAGAAATATGTTGATTACTGTAACTTTACAGTAAGTCTTTTAATCAGGAAGCAGGAATTCACTTACTGTGATCTTCTTTCTTAAAAGGAACATGCTTATTCTAGGTTGTTCCTTTACTTTTTTATAGGAAAGTAACTGTCTTAGTTACTTTTCTTATTGCCAAAGCAAAAATGCACTACCCACAAGTTAAAGAAAAAAAAAGAAAGAAAGATTTATTTCAGCTCCGCAATTGTAGAGGAGTCAGACCATAGCTGGCTGGCTGCAAGGCAGGGTGGTATGGCAGAGGGGTCTTGCAGAGGAGAAATAGTCCATGGAAACACAGGCAGGAGGCAGCAAAGCAGCAAGAAGCAGCAGCCAGCCTCCTTCTCTCTTTTGTTCCATCCAAGCTACAAACCTTCTGGGTGATGCCATCCATACCAGGATGGGCCTTCTCATTATCCATACCCAGAGCGATGCTAAACCAATCAGTGGAGGAATTACACCCTGAATCCCACACTCACATACCCTAGATCCCTCCAGCTCTGAACAGCCTCATCTGTGAATGCATGAGGCTTAGGGGGGACATCTAGACGCAAACCATAACACTTATAATTAGCATTCCAGTTTCTACATAAAACTTTGTCAGATTTTTGGATGGAATTGTGTGGAATCTGTAGCTTATATTGGGAGTAATTAACAATAACTATTATTTTCTAATCACTGAACATTGTGTATCTTTTTTTTTTATTTAATTTTCTGTCATTTGCCATTCTTTTTCTTCATTATTTGAAATGCTTTCTGTTTCTAAATTTTTATTTCTCTTAGAGAATGTTGGCAGCACATCTTTGGCAGTTGGTATAAAATATTTTACTTGTTTCTACCTCCTTTTCCTTTCCTCTCTCTCCTTCCCTTCTATTTTATTCTTGTTAACTCATAGTTACTAACATACAAAACTTATATTTATTTTGCTAAGGTTATCCTAAGCATTTCTGTGATTCTTTTTTCTATGATATTGCTTTATATTTTACTGTACCATTATTACTTGCTAGGGTCACTCACTTTGTAATTTCCTTACCTCCTGGGATTTTCCTCTAATTTCCAGCTGGAAAATAATTTCTCAGCTAGCTACAAAGATACTTCAAGATTTCCAGGCCTCAACTTCCCAAACTATGCAGTGTTGGAGGATATATACAGTCAAGAAAACACTACATTCACAGACCTGGTTATTTCCAGTTTTACATAATAAATGTAGACTTCTCCTTCTTTCTTACTGCTTTTTAAAATATTAAAATTGATAGATTTTCATATGTCTATTCCACACATATGCATGTATTGTTCAGCTGTCATAGGTATTGGAAGTGTGTGCTTAGAATTGAGATTTGATTCTTCTGCGTGTTTCTCAGTACTAGGACAGACTCTTCAAATTTCCAACTGTTTTCTTAGTATTGAATTTTGAACTTTGGCACCTTATCCTGCCAATTAGAGTTTTTTTTCAGTGTTGACACTCTATTTCACATTGCTATTTTTTGTACTTGTAAGAGTTAGGTAAATAACCCTATGGAAAATAAAACACCTGCTTGTAATTAACATCTCCTCTGATGGTAGGGGGTTACTTATTTATTTTACTTTATCTGGTTTTTATAATGATTTTATCAATGGTCTTGCACTATATTCAGGAGGACAGTTGCAGACAGCAACATCACCATGCGGAAGTCACATTGCTCACAGTATAATGTCCCTCACTGTGTAATTCTAAAGAGTGTTCTTCTCAGATAATTTTGCAAATAAGATGTACAAAAAGTAAATAATACACCTAAATATATTCCATTTAATTTACTAAATCCATGGTTTATTTCTGCATGAATTATGTCTAGCCACTAAGATTTTCCTATTTTTTTGCAATAATTTTTTTTTTTTTTTTGGTATCAGGAATCAAACCCATGACCTCATGCTTGCAAGACAAGTGCTGTGCCACTGAGCTATATCCCTGGCCCTTATTTTTTTTTGTTTATCAGCTGAATTAACTTATCACATTTTAAATATCACCAGTTATTGTTCATACGTGATGGACCTCAGACAAATTCAGATCAGCCATCTCAAATCCTCTGGTTGAGCCCAGGTAGCGTTAGTGGAGGAGGCATAGGATGTTGGTATGGAGCACACAACTAAGTCCCATCCACCTTCCTGTTGCTTATGAGCTTCTGATGTCTGCTCCAGTATAAGGAGCAGGGATGGAGGAGACAGCACAAACTTTGTGGGAGGGGGAAGTGAGTGACATATCGATTACCTGGGGTTTGGGTTAAATGGAACTATCAAAATGTGGATTCAAGAACTAAATTACCACATTGTAGGAAAATGAAGTTACAGTTGTACAAACTAAATTAGTAGCCTTTGCAATTTGCAGCCTCCAATGAAGTAGTTCTTAAAAGAATTACAGCATGAACATGACGTCCTTGATAAGAGCTTGCTAAAACACAATGGCTGGGTTGTTTTGTTTGAACAGGAACTCACATTATGTTCTTAGAACACCCTTAGAAAAAATGTCAAAACATAGCTTTCACAAGTGCATAAAGTCATTCTTTGCTAAAGCCCCAGGTCATAAGCAAATACTGAGAAATTCATTTGAAAATATCCTGAACTGTTCAAAATGCAATTTTTTTTTATTATTCCAATTTATGAAGCTTAGACCTTCCCAAAGTTAAAGTAATCAATTGCTTGTTTCTTCTGTCTGTAACTATGTACACAGTTGCACCAACTAATAACCTTTGTGTTAGGATGAAAGATTAAACGTTCATTTAATTTAGCTTAGGTTCCATTTGTTTTCAATTAAGAAGAGAAAATAATTTCAAGCGAGATAGGTTATTTATATTTGTTTTGCTTCATTTATAAAACCAAATAAAGCATTTGTATTCATGGTCATTAATGTTGTTGAAAAAAATTATATTAAGTGAATGGTTTTCAATAAAAATGAAAATAAGAAGTAAAAATTAAATTATGATTAATTTCTCCTTCAATTGTAACCTCAAGTTACTAGCAGGAAAAATGTAATTTTTATGAGAAATTAATATTTTTTGGTTAGTTTACATATTAGTTATAAATCTTTGTCAAATTGTATGTCTACTTCTAATTCAAAAATGCTACTAATATCTAGTCCTGCTAAGATTTTACTTTTCTGCTTGTTACTGATATTTTACACACAACATTTATAAATTATGCATTTAAAACTAAGGTAGTCTAAAAATATAATGTGGTAGACAAAATGTGATCTTCCCTGAAGATGTCCTCATCCTAATCCTAAGAATGTGTTTATGCTTAATTGTATCAACTTGATTGGTGGGTTTAGTTCCTAGGGGACTAGTTCTGCTGCTTCTGGCTGGGTCATGGAGTCATGACTATGGGTGTTAGATGTAGTCCCTGTTCCCTTCCTCTGTGGCCCTTTCCTCTTGCTTTGCTTCTTGGTTGCTATGAAGTAAGCATCTTGCTCCACCATGCCCTTCTACCGTGAAGTATCTGCCTTGGAGCTAACTGACCATGGACTGCATCCACTAAAACCATGACTAAATTATACCTCTCTCCCATGCATTTGTAGGTAGAGAGTGCTGCATCTCAGGGATGGAAAAGCTAGCTAATACACCAAAATCTGTGCATATGTTATTTTACATGGCAAAAGCGACTTCACAGATATGATTGAAGTTAAGGACTTCTAGGACATGGTTATCCTGGAACATCTGGGCCAGCCCACTCTGGTCACAGGAGTCCTTAGAAGTGGAGAAACTTTCCTAGATGTAACTAGAAGAGACATGACCACAGAAAGAAAAGTCAAGGAGAAATTTATCTTCCTTGGATTTAATGATGGACGAAGGGTATAGGGATGACAGGGTGATAGTGTCTTGAAAATCTGAAAGATCAGAAAACAGATTCTCGTACAGCCTAGAAACACCTCAATTTAGAGTGCAGAATCTTTGTCAGACCTTTTAACCTCAAGAACAGTGACATAACAAACTGTATTATATCATTACATTGTGGTAATTTGGTATAGCCCAAAAGAAAACAAATGCATTATGCTACATTTTAGATAGAGATACTTTAGAAGTTGGGATTGAGTTTACATGATTTAAAAATCTTTTCCAATATTCATATAATTTTAAAGTGAAAAAAGCTTTATGACACTATACTAGTTTTTCATAAACCAATCTTATTTTCAGTATGCTCCTGAAATCAAATATTTATACATTCATCACAAAGTATTCAATAACAAATTAATGGAAAGTCCCAAATTTTACTGTTTAATATGTCATGAATACTACTAAATTTCCCAGCTGGGACTTTTCAAATGCATCTCAATTACTCTTAAGGGGTTGATCTCCTGTTTTGGATAGTTTCTCAAGAAACTGAGACATATATATTATAATTCGAGAATCCTAGCTTTCCCTTGGACTGTGCCAATGTCAGTCTCATTATGACTTCTGATTTTTCTCTGTGATAGGCATATCACATTCCAGCAGGTGACAGGGACAACCCTGGAAACTATCTTTCTTTATTGATCACATAGAAAAAGATTACTTTTAGCATAGCCTCTGTTTTCTCTACAAAATTTGGAATTTAAGAGTATGAATAAGATCATAATTTAATTTTTCTTAAATAATACTTGTATAAGCTCAACTGATGGGAAAAATCTTGTCCAGGTGGAATAAATTAAAGATTGTGACTGGTACCATTTTAAAAATTCAACCACTGGAATGCAGGTGGGCAAACCTTATGTAAAGTACAAAAATGGTTAACTCAATAATAATAAAAAGACACATAAAATATAAAACAATGCCAACACTTTAAAACTGATAAGGAGAGATTTTTACAGCACTCAGCCACCAATGCTTTTTGAACTTATTTTCATACCAGACAGGCAATTTAAAATTATTTTTTAAATGATTTTCTTGTCTTTTATAAACAGTGGTGATTTGCAATTTAAATTAAAAGTTATAAAATGTGGAAAATGTGTGCCTATGAATATCTATCTATCTATAGATAGATATTAAAATTCATGTATATATTTTAAAGATACATACATAGAGATTAAATTTAGAAAAAAACTAAAATTTATATATATGTTTCCTTTCTTAATGACTGGTATCACCCACCTTCTATAATTCTTTTTCCATTTTTACATAGTGTATGATTTCATGCAATCTTTAATATTGATGTAAAACTCAGTACAGATTTTCAAAATTTTTTCATTGGTTATTTTGATTACATGATAGATTATTTTGATTACATGATTGATTATTTTGATTACATGATAGTAACCATGTAAAAGTTAATCACTGTCGACTAACTTTTTGAAAGATACAAAATATTTTTAAAAGTAAGGTCTTTTTGTAAACCAGGAATCATTTTGCCCCTGTTTTAGGTTTCTGCGTATTGTTACCCGAGACATAGATAATTATGGAGACAAATGTGTGACACTGAAGGTATAGGTCAAGTTGCGAAGGAGGAAAGACCATCGATGAGCAGACTTGTCCCTCACGGTGTGACCCCACTTTCACTCCCTGTCCTTGCTGAGCGCCCTCACAATGTCCACCTGGATCAGGCAGCCGGTCTGCCTGAAGATTCTCCCTCAGTGAAGCATAAGAAGTGGAGAAGCAGAGATGGAAAGCCTGTGTCTCGGGAACTGTACTTCTGCGGGAGCCACTCCTGTCCCACATCCATGTTTTCCGGACTGAAATGTGAGCGCTTCCAGAAGTCATCAGTGTAGTATAAAAATACTTCCCTCTCACTTCAATTTGCATTGCCTTTTACTCCTAAATTTCAATTTCTGTGCATGTGCTTTTAATATTTATAAATAGCAATTCATTTGAAAGATTTGAAGAATTATTAGGAACTACCTTTTAGGGTGTATACATTTTTTAGGGTCAATAAATTTGAGGATTTCCTTGGGGAAAAATCCTAGCTGTATGAAATAACTGCTGATACTATGCTTTCTGAAGCTGAAGAAAGCTTTTCTTATGACTAAGCAGTTCTATCCTGATTCTCCAGATTCCCTAAACTAACGTTGGCAATTTTTTTTAATCAAAGAGTAAGATAAGTGTTTTTCCAGCTATATGTTTGCTATCACTACTCACCTCTGCAAAGCTAGTGCTATCACTTGAAAACAATTATAGACAATTTGCAAACAAGTGACCAGAATACGTCAAGATAGGTTTGGCCACAAACCACTGTTTTCTGACCCCCTGCTTTAGACTCTGACATTTGCTTAAGTTTTCCATTCCACAAATCAAAATTCTAACATTGCTCATCTTTCTTTTGACACTACTGTTAGAATCTCTCCCAACTATGAGCTGGGTATTGAAACTTAATAAATTCCTTTGTCATAGAAGAAGTATAAATTTATTTCTGGGAGAGTATTTATATCTTGTCTGAGTAGTATATACTTTCTGTTACTTAAATAATGCAAAGTTTTGTATTTTCAGGAAATATGTTTGTTTTAGTTCATCCATCCTGCTGTAGTGAAATATCGCAGATTGGGAAATTTACGATGACCAGAAATATATTTCTCATAGTTCTTGAAAATAGAAGATTTAGATCGAGTTGTGGACCAGGCTGGTGTCTGGAGAGAACCTGGTCTCTGCTTCTGGGGTGGCACCTGGTGGTGGGGTCCTCACTTGCAGGACCGCAGAAAAGATCTCGAGGTCAGTTGTGTCCTAAAGGCCTCACCTCTTCATGCTACTGCACTGGGGATTTCCTTCCAACATGGATTTTGGAGAGACACAAACAGAGTCATAGAGCATGTGTTTCCTAAGACAATATTTTTGTTTATAAGGCCAGTTTCATGTATTCACTGCAGAAGGATATACCAGGGCAAAAAAGTAAATTGATGGAGAATGTATTTTGTAATTTTCCTGTCTATAAACTGTGAAATATCAGGATGCAAACCTTGGGGACTAAGAAAGTATCACATGGCTCTTCTATCACTGATGGAACTTCTATGTCCTCACCGATATCAGGTTACTTGCAATGTTCTGCTTTTATAAAGGAGTCTAAAATAAAAGGTTTTTTAGATGCATTGTTTTACAGTGTGCAAACAAGATGGATTTCAAGGAATGAGGCTGCCGAATGGACGGTCTGGGCGTTGCTGCTGTTCTCCATATCAGCAAGCTCTTTGCGGGAATTGTAGTGCTGCGACTCCCAGCAGTGATGCATGAAAAGCAACACTTGTTCCTTGCCGATGCCCTCAGAGCCTGTTGGCCACCTCTGGCATCACTGAATGAACGGGCGTAGGCTCTCTCAGTGTGGCTTCCGGTTGTGCTTCTCTTATCAGAAGGGAAGTTCAGTCTTATATGCCATCGTACCTCTTGTAGGAATGGTTTCTTTACACATTTAGTCAAGATTTTTTTCTACTGTGTTGATTATCTGTTTTATTGATCCTATAAAAGGTTTTCATGTATTGATGAGATGATCTCTTTACATTAGGAGTTTCATGTTTTCTGTTAACAAATTTTTTTTGATCTTGCTATAGAAAATTTGGACCATGAAGAACTTTTAAAAATTTAAACATATTTGTACTTTGTGAACTTTAAATGTTAGCTCCGTTAAAAGTATACCTTCTACAATGAAGCTATCAATTTCATAATGTTAGTGGTAGTAATGAGCATTAACCCAGGGAGATAGTTCAATGCTGGAACATTTGCCTAACATACACAAGGCCCTGGGTTTGATTCTCTAGTATAAGAAAGAAAAAAGAAAGTAAAGAAAGGAAAGGAAGAAAGGAAGGAAGGAAGGAAGGAAGGAAGGAAGGAAGGAAGGAAGGATGGATGGAAGGAAGGAGAGAGGGAAGGAGGTAGGCCTTTATGTAATTGGTCAAACCTAATTCTACCATTGTCCACTTTTTCAGCTTTGAACAACTGAAGAGAAAGATTAATAATTGTACTTTAAGTAAATAATATTTGTCAAGAAACACTGTATTTTTTTTTCCCGGTACCAGGAATTGAACCCATGACCTTGCACTTGCCAGGCAGGCCCTGTGCCGCTGATCTAAATCCTCAACCCAAGAAACGCTGAATTAATGATGAGATTTATATATGCATAGCTATAAACACTGCTGTGCAACATACAAGGCATCCTCTTATAGGTAAAAAGATTTACTACCTTAGGAAACACATGGAAAGTAAAAGTTTACATTACTTGAAATAATGCTCAGAATTCAAAAGATGTAAAGAATTTGTGTGTGTGTGTGTGTGTGTGTGTGTGTCCTTGTGTGTATCCTTGTGTGTGTGTATGTGTGTATTTGTATATAGCCATATTTGTCAAATGCTATCTTTCCTGGGGTGATGTTATAGACACACTTACATGGAGAAAGGGCAAAGGTAGTAAAATATACATGATGGGTTGGGCTTTGTAATTTTGGATAGAACTGTTAAATAATGTTCACATTACAGCCTTTGAAGCAAATAACATTTTTTTTCAATTAACAGTTTTCTTTTCTTTAAAAAATCCTAGCCACACTGAAGTCATTGTTGTCCTGTAAGAACAAAACACAAGCCACGTAATTAAATAAAAATAAACAAACCCAAGCACAGTAAGACTTGAATGAGAAGCAAGTATCCTAAGAGGGAAAAATTACACTTGTATTTTGTACAAAAAGACTTACATTCCAGAAAACAGGCAGAAGTTTCAAGTTCTCCTTTTTCAAGACATTTCATGATTTTTTCCAAAAATGAGCCTTTGTTATGCTATTAGGAATTTCTAAAAAATCGCATCACAACATTTTAAGAGGAGATGTAAGAATATATTACAAAAGTGTGTCCTACTCCTAGACAATTGGGCAGAGAACTACAGCTAAAGGACCTGCTGTGAGGGTGATGCAGGAATCCCAGGAATGGGAGTGTTACCTTACATTTATTGTAGAGATGAGCATACTGAGAGCTGAGATATTAATGAGCTTTCTCAGCTCCACAAAATTATTCAGTGCATCAACTCCTTTTGTTCAAGGTCTGTTTGACTCCAGAGCTTCTGGAACCACAGTGTTGTAATAGTTTCATCCAGATGTTCTCACAATAGGACTGGGACAATTCCCAGGCAGAGAAAGACAAGGCAAGGACACCAAGAGGGACAACACATCCACCATTAAGGAGACTGGGATGAGCCCGAGGTAGCAAGCCTGCAACATTCAAATGTTTTCCAAATAAATAGAAGGAAAATGCTGAATTATAGTAGAAAGTCTCAGAGAACATGTCCAGTAGATTATTGTGTATTTTCTTTCACTAATGAGTCACAATGGATTTCAGCATCAAAACAGAGGAATACTGAGTACAGATGTAGTCCAGAGGATTTGCAAATTGTTTCTAAATTAAAGCTGTGACATTCGATGAGCTCCCTGATAAGAAGCATCCACAGAAACCCACAGTTGTAAGCTGTGCTCCCACGCTGCTACAGGGTAGTGGAATGACATCAGACTTAATGTCCAGCCATGTAATAAGCCCTTCTCCTCCCCTGTGTTCTGATACAGCTAGTATTTCCTATTTGAATATTGTCAATTATAGAGATCTGTAAACAGAATTGAAAGTTCTTGTGCATATTTTTTTTTAAACTCTCTTATTTAAGCATATCATTTGGATTGGTACTTTGCTCTTTCATGAAACACACCATTTAGAACATAAACATGTCATTCAAAGCAAACAACTTTACATGTGACAACTCTCTAAATGTTCCTATGTAAATTTTTTCTGTATTATCGCCACTTGCTGAGTTACAGCCGTTTCCACTCTTTAACTCCAGAGAGGACCCAATTCTGGCACTAATCCACTAACTGCAGCACCGAGGTGAAACTCTCTTCCCACCTTTGATTTCATTATGAGTTCAAATTATTTTTCTAATGCAGAGTTGGTGCTTATTTCATCATAGAGTATCCAGTGTTGATGCATTCATTTAATGTGAAAAGGTTACTATTTTATATTCAGTCATCTATGAAATGTAATTATTCTGGCTATGTACTTTTCCAGTAGCAAAACTGGAAGTTAGCATGATAAACTGTGGGGTGATGTTGGAACAGAGAGAAAATAAAAAGCAAGGGAAACACATTTGCATAAAAACATCTGAAGGATAACTTTTGATGGCATGAATCACATGACTTCAGTCATCCGTATTGATTTTTCCCCTTTAGCTGACTTAGTCAGACACAACCCTGCAAATAATTATTTTCTTACAAAAAATCATGATCCTGCAGGCTGCTTTTCTTCATGATATCTTCAGGCAAACTGAAGATGTAACCCATTATAACTCTTTGAAAGGGATTAGAAGACTATCTTTGAAATAATATCTTCAAAGCTCCCTTTATTGAGCAATGATATAGATGTCTATATATCTATCTGTGTATGTATACTGCTGTTTGATGTTGATCTATAACTGTGGTGTTCAGATATTCATTTTTTGGTAGTTGTTTATTACTAGAGAACAAGGGAGGGAATTGTCAGGGTTTCCTGTTCATTCTTCCACCAACCCTCCAAGCACATCTGAGAGAAGCTATCTTGGAGGCTGCTCCTGAGGATGCATTGATCAATTCTTGTATCTAAGAAAAAATTCACATAGTAAGTCAAATTTCATATTATTAAATCATATACAAAAATTTTGATTAAAGTGCTGAGTCCTGAAAAACGTTCTTAGAGAAGGACAGAAGAGTGTCACCGACCTTACTGTCTCACAAAGCTCATTGGCCAGAGTTGACCCACTGGGTAAAATTCACTCACTTTCACATTACATCATGTACCTGCCTGGTGGGGCTAGATTCCATCCACAGCGGGAGGCCTCTGGGACACCAGCTACGGAGCCCACCCCAGTCTGCCCGTCTTCAGCTGTGAATGTTGCAGCCTGCTCAGCGCAGCAGTGCAAGCATGTGGGTAGTGATCCTGTCTCACAGCTTGTTGGCAAGGCTCTGAGACTAGAAGCACGAGCTCAGACACCACTAGGCGATTCAGCGACCAGAGGAGCAGCATTTGAAAGGACACCATGTGAAAAGCAGCGAGAGCACTATGGCTCTGCAGCCTTTTGTGAGAGTGTTGTTGAAACCCAAACATTGTCTTCATCGAATTGAACTCCTCAGTTTGTGACCGAGGGGAATAGGGTGAAGGCAACATGGGAAGAACTGTTGAGTGTAAAGTGCTGGGGAAGTTGAAATCCCTGGGTTTAAATATGATGCATTTGAAATTCATCTGGCATTAGTAGGGGAAGGAGAACAGCAGTGCAATTGTGTTCTGAAAGGGAAGCTTACGTCTTAGGAGGGGCAGTGCAGTACTGGCTGAGAGGTGTTCAGGAGTCAGGACTGATTCTAGAGACTACCTGCTCCGATCTGAAAGTGAAATTCAGCCTTCGTTTGCCCTGTACACATACATTTTACTTAGCTGTTTTTACACCTCAAGGGAAATTCAAGTTAGAAGATGAGCCATGAGTCCTCAGAACCAATGAAACTTACCAGGGACTTTGCTGATAGCTGATGTTGTGCACCCTTGAGGAGCTGAGAAGGTGACAAAGTGAGGTCCCCAAAATCATATATGTGAGCTGTGCTAGGCTTTAAAACATGAGACGGGCTCTCGGAAATCCAGCTTTCCAATCGGCCAATAAGGATGTACCCCACTTAAAAATGGAAAGCGTTACAATAGGTTTAACTTTAATTATCACAAGGCAAATCATGGTGTGAGGTTGTGTGTGTCGGCGTGGTAAATGACTGATGACTCTATTGTCCTATCAGTTTAAGACGCAGCAGAACCTTCTGTCTCTGTGCTGACTCCGTACCCAGAATTTAGACCTTTTGTGTACGGTTCCATTTTACATTTTTCCTTTGATTTATTGTCCCTGTTTAAGACTTAGTTTTTTGTCCTTGTTTCTCTGCCTTCTGATATTTTAATGCAACTCTAGCTGTAGGAAGAGTAGATTTTAGATGACACAGTGATGAATACAAGTTGCTTTGTTAACATCTTGGCTCCTGTTAGTACTTATACAGAGAATTTAGTAAACTGCTCGACTCGGGCCACCTCCCTGTCAAGGTCAGCAGAAGAAAGGTGCAGAAACATCTCCCTGCACTCTAAGCGGTGAGCACTGTCCCTTCACCTAACACTGAAAGTGCTCTGAGCATTGTGGAGTTAAGGAGAGGTGTGAGCTGAGAACTGACATTGGAGACAGAAGAATTCCTTACAGATGGAAATAAGCAGAGCTACTGAAGGAAAGGGATTAAAATTTTAATAGCCCTAAATCATCCATCCTCATGGTTTGAACAGCCACTGATATACTAACAAGGTCTAACCTAATCATAAACATTCATGGTCCCCCCCCAAGGTAGAGGTATAATGGGCAGCTGTCTATAAGGACATTCTCATGTGAGTATCCAAACTGTCATTTGATGAAATGGACACAAGAGTAAGAATAACAACTTTGGTATAAAGATGGTGTGGCACGTCTTGCACCTCAAAGTTCAAATCAACATTTTCTCTACACCCCCTCCCCGCAAAAAATCATCATACAAACTCAATCACACAACTTTTAGTTCTATTCCATGGTAAATGCTGAGTTTTAGCCTTCAGTTAGCTTTCAATTCTACTGCCACTAACATTCCTTTCCTTAGTATTTCAAGATACACTTAGTTGGCACCTCCGTTTTACCTAAATTAACACTAGATTCTTTTTTCCTTTTGGTTGTTACAATGATTTTCCTAAAACACCGACATAAACTATCATTTCTGATTCTCAACTCCTTCACTGTCTTCTCATTGTTTTCATATTAATTTACAAAATTATCTTTATTATATGGAAACTCTTTTTATTGTCTGGCTCCTGCTAACATTTCCTCATTTGTAAAATGCTTATTCAATCAACAAACTTTTATGGTGTTTCTAGAGATGACCTCAAGCCTTTGCATACGCCAGTGAATAAAACAGTCAGAAGGGTCTTGCAAAGTAACACAATGTGTGAGTCAGCTTTGCCACTGCTGGAACACAATACCTAATGTCCATAATTTAAAAGAGGAGAAGTTGAATTTGGCTCATGTGTTGGGGGGATTCAGCCAACCGGCTGGTGAAAATGTAAGAATATCCTGGCGGAAAGGTGATCAGAGCAAGGCTACTTGGTCCAAGTGGCTGTGAAGCAGAGCAGAGGACAGCACCAGAAGACAGGCGAAAGAGCAGAAATAAACCACAAAATCATGCCTCCATGACCCATACCCAGAAAAGCGGGCAGTGCCCAGGCAGGGGCCGACACCATTGAACTTGACCACCACACGTGGGTAGCATGCAAGGGAATTATGGCGCCACCTTCAGATGTTTTAGCAAAGATTTTCTTCCTGATATTACTTTTCTGTTTTCTAAGATAATGCTGTTTCCCTTTCATAGAGGAGATGCTCTTTTTCAGAAAACCTTGACATCCTCATTTCACCCTGTTCCCAGGGCCATAGCTTCCCACGGGTTCTCGTAATATGTGCCAGCTTAACGCCACTTCTCAGAGCACTTAGCACATTAATTGTCTTTTGTTTTATTATTTTTATGATGTCTTTAGTCAGTCTTACCATGTATATTAAAATAAGACCTGAAGTATTTACAAAGATAATGTTTTTAGGTCCTTATTGTCTGCATCAATATTTGAGAACTTACTGTCAATATTTTACTGAATTTACTTGATAAAATGTTAAAGTGTTTATAATGACCACTCAGCTGTTATGGCCATGTCATCTTTTAGTAACTAGTAACTAATAACATAGTACTGCTTATGCTGATATTACTCCTCGGAGCTATGTTCTGTGGAGTAATTTGGACCAAAAATGATCCTTTTACCTCTAAAAGCATCTAATTATATTCACTCAGAATAAAATGTAACTTAACAACCAGAACATTGCTTCTAGTGTCGGATTTAAGAAATTTTTTCTGTTGAACAAATGATAAAACATTTAGTGAGACATTTTTATTTTTAGGGAATATTTTTAAATCAGAAAAAAGCCTACATTTAGTTATAAATTTCAAAGTGGAAAAACACCTCTTTGATGCTTAGACTTTTTTATTTACTTTTTCTTCTCTTCCGTAACCCTACGCTCGTCTTCACATTTATTTCCAGGAGCCGGAAGCTACGGACAAGAAGAGCTGCAGCAGGGTTGGGGGCCCTCTCAGAATTCTGCTGCTGAGGTGACTATTCTTCACTTAGAAACACATAATTAATGATTTCACTAATGTGACACAAATTCCTAGATTTATACAATATATTCCATAAGATTAAAACTATTACATCTTTTCCCACATTTCCAGTAATACATTAAATCAAATTTCTGATCAGTACTAAGAATTAAAGACAGAAACCTAGCACAACTGTTTACTAAAGCTGTCACAGATCATTTTAAACTTAATATTAAGGGATTCATTGTCAATCTATTAATTAAGGAGTTTTTGAAAAGGGATCATGCTGCACTGGAAACACCATCCTTGGCCTAAACGTGTGTCACAGTGTCCCTGTGTTTCTCTGTCTCTCGGCATTTAAATTAATAATGTGAAACCCAACTTACACTTAGATAAAATGAGCATGAAAGGAAGTAGGATAAAGTTACACTGGTTGGTCATATTGATCTGATTTTAGCATGCCTTATATATTCATAATTGCTTTCAGACACCAGTGAATTTAATTATTCTTATTAACAATTAGACCTTTCAGATAAATATTTAATGTTTTCATATGAGGGCAAGAATACAAGGGTTGTTTTTTCCTCAAACTATATCTTTCTCTCATAATTTATTAGAAGAGATTATAAATCCTCTAGCAATTTTGGCATGATGAGCCAAACTAGCTAATTAACGTTTATATCTCTTCACTCAGAGAAAAATAGTTTAATGTGTGTCTGTGTTTTTTCCTTCTAACTTCAAACTATATATTGTATTTAATTTTTAATTACATGCCTCTATGTATATAAAACTTATTACATGTCTTTTAAAACAAAATAAAATTAAGAGCATTTGTGGTTCAGCAAGCAAAAGATGTGATGCTAATTTTATTTCAACAGTTATAAAAAGTCAGCATTTAAAACAGAATTGACACTGAGAGATTAACAGCGGGTACTATTTTAATGCACATGGGTAACAGATAAGAAGAAAACAATAAGTATACCACAACAGTAGTCCTTTTGTGAGATAAAAGTTATTTTGCATTACTACTGAATGTTTAATTGCATTTCAGGTTTATGAAGCATTGGCCTCCACGCAGTTCACCTTCCTGTCATGCAAACAGTGAATTGTTAAACCCCCTCAGATGTGCAAGTGAGCATGTCAAGGTATTGCTAAATTTCTAGGAAATGTATCAGAGCTCACACATTGGGCTTCATTTGTGCATTATATATTCCTAATTTCTTGCACTAATGCTCTTAGAATCTACTTTCCTATATATTCCTAACCTTTCTGCTGTACATGCAGCTCGTGATTCTTTTGGCATGTAATTAATATAAATATAAAATTCATATACACATATGTGTATACTTTCTATGTACATACATGTACAGTAAGACATATGCATGTATGCATACTATATAGTGTGTATGTGTACATGTGCAATTTGTTTGCTATGTTACCGGGTTCTTTTTGATTTTACCTAGTTATGTGTCCAGTGATAACAAAGGACAGTTGGTGGTTGTTGAGGAAGTGCACATTTACCTTAGGTTGCAAGAAAAGTTGGGTCAATTCCTCAGACAGAGAAAAAGAAAAGTATTTGTACCAGCAATGGAAACTCTTAACAAGCTAGAAATTCAAGCTTTTTGTTGTGTTTGAGTCTGAACAGATATTCCTGAATTAGTAGAATTCCAAATTTTCTCACTTATTGCCTTAATGTTCACATAAGAAACATCTTGACTTCTAAGAAGCTGCCTTAACCCAGTCAATTTAATTTTGCATTTAATGTTCTGCAGAATCAGTCCCCTGGCTACAAACAATGCATTCTTTTAAGTCTCTCACAAAAATTGCTTAGTTTTCATGTCACAACTCCAGCTGAGCATTAAATTACCTCAGCTTGCCATTGTTTTGTTTGTAGACGCCCAGTGTGCTGAAGAAATTCCACTGGCACCGTGGATCTTGTTACCTTATTGCACAACCCTCCAGCTCAGTAGTTGCTTTGGCTTGAAGGCAGCTACTTTAATAGTCCATTGCCCAAGATCAAACACGGGTGCTAGACTGCTTGATTGTGATACCAATTCATGATGTGGGTCATTACCGTCTTATTTTCCACTTATAAATAACTCAGTGTTGCACTCAAGATTAAAACACAACCAAAAAATTCACCCAACCCCGCACTCCTGAGGTTAACGCTGTATTGGTTACTTCCTAGTTAGTAGATAGAAAACTTGCAGTAGTCTGAACAGGTAAATTACAGTATGAAGAGTGCATTATGGTTTCACTACTAAGGAACTAAGAACTAGGAGAACTTCAAAGAATGCAGAAACTGCAGATATGAGAGCAACCGTTATCTAAGTCTGAGGTGGAGTAGCATGGGGAAGAGCAAAGCTGGAAGAAGACCCTCTGAGGTGCACAACCAGCAGGAGGAAGTGTGGCAGCGGCTCGCTGCATGGTGGCTCTGGTCCCTGAGATGGCACAGTCTGCGATCTGCAAGGAGGAAACCCCCTGCTAAGATATGTAAGATAAAGGCCAGGAAACAAACTCCTGGAGATGTTCTGAGACAGCCTGGGGACACGGGAAATCCCCATCCGACCCACAAGAACTAGTGGGAATCCATTGGGAATGCTGGCTAGACTCTCTAGGAAAAGACTATCAGGGTTGCCGTGGAGATTTGCTGGGAAGTGAGGATCAACTATCCTGTCTACCGCTGGCTGGTATGTATCCAAGCACAAGCAGGACCTAGCTCACTGCAACAGGAAGAGGACTTTGTTCCTGCAGTGTCTCCCTTGTAACCATTACGTATCCTCATGGGCTGGACACTGTGCCAGCTGACACGCATGTAATATTTACAGGGGCCAGGTCCAATATGAGAAATCTGAGCAAGGATGGATCCCTGGATTATCTGATAGTTCATTAATTACTTGCAATTTGTTAAATAAAGAGCCTCCACCAGTTGAGGTTCTGGCTGAAGTAAAGAAAACACGGATGAAAGAGCAGAGTAATTTATAAGCAGCAGCTGTAATTCACTTCCCTCACAAATGAGGATGCTACAGCTGTGCATAATGTCTTGGTTTTTTCCCTTGTGTATGTTTATGTGTATGCACATATTTATATAAATTTGTTTGACATCCCCATTTCTGACCCATCCTCTTTACATATCTTTCAATGGTAGCAATGTAAGCTAGTCTTTAGTTAACAGGACATTCATACTGGACTGTGACTGAATTTGAAGAGCAATTATTGTAGCTGGAATGTGAATAGTATAACTGCTTTCCAGTGATGGGTACAGTGAATGTAGGAAGTTTGCAAGCATCAATTTAAGAAGATGAGAATGGCTTTATGTGCACAAAGATGTTACATCTTGCCAACTGGAAGCAAGAATTGTTTTGGATGTTTTATGGAAATTCAAACATATGCAGAAAGGGGTATAAGGATGCTGAATAGTCTAAGGAGTAGAGTGTCACTTACTCAGCTCTCATCCTAGCTCCAAACCCTTCTGCTCTTTGCTATACATATTTATGCTTCGACAGCTGGCTGCATGGCCTCTCCCAAAACTGGAGGAAAAAGGCCACATGTATTCCTCTCTATTTGGTTCCTTTGGGCTTCCTGTGTCTTCTGTATCTCAGCAAAGGTAGTGTCTTCCCACAGCAGCAGCCGAGTACAGATCACATGTTTTACACAGCCTGCAGAAAAGCCTTAGCGAGCCCCTCACAGATACATCCGTGCCGCTGGGCTCCCCTTTTCATTGTCTGGGTCTCAGCTCCGTGAACCTCCTCCAGAAGCTTTGCAGTTGCAGCAGTTACCTCCTCTTTGCTTTGTTTTCTCTAATTTGTTGCAGATGTAGCCTTGGGTGAAATAAGTGACATGCGTGATCTCCTTGAACACAGCCAGGAACTGCGCCTTGCATTTCATCTCCAGAATATGGCAAAGGAACAAGCATCGTTGCAAGTGAAGTCCAAAATCAGCTGACCTGGGGTTCATCCAAAGGAAACCTGTCGTGGGTGTGCACGCTTACTCAGAGGTCAGGGACTTGATCATCTGCTGGCTTTGAAGAAACAAACCATGGTACAAACTGCTTATGGAGCAGAGTGCAGTCTTCCCTCACACCGAAAGAAACCAAATTCTGCCAACAACCTTAGGGGCTTGCGGGAGTTCCAAATGAGGAAGCCATCCACTGATACCTCGAGAGATGCTTCGTGAGAGTCTGAACAGGAGACACAGTTAGTCCTTGTCTGATGCTCACACAGAGGAACCATGGCGTAGTAAATGTGCATTGCTTTAAGCTACTAAATGCTGGGCACGCTGCCACGTAGCACTGGAGAGCAAGTGCACGTTCCTGGTTTAGGAGCTCCATTCGTGCTCACTGTGATCATCAGTCACTGCCGTGGAGATATTCTGGTGCATCCTTCTTACTTTACTGTTGATTTGTTAATAACTTTATACCTAGTTAACTATTCCCCAGCTGAGACTTTTTCTTCAATTGTTGTTGGTATTTCTGGTCTCCTCATTACAGCGACGGATAATCAGAATTCCTTACTGATTCCCACATAATTCTAGTCATTGCTCATCCTGCACATGAAAATAATTCTACTGTTTTATACCCCAAACTGTGGACTCAGAGATGTACTGTTTATCATTTTGTAGAACTAGAGTAAACATAAAGCCATTTTATATGCGATATATAGATGTGTTCTTATGTGCACATAGATACATTTCCTGCCCTCAAAAGTTACACATATTGAGAGCCAGTGTCTAAGACAAAGAATTAGGTACAAAGTAATGTAAGATAAATGTCAGCGCCATGTGCTACCATGTTAATAATGCCAAAAAATTAAGAATTCACATATTATAAATATTAATGTGAACGGATTCACTCTAATTGTTCTTAGTCAAATAATTTTAGGGACCTCTTATATCTATGCAGTTTGACCCAGATTCAGAAGCTAAGATAAGAATAAGTAAAAGAATAAAAGAACCAAAGAGGGACATATTGAAATGTAACTTCACTCTATTTTCTAAAATTAACAATAATTTCACATTATTTTATGAATATTCCTCCACTGATGCTTCAGTATATGCGTGTTTGTGTGATATCTGACTGAAAACACACAGAGACAGAAATAGAACCTGTTCTAAACAGAATGCTTTCCAGAGGGTCACAAATTTATCTTCTGCCTCTACTCTTGCCATTAGGAGCTTATTCTTCCAGAAGCCAGGTTAGGTGGTGCTCACTCCAGTAGGTATCTATAATAAAATCTCAATGTGCTCTTTCAAATTTGGGGTCTTATTTCAAAATTGACAAAAATAATTACTGGAGATAAACTGAGGGGTACAGGAACCTGTGTCTGTGGTCCTTCTTAGGATGTTGTACCGGGGGCTGTAAGAGGGCGGGCTCTACTAAGGATGACCCGTGGTCAGTGCAATTGAAATAGAATATTCATTACAAAAGCAGTATCTGGGGATTGTGACTAATATTCTTACAGTGTCCTCCCCAACCAAATGATTGAGTCTGTCCCTCTCAGGAGAGGTCCATTCAAGAAGACACGTATTCTGAACTAGATAAAGAAAAAGATATCTCAACTAGGATTTCCTGAGATTTTTAAATTTTTTTTTTAATTTATCCACAAGACAAGATAGCAGTTGTATTAACTGCGAGGTCTGAGACTGAAGCCACCCCCAGGAACATGGTGAAAAGATGCACCCATAAAAACACAGGGGCCTGCAGAGCAGCACTGTGTGTTTCTCCATTAATCACCTCCAATGGTGCAACCCCATCAAGGCACGGCTAGGTGTGTGTATCCTGGGAAGATTCTGGTAATGCTGTATGCCCTTAGCTCGGTTCTAGACTTTAAAGCACAAGGGAGAGGAAATCCTCTTGTTAAAAGTTGTTTTTCATAAAGTAGATCACACATAGTTTGGCTGTCTGCCTTTAGTTTCCTTAAATCTTACTCTGTGTCTCCCCCTCTTCACCTATATTTTATGTTTAGTCCTTTTGAAAACACAGGAAGTCTTGAAAGTATAACAGTGACCCTGTATCATTAAAGAAGATGGAATCTCAGTGTTGCTTCAGATTGCATTTTCTCCAAAGGCCAGGGATGTCAAATAATTTTTCATGCATTTATTGGTCATTTGTACTTCCTCTAAGATGTGTCAATTGATTTTTGGTTCCTCATTTTCTGATTGCATCTTTTATTTGGGGGGGTTAACATTTTAGAGTTCTTTATATATTCTAGGTGTTAATCCTCTCTCTGAGGAACAGCTCACCAAAAATTCTCTTCCAATTCTGCAGGTTGTCTCTTCACTCTGTTATTTTCTCTGCTGCACAGAAACTTTTTAATTTGACCTGATCCTGGAGGGAGGGGAAAGGAAGTGAATGACAGGTGAATTAGTATGTGACTTTGTTGGGAATAGGTTGATGTAACTGTCATACTGGCCTTGGGAGACACCCTCATCATCACTGATCATGTGACGATCGAGACATTGGAGGACTGGTGTGCAAAGGAGCAGGATCAGAGCAATTTGTGCACAAGCATCAAAGTGCTAATGATTGCCAACAAATCACCGACTGCAGGGAAGGTCAAAGAAGGGTTTTCTTACACTGGCAACGTGGGTGCAGCCTTAACAATGCCTTGACTTCCTACCTCTGGTCCAGACACCTCTAAATTTCTTTTGCTTGAGCCAGTTTGATGGTATTTTGTTATGACAGTTGTAAGAAACTGATTCTGCAAATAGGATCCCACTTACACATGAAGACTCTACAACAGTCAGATTCATGGAAGTGGAAGGGGAAAGAGGATTCCCGGGCCCCAGGAAGCAGGGGAGGACAGGAGGTACCACCCACCGGGCACAGAGTTTCCCTTGCGAAGGGTGAAGGATGAGCTGTAGCAGAGAACAACTTCACCTGGAGGTGCCCACAGACAAGAGCACTGTATGGCCAACTTCTACCCTGGCTAAAATGATAGATGTGTTGTTTTGTTCTTATCGCTGAATAGTGACAGCAAAGTGAAGAGGACAGGAAGAAACATTCTGTGGTGACTGATGTGCTCAGGGCAGAGACTGTGGGGATGGTTTCCCAGGTCATTGTGTTTGTGTGAAATTCAAGACTGCAGTACAGACCCAACACCTTGACTGTCTAGAATCACACCATGAGAGTTCTTTTGCTGCAGGAGAGCAGACCAAACTGAAACAGAAGTCAATTTTATTTCAATGTTTTTGCTTGATTTATAACAAAAATTTTTATTAGAAAAAGGCAATTAAGTATGGATTAATTAAATGACACTTAAAAAATTATAGTCATGAAATCACAGTAATAAATGTTTTAAAGTGCTATCCCTAATTCATAAAAGGAGTATGAAAACTTACCAGTCCACAGTTTTAGCCTAATACTATGAAGTATGTGTTGCTAAATAAAGACAGATCAAATTTTCCAAGATTGTTGGTAACTGCCCATATTTTTCACCTCTGTTGAAGTTGGGGGAATTAGAATTAGTATGTTAGGTTTTAAGAAGTAAGCTGGCTCTTCAGTTGTCATTGTGCCAGGAAGTTTATAAACACTGCCACTTCAGAAATTACTTTTCATAAAATCCGAGCTTCGTGTATGCATTCTGGGCAGACTGGTGTTAACATTAATCTCTCAGCGCAGCTGCGCGGCAAGCCCCAGCTCCGCTCCAAATCCTGACATTTGCACTTGCTTTCCGAGTTGTTTCAAAAACATTTGTAAATTACATTAAACAGATGTGATGTGAAATCAGCTAACGACTCTACTATCTTAACTCCTGAGCATCGCACTTACTGTCATCTTGAAATATAAGCTACCTCCCCTCAGTTTACAACTCTGACACAGAACAATTTTACATGTCCGTCATTACTTATGTGTTTACACTTCTTTGTAATTACATTTACTTTTCATGGTTGAATTTCACCAGTGTAGTTAAAGTTACACGTGATGCAGTCCTTCGGCTCAAGCAAAGTATACTCAGACAGCAAAGCCCTGTAAGAGCCCAAGATGTCCCTGCACGGGGCTGGCATTTTTAATTAATTTTGTATTTGTGAATGTTCCAAGTGTCCAGTTATTTTTACCAGGGTGGGTGGTCTTCTCTTCTTACCCTGTGGTGCTGGAGCTATGTCACATTGGTGAGCCTCTGACCCATCTGGAGAACCACTGGGACACCTTGAACATTTGTGATCGCTCTGAGCTTTCCTCGTGTGAAAGCCTTTAATTAGGATGAGTTGACCAGACGTGAACTGGGTTTGAGAAGATTTACTTCCAGCCTGACGTTTGCCGGAAATGCTTCTTTTAAAAAAAATTCCATTCATATTTTATTAAGTTTATTGGTACCATTTGGATATACACAGTGGATCACATTCATCATAGGGAATTTGCACCTGTACATGATATATCTTGATTTCCCTTTTATTGTTCCCCTCCCCTCCTTTCAACCCTTCTTCCCCTCCTTATCAGAACACTTCTGTTAGGGTCCTTTTGTATTTGTTCTGATATAAATGTTTAGCTTTACTTGGGCTCAGACCAGTTCATTTAGCTAATAGTCACTGTTGTCTAAAACATACGTGGTTTAAATAATCAGTTTTGTACTTCATTTATTTTCTATCAATTTTACACATCAAGTAAGTTATTTTTTCATATTTTTACATCAATCTGAAAAACATTACTGACTTCTTGCTATGTGATAATTTTAAAATTTTCCCTCTTGTGAGTTACTACTTGGGGTAATGTTTAATGTTTATCTAATGACTTTCCTTCAAATCCCTGTTATTGGCTTTACTGAATTCAACTAATTGTTAAAGTATTCACACCAACTTATCCTCTATACTTTGCATTGAAATTCTTAACTTTCTTTCTCTTAACCTTCTGTTTATCACTCCATACAACCCCTCCCCCCCGCCCCCTGCATAACTACAGAAAATTCTGGGGGCCATAAGGGAGAACCAGCTTCAGGTCTTCCTTGTACTGCTAGATACCTCTCTCCCTGTGTCTGCACAGTCTTGCTTCTCTGTGTGTCCGTCCCTTTATCTAAATTTCTCTTTTTACAAGGGTGCCATCACTCGGTCCTAGAGCTCACCCTAATAGTCTCAGTTTATTTCATTCATCCTAAAAAGGTTCTATAGCCAAAGGCAGTCACATGCTAAAGTAGCGTGGGTTAGCATTTCAACGCATGTATTTGTTGGAGCACAACTCAGTCTGTAACATCCGATAAGTTTTGGACAGTGCTTAGTTTGGGACCTCAGTTCTCCAAGGGTCCAAGGACAGTCATTCATTTTTAGTTGGCCCAGGCTTTTGTTTTTGTAATGTAGCAATCACATCTGAGCTCTTCACATATTGGAACATTCCATGGCTTTTGGCGTTTTTAACATCCTTCCTGGTAATACCCAAGTCTATTTTGGTCTCTTCACCCTTGAGTCATCTAACTACTTACTGGAAATGTAAACCCAGCCTAAAATTTTCTATAAAGAATTGAACATATTCCAAGCAGGTACTGTTATTTTCTCTTAGCTCACACTCAATTTCCTTCCTAAGTGACTATTCCTAAAGAGTGATTGAACTGTTGCCTGAGATGTCAAGACGAATCTACAGAAAGCACTTTATATCTTGTTCTTTCTCTTCTTTAATGGGAATGGGTGCAGGCGTAGAATACAACCATAGGGATGAATAAAGCAAAGCAAAGAGCACAAAACAGTAAAATGAAAACGGGAACGACTGATTTAGAAAATAATGGACACCTTTTTATTTTTTTTTTAAACTTAGGATGGCCGGAAAGAATCAGCAGGAAATAAAGCAGGTTAGCCACATAGGGACCTCCTGGCAGTGGTCTCAGACTGGAAGCGTCTATGTCCCTAGCATAAATTTGGCCCAGTGGTTACACTGCAAGTGAAACTGTATTTTGTCACAGAGGCTCCTTTCATTTCATACTGTCTGCAAGTACTCGCATGCATCAAATGCTGACTGGAGGTTGTGATGTTAAACTGAACCATTCAAAAAGACTGCTGTGTTTGCTGTCTGGCCCTTCACAGGAAAACAGTGCCAACTCTTGGTTTGTTCTGTCTTTCTAAATAGTTGGAAGTATTTTTTCTTGTCTTACTGTGTTGTGACTTAGAGACATCATTATCATAAAGGGGAACTGAAGGAGAATTTGTAGAATCATATTTATGGTTTTGATAGATAGGAAATGGCAGCAATCATGAAGAAAAAATTGGAGGTGATGAAGACAAAAATAAGAAGAATGTGAAAGAAAAAAATGATGCAAACACCCAGTTAGTTAACAGCTGGGCTGTAACCCAAATGCCAGAGAAAAATAGAGATATTTTTGGTGATATTCACATTTCTTTGAAAACAATGTTATAGTGTGAAAATACTATGAAAATAGATTTATAAAATTAAAATTCTTAAGATATGTTAAAGGTTATTTTGGGATATAAAGATTAGTTTCTTAAAGATAAATACAAGTAGGCCTGGAAGTATAGCTCAGCAGCACAACACCTGCCTGGCAAGTGCAAGGTTCTGAGTTGGATTCCTGGAACCCCCACCCCAAAAAGAAGATAAATACATATAGAGGTGTGTGATATAAATAAAGATAATGTTGAGATGATGAATGTGAATAATTATCAATGGGCAAAAATGTATGCAGAAGTAAAACTAGAATTTCAATATAAATTTTACTGACAAAAGTAGATGTAAGTGATTTTAAAAACAATTGTAACTAAAGTATAGCTAATTTATTCTTGCAGATGCTTCACTTGACTTTTGCTGAACTCATATTAACAGCTTCATTGTGACTGTACTTGAGAAGTGTAATTCTAACTTTCAGGTTTATTGATATTATTTTATACTCATAAAGAGGAAAGTGAGAAGTGAAGATGTGTTTGAGCTTGTTGTTTGGAACATGAGAAATTTCTTGACAGAATCTTATAATAATTCTTGAAATACAGAATAAAACTTCAGCATTTTTTTCTGTAATTCGTGATGTAACTACAATGGACGTGTCATAGTTTCAATTTTATCCTTAAATGTTGACAGTTTCTCCGTTGCATTTTTAAGCCCAGTCCACGAAGTATTACATCGAACACTAATTTGCCATTTGGGTTCATGTCCTTGCAAAATGCTCCCTTTGCGGCCAGTTTTCAGCTACCAGCGTGATGCTACTGAGTCCCAGCCAGGGGAGATGCTCCGTAGCTCCGTTACATGGTGTTCCATCAAGATATAGCAATGGACAGCGACAACATCTCTGATAATAGCAAAATGTAGCAAAATAATTAGGGAATGAAGACTTCAGTATGCATTATATATTTTATTGAACTAATTTTATATTTATTAATATAATTTTTCACAAAAGTACATAGAATTTGTTTTGCAGATTTATGAAAATTTCAAAATTGGCTGTTAAAACCAAGACAAAATAACTCCACGTTACTGCAGGACAAAGAGATAGAAAGGTTTAAATACTTATTTCTCAGACACTTGTGTTAACATTCCTGACTTCATATGTTAGAATTTCTTTGAATAATTTGTATTCACAGTGAGGATCCGGAGTCCTGGACTGGGTTTGGTGTGGATGTGTGCAAAGATTCAGCAAGTCATGTAATCTCCTGAGCTTTAGTTTGCTTTTTTGGTTGTTTTTAAATAAAAAGCTATTGAACTGGGTTCTTTTCTCTTTTTTCCCTCTTTTTCTTTTTGCTTATTGTCATCCTTCATTGGGCTGGTTCTGTCTGGAGAAATCTAGATATAAAATTTTCACTTCAATGGAATTCAATTTGATTATGTGTTAGTCTTAGATGAAAATATATCTCCCATTTAACACAGTCTTGGAAATGGATTTAAAGTTAGTTTTGCTAGTACTTTAAATTGGTGATTTACACTACTACACATCCACATATCATTTCAGGTGAGAGATGTGTGGATCTGGTCTCTGAATTGGTTCAAATCCCAACGTTCTTGGCACCAGTGAAATTTGTGCTGTAAACTATCCTTCCTACATTCTCTATTGGGTGGATTCCCCACAGTGTAGAATTTACAACTCACTGAAATAAAGCAATAAAGTGAATTGCTTGCAAATGATTCATTGATTTTTCAACCAAATTATGAGCACCTGTCTTTGAGGGGAAAGGTAAAAATATAACATACTCAAAGCTTGCTTTTATTGTACTTTTATTGTTCAAAGGACTATCTTAAAAATAGCAGACTTTTGTGAGCCTTCTCTTACCTCTATCCTTGCTTCCCCAAATGACTGTAAGAATATTACGGTAGTATTCATTACTAACTTTGTGTTAAAGAGTCTAGTGTTTCTTATACTACTCTACTGCATTATCCTAGTTGGATATTTGCAGGATATAAAAGTTATTTACTTCAGATATAGATAGTAACAGACATAGTAATATTATGACAATACTCTCTGATGTTTTTAATGTTCTACTTGAGGAATTACAAAGTTTTCTCTTTGCATTTGTCCAAGTCCACCAATTAATGTCATGATTTAAGTGAATTTGGCATAGTGCTCATTATATAAAGCAGGAATGAAAATAGAAACTGTCCTGGAACTCAATTTTAATGACTCTGAAATTATTATTTGTTTATGGATCATTTATTTTATTTCTTTTTACTGTTTTTTGGTTTTAGTTTTTTTCACTTTTATAGAGATGCTGAATACACAAATTAAACAAGAAGCTATTCTTAGCATATGTTTCTCGTTAAAAAAATAACCCTCCAAAAGAAGCTAAAAGTTTTCTTTTGACATTTGAAGTCTGTTTGTATTAAGAAGATTCTTCTAACATGTTGGCATTAAATTTGACAAGGTCTGAGAGAAAAATCAAGAAAGCCAAAGCTTTTGATTAAGATAAATGTGTATCACAGGTAATGAATTATCCAATATGATATAAAAATTAAAAAGGTGTGGTTTTTTCAAGAGTGTGCTTTAGAAATGCTGTGTAGAATGTCAAGGATGGCCCATCTTTGATCTTATGAAGAGCTGGAATAATTAATGCATATGACTTATGGAATGTAAATAAATTTCTAACTTCTCAATTTTATTAAAGTAATTGAAGAGACAGCATAAAAATTTACCTGGAGTAAAACTCTGTGTCAGTAAGAATAAAAAATTAAATCTTCACTAGTAGACCTTACTTTCCCATTGGAAAATTATGCTCTGAGAAGAAGGTACGTATGGTAAGAAACTGCAAAGAAATTAAAGAACAAGTAAACTTTGATACCATGAACTGAGGAGAACTGTAAGCTAACATAAACATTCACTCCACACACTTATTGAGCACTTTTCCTACTGGTGAAAGTTGATAGAGAATTTACCTAATCTTATAGAATGAATATTGCACTAGAATGAAGGAAAATAATTAGGAAAAATAAGGGCAATGCTGAGAAATGTCAAGTGTTATGGATAAATATAAGCAAAAATACATTTTGTTGAAGATTGTGGTTGTATTTTTCCCTTCACATCCTATAATTAGAGATACCCTAACTCTGCTATCTTTCTCAAGGGCATCTCAGCCTGCTTATCATTCTTCCATCAGAATTGGCTGGACTTATCCTCCTCTCATCCACCTTAGCTGTCCTTTTCTTTCTCTTCTGAGCAAGGGTAGCCTCACTCTGTACCCTGTGAACCAGGGAGTTAGAGAAAGCAAGAATATGAGCTTTCGGTTCGGACAAAACCGAGGTGAGTCACAAATGTCACTCTCAGATCTATTTATTTATTCTCTCAGTTTCCATCCCTTCCCACGAAACTTGTGGGTAAAATGCCCGCTAGGGTGTTGTGAAAATGAAGTAAGATGTTGTCTTTCGGGAAGAAAAAGTGCAAGGTTTGTAACTACCTGATGTTACTTTTTGCTATTTAAAAAATATACCCCCCGATTGTTTCTAAAACCAAGACCCTCTCAGACATGCCACCAACACAGTTAAAGAATCTTGTAACAACCAGGTTTCTCACTGCAAATAATAAGTTATATCTTTCCTTATGAAATCTTTCCTTGGGAAATAATATGTGAGCTCTTGTATTAATTAGTAGTTAAGTGTATGTACCCTTTTCTTTCACTAGTTGCTTAGACAAAACTTGACTATGACTCAACTCATTAATATATAACTTCCCAATAAAATTTTGCTAATTATTATTTATAATTACTCATTAATAGGGGTGATGTTTAATTTTTGATATATCATATACTTATAAAAGTGTAATTATAGACCAATCTAAAAGAAAAAATGTAAAATCCAGAGACTTATAGTTATAGGTACTAAAACATAACTTTTAAATGAAATTTAAAAATTATTTTTAATTTTTTTTTTTTGTCTTTTTGCAACAGAGTCTCACTACGCAGTTCAAGCCGGCCGTGAGCTCACTTTGTAGCTGAGGCTGGCCTCTGATAAAGGAAAATAGCAGCTCCCAACCTGAATGACATCTGGGACAAGTTCATGTTCTCTACAGTTGAAGAATGAATTTTAGGAACAATGGAGGTAAAGAAAGCTCCTGTCAGAGAGAAGGAAAGAAGTGGAGCCCGAGCGGCTTGCACCTAAAAAAATATTTTTTTTATAGATACCTTTGATACAATGACAAATTAAAGACATTACCCTAAAATCTGTTAGAGTAAAAGCCTATGATGAGATTGGAATAAAATGGTGTTTTCAAAACCAACAAATTCAGGAATAATATTTCTGTAAGTTAAATCAAATTTTGCTAATTAGATTTTTAAATAATGACAAGTTAATGCTGTTATTTTACTGGGATAAATAATAATACAGCAATTTTACTTTTAAATATTAATATTCACAGATTAAAACTACACAGTTGTTAACTGCTTTCCATGAATTTTTCTCAAAATGAAGAATGTTATGAAATATTTATTTAATAATTATGTCAAGGTGTACATCAGCAACAATGTAATGATGTTTGGTTAAATCTGTTAAGTTTCACATTATGGATTCCCTGAATATAAATGCTTAACAACCCTGAAATTCATTTGCAGTCTGTACCAGGAATAGGGATTTTTATCAGTGAAAAGAAAAATTTCACATAGTAATGTTAGTTTTCAAAAATTTTTAGAAATTTATTTTTAATTAACATGCGTTTGCAGTGTATAATGGTCACATTCATCACGGGGGATTTGTACACGTACACTACATTTGTACACATACACATACACTATCTTAACTCTTTCTTCTTCGTGTCTTTCCCTCCCCTCCCTCCAACCCTTACTTTCCGTCTCCATTTACAAAAGCTCTATTTCTATCTTATTCCTTCAGGGATTTAGAGAATAAAAGAATGATATTAAGAAAGTTTAATCTATATGCAGACATTGAGCTGCTAGTAGAAATGAACTACTAATGAGGAAAGAAAATTTCAAGAAATAAAGGATACATAGCTAGAGAACATAATTACTCGTTGTAGCACTGAGAAAGTGACTCAAGAGGAAAAAGTGAAGGACCCCACACCCACAGCTATCCGGACCGCACAGGGGAGCGGCTGTGCCCATGCCACACTGGGTGTGACCGTGTCACTCATGTACCCAGTTGGGCCAGCACTCTCAGGTGTGAGACTTTGATGCCCTGGAGAGCTGTCCTCTGGTCACGGGGCTCCGGTGATACGTGTTCCTTGATGCCCTGTGTGCTGTGTACCTAAATGGGCTGCCAGGAAGGGGAGGAGATGAGGGTTCTCCAACGCATCATCAGCTTCGGTATATCCCGGGAGACACTGACTGACTGCCGTCCTGTAGTTTTTCCAGTAAACTCTGTTTCAGAGCAGTGCTTCAGTCTGACAGCCTGCTGCACGCTGTCCTGAGGCCGAGCTTGTTTCTAATCCATTGCTTCTGCTTGAACCAATCATGCAGAGCAGATTCGGTGTCCACCTGACCATTCTTTGGGTTTTGTGGATGACAAGAGGGAAGAAATAGGGAAGAAAACAGCATCCTGTGCTCCGTGAGAAGAGCGGCCTGACACATAAATGCACGTATTGTGCTGGGAATTTATTGCTATGAAATTATTGGGTTGGACTTCAAAGAAGCAATAGACTATAGGAATAAAGCACTAATATTTCACTAAATTAAAGATACTGTTTTGCTGTAAAATATAATAATTTTTTAAAGGCTCATACGGAACTCAGAGGTTGAAAGGAGATAATTCTCCACGTTCTCCCACATTTCTTTTGGAATGTCTTCTGAGCAGCGGCATTCATTGCTTCTTCAAGTCTCCTTTTTATGATTATCTGTACAGCAAAGGACTATGGGTGGTAGATATCCCCTCCCTTAGAAGCCTAAGGCACCTGTATTTGTTTCCAACATAACAGTGATAATATCTGCTCTAAATGAAGACTGGTGTTCCTCAGTTATGATCCCCATCTCTTGTGCCCACCCTCTGCTCAGGACACACTCTACACCCTCTAGGGACTGAGAGTCTGGAGTAAATGAAGTGACACGAAGTTCCTTCTTTCTGCTGCTCCATGAGTAAAAAGTTTATCGTTTCTGATCCGGGAGTCTCAGTTCTCTGCCAGAATCTCTGAGACCTTGGTAGGCTCCCTCCCCAGCACACTGCAAAAATCCGCACCCTTCACAGTTCTGCGTGGTAGCACAAAACTAAGAATGGATAGACTGCCACGAAGCATTGTTCAAAGCCCAACTCCCAACAAGCTATGAAGGAAACAGATTACGACACAATCAATCAGCAGCAGGGAATGCTGCAAATATGCAATCAGTGGACACTTAGAGCAGCCTCTAAAATAGAGGAGGAAAAGGGATGGATGTATTTTCCTAACAGTTTTCCAAAGAGAGCTCAACGATGAGTGGAATTTGCGGTCACTGGGCTGAGTGGAATTCTGAGTGGAATTTGTGCTGGATCTTTACAAAGGATCACTGCTTTTGTTTGCTATTGTTGTATGACAGATTACCACAGAGGGGATGGCTTAAAGGAATGCAAACTTACCATCTCACAGTGACTTAGGGGCACAAGTAGAGTCCAATGATCTGGTCCCTTGCTTGAGCATCACCAGGTTGCAATCAAGATGTAGGAGGGGGCCCAAATTTAGCCTTCTTTCTTCAAGCCCGTTCATGTGATTGTAGAATTCATCTCCTCGGACTCCTATCTTTCCTTCCGGCTAGTGGGGGTGCTCTCTGAGTCTAAGGCCCTGTCATTCCTTACTAAGGGCCTTGATACTCATTCTTCCATAGCAGAACACTTCCGTGATGTCCATTAGGAGACTCTTGGTTCATTTAAGGCACCAGTTCCTCTGTGAGGACTTTCAACAAATGGCTACAGCTAAACAAAACCGTTATCCTGTGGAGTAGCAGAAGATCAACGGAGCTTCTGAGTTAGTTATACTAATGCGCCCCCTGCCTTTTGTCATAGAAGGTAACCCGACCGCACTGGAGTCCATCCCAGCAGACTCGCAGGTCCTGTCTACACAGGAGGGGAGAGAATGCCTCAGAAAATTCATGTCAAGGTGCCTTGGAGCTCTGCTTCTGAAGTTGCATTGGAAAGTAATTACAGTGGTGTTTCTTTCATAGAATGAATATCACAAACTAATATTTTGAAACGTACGGAAGATTGTTATTAAAGATTTAAGAAACAATACAGTGCAGTGAAAAGAGAACCAAATTGAGAATAATAAGAATAAAATATATTCTAGCGGAATCCCAGATTCTGCTATTGCACATTTGTTCTCTTTAACACATTTTAATATTATAATCTTAATGCATTATTTATCACCTCAGTCAGAAATGTATTTAAGTGGCACACATACTACATGGCCAGGAAAGTAAAACATGAAGAATGCAGAAGTAATCAATCAAAAAAGCAAATGGAATTTCACTCCGGAAAGAATGGCTCTCACCAAGAAATCAACCAATAACAAATGTTAGTGGGGCCAAGGGGAAAAAGAAACACTTCTCTCCTGTTGGTTGGAGGGTAGAGTGGTTAAACAGCTGTGGAAGTCAGGGTGGAGATTCCTCAAAAAACTAAAACTAGAGATTCCATTTGAACCAGCTACTCCCCTTCTTGATATCTTCCTGAAAGAATTTAAAACATCATACCACAGCAATATGGGCTCACCCATGATTATAGCAGCACAATTTCTTATAGCTAAATCCCGGAAATAGCCCAAATGCCCACCAACCAATGAATGGTTAAAGAAGATATATGTGTATATATCTTCTCTCTATATATATGTGTATATCTCTCTCTCTCTATATATATATGTGTATCTCTCTCTCTCTCCCTCTCTCTCTCTCTCTCTCTCTATATATATATATATATAGAGAGAGAGAGTGACTCAGCCATAAGGAAGGATAAACTTGAGACATTTCTAGGTAAAGGAATGCACCTTTAGACCATTCTCTAAGGAGAAATAACTCAGACACACATGTGTAAATATAGCATTGTCTCCCTGGTATGAGAAAACAAAAGTGTAAAAAGGCTCAAAATGTATAATAGATATTGTGAAGCAGAGAGAAAATATTCAAATGGGAAGGAGAACTAGGGAGGGGGGAAAAAGGAAGGAAGGAACAAGAATAAAAAAAATACAAAGAAAAAATGGAAATGAAGCTTTTATAAATAAGGAGGGGAAGGGGGTTGAAGGGAGGGGAGATGAATGATGAAAACAGAGGAAATAAGATATAAGAGAGATATCATGTACAAGTACAAATTCTCTATGATGAATGTTATCATTCTGTATATCTAAATGGACCAATAAAATTATTTAAAGAATGGAAAAACAAATGGAGATCTTTGATGATGTCAGGATGCATAAACCCTGCAGCGGCTGCTTTCTCAGCACACGCACTACCTAGCAGGCCCTTGAAGGAGGCGCTGGGTGTTATGCTGAACAGGAGCTCAGCAAGGCCAATCGCAAGTCTACACACACGACGTCAGTTTGACTTGGTATTTGCTATAATTTATGAGAGAGAAAGACAGCAGGATTCTGTAGATGTTGATAATGCATGCAATGGAAATTAATGTTTTCAGATGATTTGTGTGGTCTGGTACAGTATTGCTGTATTCAAACTTTAACATGGAGACCTACTTCTAGCTCTGTGGGAAGACGCGGCTGGACAGAAGCACGAGTAAGTTTCCGTCACGAGAGTTTATAACATAGTTTAATCAGGAAGTCAGGTAACTGATGAGAAGGGAAAGGTTTAGGAAGTTGGGGAAAGGGGTGGGGTGTACTGGAACAAATCCTATGTGCCGATTGGGGGCTGTGAGCCCCAAGGATAATGAAAGCACTTCATCGGTACTATTAAGCCTTTTCATGATAATGAGACAGAGTATAAAGATTTGCCACTAAGATTTATATCATGAAAAGAAGGCAATTATGAATAACTCTTGGAGTACATTTCTTGGACTGATTCAGGAGCAAATGGATTTCCTTTGGAATCATGGTTTATTCCTATGGAAGTCAATAAATGAGAACTAAATATCTGTAAAGTGTAATAAATAAGCCAATGTATAGGCACCCTATGGTGAGTCATTTTACAAAGTATACAAGCACTACAAAGAGAAATTCTTTATTTCTACGCACGAAGGACCTGATGTCTATAACATCACAAGTGGTTTCAAGTGCATGGGAGTGGACCTGATCAGTAAACAATGACGAGAGATGAATGCCAGATAAACTGCGATATTGTTCAAAAGGATTCACAGTGCAGTTGTCTTATTTTAGAGTCACTCGATACACTCTTGAACTCTCAGTCATATATTGTTGAGTGATGTATGTGCATATGTGAGGGTGAGCTCTACCGAAGTACATCCAAAATTAAAGTGCCATAAAGTATGAATTGTTCATGAAATGAAATCCTGCATACGTGTATCGGCTAATTTGGACTCGGAAGCTCAGTCCTCAGGTTTACACTGAGAGTGTCATTTACAAACTGCTTTTACAGCTCTGTTAAACTTATCTGAATTGTTTCTACTTATCTATTTAACAGCCTATCTATCTTCATTATCATCATAATCTGAGATGCTTTTCTGTGCAGTACTGGAGGACAGGACAGGAGCCTGAAGTAAACAGGAGCACAGATCTAAGTGAATCAGGCTGGGAGTCTGGCTGCTGCATGTGGAGTGGTTCCGCAGTTCTCCCAGAAGAGAGACAGCTGACGGCTCATGGACTGCCTCCCTGACTCTTTGGGTTTTTAGATTCTGAATGTTGTGTCCACACATCAAATTCAAATGTAGGAAATGGCATGATTTCAAAGCAAAGCATCTTGAAAGTGTTTGTTTACCAGGGAAAAAAAATTCTTCAAAACCTCTACTCCCTTCAGCAAATTGTCCCTGTGTCTGAACTGGCGGGCAGCCTCACTTTAGACCTTACCCAAGGGCTCAGGTCCTCATTTATCTGGAAGAAAGTTGGCTCTGCTCAGTTCTTGAAGACAACACAGTTTCAGAAAAGATGGAGAAAAATAGATTTAGGGTTGCCAGGCTGTCTTTTGCATAGTCCTTCATTAAATGATTTTGAGGAAAAAAATTTAAAGTTGGACTATAAAGTACCTATCACTTTGAATTTCATGCAGAAGGGGTGGGTATCCTCCCCTTGTCTCTTTTCCACTAAAAAATTGTCTAATTCCCAACTCACTTTTCATTTTCTTTCCAGAAAAAAATCTTTCTCTTCAAAGTCATATTCACATCCAGGATGTGGAGCAATGGAGAATTGTGTGCTGGGACTTCTGACAGTCCTGGGCTAGAGGTCTGCACTCGGCTGGCGTTTTGTACAGTAGCAACCCTTGCACAACAGGGGCCCCACGGTGCAGATTTCATGGCCTGGCCTGTGGGGAGCTGACTGTGCACCAGAGACTTTTCCACTACATTCGTGGCTTGCTCATTTACGAGCCTCCAGGCAGGGTTCACCTTGATTCTGAGACATTCAGCATTAGATTTTGCTGAGACCCCAAACTGTCAACTTCTTTGAGTCTCAGGAAATATTCTAATAATGAAGATGTAGGCAGGTGATCTCCCAGCTGACTTTTGCAGTCAAATACCTCATTTCCTGGAATGTGTTTGGGCATTGAAGTTCTCTGTAATATGCACAGGTGATTCAGTCACTTTCACCTGGGGCAGAGGTCACACTTTTCCACCTTTTCACTTTTGCTTAGTCTCATCTCTGGAGCTCCCTAGACAGCAAGTGGTCTGAGAAGTCAGTGTTGGCCTGATTGGCCCCTCTCTCAGCTCCTAGCTTCAGATGGCTCTTCTGACTTTGTTGTCCCGAAGTCTCCTAAGGAGACAAGGACGGCCATATTCACTCATGTGTCTGATGCATGATCTGATCTGTTACAAGCCCTCAAATCTTTTCTGGTGCCTTCTAAGGCAGCTCTTAATGTGGAGTCACTAGACACAATGTTTTCTTGTCACATAACTGCAGTAAACAGACACTGTCATGTAGCCAGTAAATATCGCGTGTGTTTCTGTTCTGCAGTGCTGATTTTGTTCCTGGAATATTCCCATATCTTTGAAGGACAATAATTACTCTGTGTTTGATGTCTTTGATGCCATGGTTCAGATGTTCTGCTGGTCATCTTGCCAGTGTGTCTTGAATGGCTCCAAGATTTCTTTTTGACTAACAGGTGGTTCTATGTGACTGGCATATGCTCGTTTTGCTCATGTGGGTAGCAGCCTAGAGGGAATTGGTTCTTACAACATTCCATGTTTTCCTTCCCTTGGGGTTTTATTCTTAGGGACATTCCAGGACAATCCATATTTTGTAAAATATGGTACAGTGATAGAATTTTGTCCTTGCATTGCTGCTTTATAGTCAAAGCAAACATTGAAATTATCTCCCCCTGGATGCCAACTATTGGCTCATCCTACGTCCACTCTCCTCTGAGGTCAACCTTAGTAAACATAGGAAGTGGGGATCTCTCTGTGAGGCCATATGAACTCTGAATTGCTTTGGAACCACTGCAGTAATTGGAGGCCCTGACACACTTGGAACACTTGAATCCATGGCAGGAGATTTAGTTCTTTCCTCCTTTTCTGCTCTGTCTTGTCCCGTAACTTCACTAACAGGGAAGACTGTTTCCTTCTTGGTCATGACATGATTTTCAAAAGGTAGTGGGTTGAACAACACTTGTTCAGGTGATGTTAAGCTGTCAAACACAAGTGCTGAGGATAATCTACTTTGTGATTGTGAATAGATAGAATATAGCTCTAGAGAATTTTAGCTCATTTTCATCTCATCTGAGCCACTGGTTAACTAATACTCAACAATTGTCTCCCTCACATATTAGCACAAGTGCTCCAAAATCACAAACCTTGGAGATGTGGTTACTTCAGTTATGGTGTCTACTACTTACATAATCAATTATTTTATTTTAGCTATTTAATTCTTTTAAAATAGCTTAGTTTTAAAGTTATTTTATACATAATTGTAACGTTTGTGAAAATAAAATTAATATTTGTCAAAACTATTAGTTAATAAAACTAAAACCAGTATTGATTAGTTAATTCATATTGGCTAACTAATAAAATGATAAACTAATAAAACTTCATATTGATTTATTAAACTAGAGGTTCTACTAGGATTCCACCAGTATTTCTACTAAAATACATTTTCTACTCCAAGATCCAGAAGAGGCTATGGGATTAAATTCAATCACTATATTCTCTTTGGTGTTCTCTGTGAAAGTTTCATAGCCTTTTTCATTTTTGATGATAATGAAAGATTTAACAAGTACTGCACTGGTCAGGTATTTTGTAAAATGTCTTAATTTCTTTTCTAATGTTTTATCATGCATAGATTGAGCCTATAGATTTTTAATAATGAATACCATGAAGATGAAGTACTTTTATCATTGTGTGAAGATTACATTTATTTGCATCAATTCAATTGGTCTGGGATCCACCCAGCGGAATGGTGAAGATATGTCTGGTGCGACATGCAAGTGTGACCTTAGGTATCGCATCTGGTCCCTCACCCTCTTTTCAGATACTGTGTCCCAGCTCTGCTCCCTAACCCCCTAAATTAAACATTTCTATTCTGCCACATGCTTGCCACATGATGATTCTGAATCCAAGCAGCAAATGAGCTCCCTCTCTGCTTTAAGTTGTGATGTTTGTCTTATTTCCCAGTGGCTGGAAAGCTGACTAATAGAGAAAATTTGGTACCACAGAAATGGAACTGTTGATATTTTGGGCATATTACTGGCACATTAGACCATGTGGTTCAGCAGCCTTTGGAACTGGTTTGCAGGAGAAGTTTCAAAATATTTGGAGATGCAGCCTATAAAGGCTTATAAAGAAGCCTTATAGAAAGAAGCCTTATAAAGCTGTAAGCGGAACCTGATGGTTGATTCTAAATCTAAGTTCAGAAGACCAGAAGGCTGATCGAAATGTGGACAGCAAAGGCCAGGCTCAGGAGGTTTCAGCCGGGAAAAGGACTTAATTGGCTGTTGGACTAGAGGCTGTGTCTGTTAAACACTGGCAAAAAAAATTTATCTACATTTCGCCCAATTCCTGAGACATTGTCAGAGATTGAGATTAAGGGCGGTGGATAAATTAACCCGACAGAAGATATTCCAAAAATCAGGCTGCTACTACTAGCTGGTTTTAGCAAGCTTTATAGCGAGGAATGGGCAAAAAGCAGAGTAAATTGTGTTGAGAAACTTTGATTTTAGCTCAGAGGGGTCCCTGTGTAAATTTGGGGTGATGTATAATCCTTGCTCACATACTACCCTCAGAAGTCTTTCAGCATGTTCTCCAGCTCATAGTTTAAGGGTTGGTGTAACCCATGTGGAAATGAATCTTTACAAAGTGGCATAACTCAGCCACCAATGTGATGCTCAGAGTGAGAATGCAGTTCTTTGTGCTTTCTGCTTGTAATCAATCTGTGGTATAGACGAATCCTTTCACGGGATGTTAACATCTTAAGTGCTGTCCCCCTAAGATTTACCATCTTGGGAATTGGGGGGGTGTTCAAATTTCCTTGTTTTCAGCATGCTGAATCTCAAGACACTAGTTAGTATACTCTGGAATTACTTCTGAAAATTTCATGCTTTGTCTTCCATGCTATTGCCCTCCAGCCAGCAGTCAGTTGGCTCCCAGCACTGCCGCGGTGAGCATCTGTACACTATTGGTGCCACTAGGAGGGTTTCACTGCGTTATATTCAGACACAATAAGTGAAGTTGCATCACCTGTGTCACTCGATAGACATATGCTCCATAACACTGAGTATACCGAGAGTGTTTTGTCTTTTAAAGATGGACGTGCCAGGTTTGGTTTTCACTATAATGTGGAGAAGTGTCAACTCCCCTTTATGGTGTTTTAGTGGGAAAGATTCAATGCAAAAGAATCTTTATTCTAATATTTTGGAGACTATTTCTTTCATTTTTTACTTTATAAACTTTTTTATTTTTTTATTTTAAAGAGAATAGCAAACGAGAAACAAACAAAGAAATAGAGCAGTAGCAGCATACCCTTCCCACAAATACAAACAAATCAAAGCAAGCACATTCAAAGTAACACAGGGTCTCAAGGTAAAATAATACGAATCAACAGTGGTTGTTATATTACATATTGCCATCCTCAACTACATTGCTCAGATTACCAGATGTAAGAATGAAAGACTGCTCAAATCATTATAGGGAATGAGAAAATAATTCTTTGATAGAACAGTAGAGATAATAGAGTTTCACTAACTTTATAAACATCTTCATTAATTAATTTCTACATTATTTTCATTCACTTTACCTTCATATGATTAGATACTGAGAAAAATGGTTAATAGAAGAAATAAAAAAGCAAACAACACTAAGATTTTCTCAATTTGATGCATGATCCCTGTTGGCTAAGGGGTTCATTTCGTGTCCATAAATCATTTGCATCTCACTTTTCATGGACATTCTCTCCCATGTTTCTTTTCCATCTTCAAGTTTTTTGTCCTTGATGATCTCTCTCTCTCTCTTTATACACACACACACACACACACACACACACACACACATACACACACACATATGCATTCAGGTATATATCAGACATGTGCTCTACAATATCCTTTGCCTGATGACATTTAAACAAAGTTCAAACTAATAGAGAATTAACGAGAAAAATAAGGAAGCAAATGGGATAAATTTTGTGTTAGTGGTTACCACTAGCAAGATGAAGGTTATGATAAAGAAGAGGCATATAAAAGCTTAAGAAGTACTTCAAAATGTTTTCACTCACTTGGGAATCCTAAGAGAATTGACAATAATTTAGATTCCATGTGAACTTCTCTGTCATATTGCATAAGAAGATGTTTTTAAAGATTTTTAATAAGGCAATGTTATTAAATTCAATCCCACTATTAAGTAATATACATGTGACTACACATATACCAATGTAAATTTTTACACTATGTCTTTATAAGATAATTTACACCTATAGTGTATTATTATTTGTTTATTTGCATTTGTGATACATGCTCATTATATATATTTATATAATCAGGCATTAATTATATAATGTTTAACATTTAAAATTTGGATTTAGAAGGAATGGAGCAATTTTGAAAACTTCCTTATGTTGAACACTGAATATGAGATACATTTTTAAAAATTAATTGCTTTCTGCTGACAAAGATATTTTAGTACCCAAAATTCTAGATAAAAATATTTTTAAGCTGCAAAATCCAGTGTGTTTAAATTATTTATTACCAAAATTCACTGCATAGAGTTGGTCCTATTAAAATATTCTTCAATCAATTTTGTGTCCCAGTTTGCTGACACATGGCACATTTCCAATTATCCTTAGGCCATCCATGAATTCTGCACAGGTTTTAAATTATAATTTAATTTTTGTTATACTGACACCTTATCCATTACTGGGATTCACATATATTGGAGACGGTCTGGAGATCAGTTGGGTATCTAACCAAGACTATTAGGATGAGAAATCAAGCAGCCCATTAGGAAAGAGTACATTCTGGTGTGAGAACAGGTCAGCTCTACATGGGAGAGACACAGGAAATTAACAATTAAGACTGCAAGTTCCAAGCCAAAAGCAAGGGGCTTTGAACTAGACTCCTCTGTTTCTGCTTCATGTGACTGTGAATGTGTTATTTACTATTTTGGAGTTTTATGTTCCTCACTGTCATTATTCTATTAAAAACATGATCATTATAAGACTTAGCAAATGTCAGGTAGGAAGCCAACTCTCAATAAGACGCATCTCTTTTTCATACTATTCAACTGTCATTTCCAATGTAATAGCCTCTCAGTGCTCAGAGCACCAGCCAAGCTAAAGCAAACACAGTGGCCCCAGGCTCACTGATCACAGCAAGTCTCCCCTGCTTTCCGGGTGAAGGGGCAGGGTCAAGAGGTGACAAGCAAGAGAGGTACACAGGCTTGGAGAGAGCAGGCAGGGGAACCTGCAGGACAATCCTAAGTGAGAGAAATGACCGCTATACATTGCTTGTACCTTCCAGGTTCGCGTAAATGATATAAAGTAAAAGTTTCAAAATATTCGAAAAAAACATTGAGGGAAGATGGAAGCATGTAGGAAGTGACAAAAACTTGGGAATGCTGTCGTTTGCATGTATGTCCCACAGTGCATAAGGCTGCAGATGGTGTACATGAAATTGGAAAGATGATAGAATGTCTAAAGTCCAAGCTGTCTGAGATTCCAGAATAAACCAAGGTTTAGCTTTTTAAATTTTTTTTTATTTTAAAGGTAAAAGAAAGAAAACATATTGATAGACACACAGACATTTACAAAATAACACAAAAACAATGCAAGCAATACATATTTTCAGACAAGGTGAGAGGAAATTAACAAAGGTGGTTGTCTTACATGTTGATATATTCAAATTGGCCACTCAGATAAACAACTATAGGCATGTAAGAGTGATCAAACAATGAAACATTAACTGTTCCTTTCAATAAAACAATAGAAATCAGTAGTACAACTATCTTAGCTATCCTGTGTATACCTTATACATATTTTCCCCTTCCTTCTTTCTTTTCTCTTTTCTCTCATCCCAGTTCCTCCTTCTTTTGAGGAATTCCTTTCCTTTTCATAATATTGGTTGTATCTTTTAGATTTTATTCAGTCTTTCAGGTTTTACACTAGTGAAACAATATGGTGTTTACACATGCAGGTCTGATTTATTTCACTTATGAGTATAGTCTCTAGCTGTGACCATCTACCTATAAAAGCCTGAATTTATCTTTCTTTATAGCTGAGTAATATTCCATTATATAAAAATACCACAACACTTTTATCCACTCCTCAGTTGATGGGCGTTTGGGTTACTTCCACAATTTAACTATTAAAAATTGTACTGCTATAAACATGGGTGCACATATATTGCTGTGATAAGATGTTTTCAGTTTTTCTTGAAAAGTACCCAGAAGGAAAATAGCTAGGTTGAATGGGACCCCTAGTCCTAGTTTACTGAGTGTCATGATTTGGTTCTGGATGTCTTCCCAAAGCCTCATGCAGTCATGGGGAAGGCTTCTAGAGTTTATGATTGATTCATGGGTGTGAGTGCTACACCCGCTCTGGGTTGAGTAGTTTGCATGTGTAAGGGAGAAAAAGAGGCTGCTCGCCACCACTCTTCCCTTTTGCTCTTGCTGCTTTTGCTCTCTTCCTCTGCCACAAACTGCTGCCCTCTGCCATGTGCCACTCTGCCTCAGAGACAGCCAAGTATGGACTGAAACCTCCATAAACTGTGAGCTAAATAAACCTTTCCTTTCTTAATTTTGGGTTTCAGGTATTTTGTCTCAGCAACGCTAGAAAATTAACCAAGACACTGAGGACTCTCCAAATTGAAATCAACCAATAACAAATGCTGGAGGGGCTGTGGCATAAAAAGAACCCCTCTCCACTGTTGGTGGGAGTGTAGACTGGTGCAGCCTCTGTGGAAATCAGTTTGGAGATTCCTCAGTAAACTAGGATTAGAGGTCCCATTAAATCCAGCTATTTCCCTTCTAGGTAATTTTCTAGTCCTTTTTAGTAATAATAATAAGGATACTCCATAAAAGTGATGCATGTTTTAAGAAAAGATTTGATTCTAAAAATTTAAAGCATGTATAGCTTCTAAAATTGTATAGCACTTAAATGTCTTTGACATTTAAATGACTCTAGTTTCCTCTATAGCCTTACATTCATTTCAAAATTACTAATTAATTCACTATTATTGAGGAATAGCACTATGAGAGGATGAAATTTTTTAGGACTTAGAGAAGGAAAGGCAGATTTCTGAAAAGAATCACTTTTGAGTTTACAATATGAAATTCTTGGTTGATACCAACACTTTACTGTGTAGTATAACATCTTAGATCAGGCAGGTTATACCATAATAGTAAATGATGCAAAATTTTAGCGGTTGACAAAAATGTAACTTTCTCACTTTTAATTCGTGAATACAGTGAGTCAGCTATAGTTCTTCCAGTTTCCTTTTTCTAAGATCTACAGTGAGGAGAAATTTGTGTGTATGTGCGTGTGTGTGTGTGTGGGGGTTGGGTACATTCAAATGTGTTATGGTCTATAAGTGTGTGTTATCTCAAAATTTGTATGTTGAAACTTAACCCCCAAGATGATGATGTTAAGCAAGGAGAATTTGGGAATTGTTAGGGTTTAGATTTTAAAATACTCTTCAAAAGCCATGTGCTGAAGGCTCTGTTGCCAGCCTGTGCTGCCACTGAAAGTTTTGAAACCTTCAGGAAAGCAGGCCTAATGGAAGGAAGTTATGTTTTGTGGTGATGTCTTTGGAGTGTCAGAAAGCCCTTCAGCATATACAGGGTACTGGTGCCTTGTTTTTAAGACTTTTTAGTTCAGAAAACTGTAGGGAAAACACTCTGTTAGTTATAAGTTACACAGCGTAATGTCCTTTGGTATACCAACCCCAATAGACTAAAGTAATGTGCGGCTTTTCATCTCTTAGCAACGGGGATAGTTTGTGAGAGATGTTTCAGTAGGTGACCGTGTTATGAGAGTCCCAGAGAGTATACTCACAGAAACGACAATGGTAAAATTGCCATTTCATGATTGAATCTTAGGGAGCCGCATTCTATTGCTCAGCTTTATGAGGCACAGTATCTGACATGTGTAATGTAAAGGAGGGGAAGTTTAATGTGGTTCATGGTGTCAGGGAAATTCAGGCTATGGTTGCCTGGCTCCAAAGCAGGACCATCATAGCAGAAGGGCAGGGTAGACCAGAGATGCTTAGTTCCTGGTGGCTGAGAAGGGGACCAAAGAAACAGTTCCAGAGAGGAAGGGGAAGGAGGCAGAAGTACAACCCAAGGCCATGTCTTAGATGTACCAAAAATGTGGTGTATTGAACCACAAACTTATTTTCATGGCAGTAGGGGTCCTTGAGACTTAACCCAGGGCATTCACACTGAGCTGCAACTCCAGACCTAGTTTGTACTTTTTGAGACTTAGTCTTGCTAAGTCCCTAAATTGTATTGCCTGGGCTTGAAGTTGGGGTTGGCCTACCTTAGCCACCTAGACTGCTAGGATGAAAAACATGTACCACTAAGAGTTTCTTAATCTAATCAAATTTTACATATCAAGATTAATAATCACAATCCACTCCTTGTCAGCTTGACATCAAAACACATCTCCTAAACCATACTTAATGTCCAAGTAAACACAAACTAGTAATCCTGCCGAATATGATACAACTATCTCATTTTCAATTGAAAATGCAATAATACATTTTCCTAATTCTCAGCATTTCCAGTGCTTTCCCAAAGTCCAAGTCATGACTCCTCGCATACATAAATCAAACTCTTACTGTGGACCATTGTAAAAAATCAAACACCAGTTACATAATCCCAAGGTATAAGAGTACACTGTAAACATTCTCTTTCCAAGAGAGAGATATAGGAGAATAATACCAAAATATCAGATGAAGTCAGACCAAAACAGCAGAGAAATCATTAAACCCTGTAGCTCCATATCTGACATCTAGGTCACATAGTAGTAAAATATGAGTTGAAAATGATTTATGTGGCACCACACCGAGTTCTTCCTGGCTGCAGCCCGTGTGACCTTGTTCTTGGACTGGCTGTACTCACAGTCTGTAGCTTTCCTTGGCAGATGTTGCATATCCCTGGCACCTTCAGCTTCTCCACTGCCTCCTTCATTTCATCCCCACAGCTTCATCCTTTGCCTTCTCAGGGTCCTCCTTGTGTGTCCTTCGAAATTTGGGTAGAAGTCTCCTTAATCCTACAAGTCTTGCATTGTGCATGCTTCTAAAATCAACACAACACAGATGATGCCAGCGTCTGCTGTCAGCAGGAGTAGTAACCAGGACTCTTTGAACCACGGCTGCTGCAGCCTCTGAAGGGCTGGATGCTTGGCCACAGTGAAGTGAATCACGAGGAGTCAGTTCCCTAGTAGGTTCCTCTTGAGCTCTAGTCCCTGGGACTCTTGTCTCCAATGAAAAGTTCAGAATTTTCTAACTTTGGGTGGGAGATGCATGGGTTCTTGCTGATTTCTGAGATGCTCTCAAGGCATCACTATTCTTGACCACATTTCTTCTCTTCTCTTCTCTTCTCTTCTCTTCTCTTTCTTCTTCTCTTCTCTTCTCTTCTCTTCTCTTCTCTTCTCTTCTCTTCTCTTCTCTTCTCTTCTCTTCTTCTCATCTCTTCTCTTCTCCTGTCCTTTCCTCTCCTCTCCTCTCCTCTCATGCCCTCTCCTCTCCTCTTCTTTTCTCTTCTTTTTTCTTTCTTGTGAGTGTAGCACACATGGCTTCTAGTCCTGTCACCACTGGAGCACTTGCTTCCAAATAAACTTGGTCTCTAGATTCCTATCAGCATTCTGACCTTCTGGGCTCTGACCAGAATCATCTGTCTGGCTCTGCTTACAGCATAGTAGGGCTTCTCTTGCCCACATCTCCAAACCTTTCCAAACCCCGTTCATAAAACAGTTACAGAGGCTTCTGAACCATATTGTCAGATACAGGAAACAGGAAGGAACTCCTCTTTTGTATCATTTTCTGCTTTTACAAAACACCCAACACCCATATTTACAGGAGAGGCTGACTCTGGCTCAGTGTTACAGGAGATCAAGCCCATAATCGGTTGGAAACATGAAAGAAACATCATGGAGGAAGGGAAGAAAGATCCTTAGTCCATGGCAGTGGGGAAGCAGAGCAGGGGAGAGCACCAGAAAGGAAGGGGCCAGGGACCCGAGGTAGTAGTCAAAGGCACACGTGCAGGACCCACCCAGAGATAACCAGGAAGGGAGCAGTAAAGACCAGCAATAAAATAGTGAGAATCCCAGACCAGGGATGGCGAACCTTTCACAACTTCCAATGAAACAAACAGTCCCCTGCATGGCACAGATTTGCCACCTCGGGCTGAGACACAGCCCTGGACTTTATAATCTTCATAATCTTGCAGAAATGCATTTGTTATTAAACATGTCAGCAACTAATTCTACCAAAGTAAGTAAAATGGAGACACCTCGTAAAATGCCATTTTTCAAATTATGCTCCATGACTCCGAAACTTCTTTAAAGCTCACCTTAAGGATTTATTTTCTTTTCCTTTGAGCATAAAAAGATAAAAGTAAATTGTGACTACTACCTATGGTTATCAAGTAAGTCATAGCAAGTGTGTGTTCCTTTCATTAAAAGGATATTTTTTACATTATTCCAGTAAATTGAGCATAAAATGTTCTAAAAGTTTCTGTGGAAAAACATTCTGCTGCAGTTGTGTGCTGGCTTGCTTTTAATTCCTGCACCAAAGTGCTGTCTAAAATGAGGTTACTGAGCTTCGACTGGACATCATTATTGCCCATTACGTTTACCCATTATTAACATAGGTCATAAGAAAGATCCACAGTATAATATTTTCCTGCTACAAAGCAGATGATCAAATTGGTGTAAATGGGATAGCGGTGTCCAATTACCTTGGGCACAGGAAAAGATGAAAGGCTGCAGCAGAGGGCTGAAACCAGGGTATTACTATCTCCATGCAATGCAATCAAATTCTGAGTAAACTGGATGTGCAGCACAATAATGATGCGACTATTATCTGTGTAATGTGGTTTACTCAATACTCTGTTTTAAAAACAGAAAAGAAAATGACTAACAAAGGCTAGCTTTAACCCAGGTGAAAATATTTTCCCAACTTTAATATACAAAGGAAGAGTGTGTTCTTGTCTCCTCCTTTCTCTGACTCCTGATTGGAGTCTCGCCAGTAGGCCTTACCTGCCACGCCCTTCTGCCCTGCGCCCTGCAGTTGTGGACACGACCTTCTGACACCGTAGCTGGAATCAACTTCTTTCTAAGCTGTAGGAGGTGGGTATTTGTCCCAGTGACCAGAAAGTGACTGCTACATCTGTTAAGATTTGTTGATTGTTTCATATGAATTTTAGAGATCTCATTTGTAATTTTGTGAAGAATGTCAGCCGCAAACAGTACCAGCTTAACCTCCTCTCTTCCAATTTGATGTCCTTTATTTCTGTTTTTGCCATTCTGCTTTGTCCAGGACATGAGCTCATGGCTAACACTGTTTTACTTGAGAATTTTTGTGTTATTCTGGATCTGAGAGAGAATGCCTTCAGGTTTTTCCATTTGGGATAATGTTAGCTGTTGATATATTATATATAGCTTTTATTACATTGAAGTACATTCCTTATATATTTAATAGTAATAGTTCAGTATTTTCTTTTATCACAAAAGGTGTTTGATTCCATTGAATATTTTTTCTGCATTTATTAAGATGATCATACTATTCCTTTTATTTTCTTGTTATTGATTTGTACACATTGAAACACTTTTTGCACCCTCTGAATGAATTGTACTTAATCATGATATGTCATCTTGAATGTTATTTGGATTTGCTTTCTTAACTTTTGCTGATGATTCATCAAAATACTAACATCCTGTTCATTGAAGATGTTAAACTATATTCTTCATTTCTTGCTGTTTATCACCTTTTACGGGGGTGCTTAGTTGTAATAACCTCACAGATTTAGTTTGGAATTCCCTCCTTTTCTTTCTTTCTTTCTTTCTTTCTTTCTTTCTTTCTTTCTTTCTTTCTTTCTTTCTTTTCTGTCTTTCTTTCTTTTTGATGATTGGGTAACAGTTGGAATTAGCTCTCATTTAAAGCTGAAAAAAGCATGTTTGAACTTTTCTTTGGTGTCAGCTTTTTGGCCCAATTTTTTTATCAATTCTCCTATGCCTCCCTTATGGACAAGGAATATTTACTCTGTGCCATTGTGTGTCAGAAATTTTTAACTTTTTGTTTGATTTTGAC
>NW_004955403.1:5287956-5338606 GCF_000276665.1 Chinchilla lanigera
TTTTCAGAGATTCTTCTATCTTCTGCCTCAGATAAAGGTTATTTTAAGGAATTTTAGAATGCATGCTATCAGTATAAATATAAAGTTGGAAAAAAATAAATATGAGAAATAAGTATATTTACCTAGACCAAAGATGAAGCATAACGTATCAGAAGAAAGAATTTAAATTTCCAAAGAATTAAGTCTGAAACAGTGAAGCACTGTTTTGAGAAAGTGTCCATAAAGTGGAGGAATGTTAAAATAACAAAGCATAAAATTATTTTAAATTGTAAAACATGTGTAAGTTGCCATAATTTCACCTTACATGCATTATAGTTTATCATGGTTGATAGTATATATACTTTGTATTATATGATGTGTATGACACCTTCTATCTCTTGTGTGACTCTCAGTATTGCTCAGGCCAGTGTTTTCATGTGATAAATACCAGGCCAAGAGCACTTGAGAAATACTGCATGAAATATTTCACCATTTACAAAATTATTAATGATATGTCAGCAACTAAAATATGAGAAGCTGTGACAGCAGAGAAGTACTGGAAACATGATGAATTGCCACGTTTTGTACCGGATGGAGCCCTGGGACCAGAAAAGAACACTGGGTGAAAGCAACAGACCTGAATAAAGTAAAGACTTCAAGGAATAATAGTGCAGCAATATGTGTTCAAAAGTGTGAAAAATGCACTATTTCAAATTAAGATGTTAAGAGTGAAGGATGCTGCATTTCAGATATGTCTTAATTATTTCCTCACTGCTGGAACAAAACACCCAGTATCCATGAATTAAAGGAGGAAACCTAACTTGAAGTTTGTAAAGGTCTTGGTCCACAGTTTTCTGCTTCCAAGACAGGGCAGTGTGACAGAAGGGCATCGCAGAGGAGAAGCAGTCCACGGTATTGCAAGGCAGAAGGCAAGAAGCAGTGAGTCTGCCTTCTTTCTCTCCCTTTATATTCCATGTGGGCCACAAGTCTATTGGTCGGTGCCATTCCTAACCACTGTGTGGCTTCTGTCTTCAGTAAGTACATCCATCCAGCCACACCCAGAACTGTGCTGATCCAATCAGTGGACTCATGCAGCCAAGGCACCTGTAATCCACATGCACACCCCCATGACCCAGCCACCTCTGAAAAGCCCCACCTGAGAACACAAGAGGCTTCGGGGAAGCTAGATGAGAGCTGTAACAGAGCTGAGAGTTTATTCATCATTTTATGAAAATATTTTCTAAAGCCTTTGAAAATTTTAAAATGTTTATCTATATAAAACTTTGTTTGAAATCTCCTTGTTACTTTTCTTGCTGTCAATTTTTATTTTCTTGTAATACAAGCAGTTGAGTTGTTATCACTCAGCTTTTACTTTGTTTTGAATTTATAAGACAGGAATCAACACTGGAGCCAAGTCTGGAGATGTTTAAAAAGTGACTCTTGGGAGATCTGGTTCCCCAGGACAGCATAAAGAGCTCTGCTGCTCTATTTTTCAGTGAAAATTATTAAGGCAATGAATTTATTTAAAGAGAAAGACTGTCTACCAGACTGCACTGTCCAGGAGCACATGTTCCCTCTCCCTGCAGTTCCCGTCAGAGGCTACGTGGAGGGTGAGCAAGAACTGCACAATTTTCACCCTTCCCCTGTGCCCCACTGCAGAGACCCCTGGGGGGTGTAGAAGAGAGGGGGTGCCCCTTTCTTCCTCCAGTGATCAGGGAACAGAGTGTCTCCCTGGGGATAGCACATGGGGAATGCCTGGGCTCTATTCACCCTTTCCCTGTCCTGTGCACTGAGAAGGTTGTCCAGTGGAACCCTAAATATTGGAGTAAGTTGACATTCTGCAATTGGTAGCTACAATAGGAGATGAACCCTGAACATTTGTTCGGTTAGTAAACACCAACACCAAAGTAGACATTGGCTTGTGTAACACAGTTCTCCCGGTCCTTCACATCTCTCCCTCTTCTCGGACCTCCACAAAAGCAAGAAGGCCCCAGGGGGTTGAGAAAGAAAAGGACGGAGAGCAGTCCACTCCTGGTGCAGACTTACTGCAGATTTCTGAACGTATTTACTTCACTTATTTCATCAGACACAGCTTATTAAATAAACAGACACTACTGATTACACAGTGTTCTATCTTCATGAAATATTTTGAAAGAGGTTATCTTTGTATTTTTTAGGACACAATGAGATAATCTTGGACAAAAATATATAGGGTCTTTCAGATCATTTTAACAACATGATGAATGTGCTTTCCATCAATTTAAACTAACAGGAGAGTTGGGGACCAGCATGTGATTTAAGAATAATAAGCAATAATTACTGAGAGGAAGAAATGAAAATTGAGAATTTTTGTTTCTATGTTAAGATTTAGGGACCGGTATATAGCAAATGATCAATTTTAGGTGCAGCACTAAAAGGCAGAATTTTATAGAAATAAACCTGTAGCTCAGAGAATCATTGCAGAGCCTTGAGCAGGAGCTCATGATTCACTTTGGAATTTCTAGACATTTGAAAAATATTGTTGTAAGCCAAATTCAATATGAGACGTGTACCCAGGATTTTTCTTGCTTACCACTCCAAGACAGAATGACTAAAGCTCTTACAATTCTTAACACTGCACCACTAAATGCTTGCTTTTATTGTCACAAAAATCAGAGTGCCTTAAACAACACAATAAAAGAAGTTGAGCAGTGTGACCTTCCTCGTCCATACCTCCCTCATGGGATTTTCCAGCTGCATGACCCTTTGAAAGCTTCCTCTTCATGCAGTCTGTGGGGTGCTGTCCCTGCCTTGCTGAAAGCTCCCTGGGAATGCACAGAAGTCCTGGGGTTTCTCCAGGGGAAATTCACATGGTAGCTCACTCCTAGGACCTGGGGTAGCCATTCAGGTCACTGCCAACTCTCCCCAATTACTGTGGGACAATTTTTCTTTGTATTAGTAAATTTAGGTATAAACCTTACATAAATTTTCTTCAGCCAGGAAGCACAGAATGATCTAGTGACTTCTTTGAGACTGGGGTTTACACTCAGAGACTAAAGAGGAAGAGAAGTTCTCTGAACTATCTAGTGACACATTAACAATTAAGGCATAATGAGAGGTTTCAATGTCAGCACTTAAGTTGTGTCTCCTTTAACAAATCATGCTAATATTTTTATAAATTGCAACCTTTCATACTTTTAAGGAGTTAGGTTTTCTCTATGTGGAGAAATAGTGTATTAATTCTCATATAATAGACATAGCATAGTATTTCTGACTAATGGTTCTGATAATGGTTAAAATAATGGTTCTGTTACACTTGAATTAAAACATCACAGAATATCATTTGGACAGTTTGAAAAAGTTAGGTGTTTAACAAATGCCAGATAATTAAAAGTATGGATAAACTGAATAGCTATTCTAAATTAGAAATCATTTCATTGTCATACTTTTCAAAACTGGAGAGACATTTATTAATATTTTATGAGTTATAAAGTATAAACATTTAAATTGTGGCTTATAGAAAGAAAAGAAAATTGGTTCTATATGTTGGTCCAAATAGGCAAAAGAATTATTAAAAATATTTGACAAAACTAGTGGAAAACAAAACACGAAACAATTTTATATTGGAAAACATAGATTCTTGAGTTCTTTGGCCTCTGTACAGAAAAAGGACTTTTTAGTTCTCCACAGTTTTCTCTTGGGATTTAGATTGGTAACCACTCCCGCTTCCTCTGTTCAAGGATGGCAGAAAGTCAGTTCCTCACTGAGAATGCAGAGACACTTTGGGCAGTGGCAGCACTGCTAGCTTTAGATAAGCTTATTAAAAACACACTTTCCAGTAAAGAGATTTATGTTTATTAAACCGGTTTAAACCACTGGGGTGAAACTTTACACACATTTGCATTACATTTGCTTATTAGCATTAATACTCTTTAAAACCTATGTACTATTTAAGACTTACAAAAAACACATATTTAAGTTTAAGCATTCATTTGCTTTGGGAAATCAGGGAAGCACCAACCATGCTATGTTTCAGTCAGCTTAAAACATGAAGAGTTATTTGACTTCAACTTATTTTCCTAAAATATATTGGGGAACAATTAGTAAGTCTACATGAATTTTCTTTCTGTCCCGACCACCTCATATTTTACCTTAATAATCTCCATCCTTTTTAACCCCGTTGTGGTTTTGTTTTCCACTGGGGAAATATATTTTATTATTGAACTCAAAACACCAAAACCAAAAAGGATTTACTCAGATGCTAGCCGTGTTTATAAATTACACATTTTCAACAGTAATGTCTAAAAATCTATAAGATAAAAAGGGAACAAAACTTTGGAGCAAATTTTAAAGAGAAATTAATTTCAATATCATACAGACATTCTCTTCTTGTTTCAAAATTCCTATCAGTTTTCACTTTCATCTTTTAAAAATTCAACTTGCATACAATAATACTCTTGAATCTTGCAGATATTCTGATATATTATAAAATACTTGGTTATATCAATACTTTCAGGCTAAAACAATTTCTGAACAAGTTAAACATGTTAACTACTAAAATTTTATCTATTATTTGATGCTTAAATGAAGATCAATATTTTATTTGGATTGATTCTGCCAAGATACTATTGTGAGGGCAAGAGGTATGACCTCCTTTTTCTGATCACAAGCACTTTACCACAAATTACCCCAGCATTGAGGACTAGAGGAAAACTCACACACTGCAGAACAGCTAGATCTTAACTTAGTTTTCTAAAAAAAAATAAGTCTTTTTGGTACAGAGGAAGTCAGCCATGGCCACTCTACTTTTCCAGAAGCAATCTCCTCAATTTAACAGAAATCAGTAGGTCTCTGAAAAAAACACAGCAAATAAACTTTTAAAAATTAAAGCAAAAATGTACCATAGAAAGAGGGCCACAGAGTATTCAGAGTTTGGACTCTGAGAGAGGTGCATTAAAGATAAATATGATGCAAAAATAAATAAATATAAATAAGATATATAAATATGATAAATAAATTGTATGAAAAGATGAACAAGTGTATAATAGAATAAGAGTCCATTAGATGTAATCAATGAAAATGCAGAAATGAAAATGTAAGAATAAAGAGTTATACATGTTTCTACAATAGCAGTTTAGTTATAGTAGTAATTATGATACCACTGCAGTTATAGTTATAGCAGTAGGTAGTTACAGAAGATTATTCAATTAGAAACATCTAGATTGAATCACAGAGAATACATATGTATAAAAGAATACAACAGTTAGGTGTGACACAGTAAAAATAAAAACAATAATAAAACAATAGAAAACAATTAACTTGTATGCTGTTAATTTTTAGTTAAAGACCAAGAATAAAGCATAAGTAATCATTGAAGGAATAGAGGTACAATTTTCCATAGCAAAGATATCAAGCCAAAGACTAAACATCTATGCCCTGTAATCCTTAAGAACACCGACTAAATCATGCCTAGTAAATTACTGAAAAAGTACATGGCCTTTAAATATATCAATTTAAAATTCCACCCCCAAAAAATAACTTAAAAATTTAAGTAAAATAAAGATATTTTCTGAGAAAAAAAAAGAAAATTGTTCTGAGATGAAGACCCCTGATAGAAGCAGGTAATGAAGATCAGAGTGAACACTGCAGGAGAAAACATGAACATAGCACAAATTAATATTGACTCTTGAAACCATAATAATTAGATTTTGTGAGTATTGAAATATACACAGAAATATATCATGAATAGTAATGACCTGGAAGTCCAGAAGGATTACATGGCTTTAAATCTCATGAAGTATTGAATTATTTGGAAGAGATAATAAATTAAGATATGTCTTATTTATTTTAGGATTCTAGAGTAAACACCAAAAAGATTAAAAAAATGAATATATACCAAAAGTGGAGGTGAAATATTATTAAGGAATAATTGTTTTTAAATCCAAAAAGACTAGAAAAAAGGAAAAAAAAATAAGATGTATTGGGAATTACATTTAATGTAAGGGGATCCCACCCCGAGCAAAATAAAAAATGAAATCAAGGGTGGCTGCTCACCACCCTTGAGATGGGGAGTGTGTCGGGCGCTGTTGCCACAGATGGGGTGCGGTGTACAAGACCAACACCGCTGATTACATGGAAGCAAACTAGCGGTATCTGAGCACAAAAGCGGAAAGAGCAAAAGCACAAAATAGATATAACATGAAAATATCAATGAAAGAAAATCTTTGTGTTTGCATCAGACAAAGTAAGAGCCATGCAGAATTCCTAAAGATACAGAGAAATGTTGCAATTTTACATGACAAAGGACGTCTAAATATTTATGCATCTAATAACGTGGACATAGAGTATTTAATCAAAAGCTAACTTAATGTAAAGACAGTGACAAATTGATGATCATATTTAGAGTTTTAAGCAAATTTACTTGAGGAATTGATGGAACATGTTAAATGTTGGTATATACGCAAGATGATTAATTACATAGTAAGCAGCATTTCTCTAAATGTTCTACCAAGAACATTAGGTGCGCACCCACAAAGATGTATTCTCATAGAGTGCCCCAAGAACAACTGCCGATGTAAAACATTCTGTGTTATTAAACAAGTATCAATACATTTCAAAGAATATATTCACATGAAAAATTGCATTCTAGCCACAATAGAATTTAGGTAGATATCAATTTAAGAATTATAACAAAGAATTCCCCCTTTATAAGAAGTCCACATTACTGAACAGCAATTTATCACAAATAAAAATATAACTAAATTGGAAATACAGTAAAACCTTGTACTGCCAATAACATTCTGTGAGAGTTCCACAAGATGAGTGAACATTTCTAATAAATTTTAGCTTCATAAAATGAACAATGTCATGCAATATGAGCAGTATGTGACGCTGAATGGCTCATGGTCACAACTGAGCCAATGGTTCTCTGTCCTCTCCTCTGCACTCCCCTCCCTTACCCTCCCCTCCCCTCCCCTCCCATTTCTCCCCTCCTCTACTCTCCTCCTTCCATCTCTATCTCTCTATCTCTTTCTCTGTGTCTCTTTATATCTCTCTCTGTCTATCTCTCTGTCTCTGTCTCTGCCTCCTTCTCTCTCTCTCTCTCTCTCTCTTTCTCTTTCTCTCTTCCAATTAAGGGTGACCGTCTCCCAACAGCAAGAGCTTGTGACAGAAATCTCCCCTGCAGAGGAGCAATAGAAAAGGGCAGAGAAATCCTTCCCCTCAAAGGACATCAGGAAGATATGCAAATTGTGGGAGCTGCTGTAAATTTTGTAGAAAAGCCCCACCTGAATAAGGCTATAGCAGTGGGAGCAGTGAATCTGTTTAAGGACAATGCAATATCACATTTCCTCAAAATCTTCAAAAGGAGATAGGTTCCTTGTTAAAGGTGCATGGAAAGAACAAGATTCCTTTGAGTGAAAAGACAGCAGTAGCTAGTGATAGTGAAGGTCATCCTACAAGACAACCCTCCTCTCCCTTGCCTCCCTTGCACCAGCCTAGAAGGTTTTCAAATGTAAGTGTAGGTTGATTTGTTTGTTTTTCTTTATCATGCATATTTTCAGTATTATTTTGTATTATATTACAATGTTATAATCATTTGTATATTAATCTTTTTGGGTTGTGGAATGAATCATCTGAGTTTCTGTTATTTCTTATGGGAAAATTTGCTTTGCTATGCAAGTGCTCTGGACCACAGGTATTGCTTCTGGGATGAATTATGCTTAAAAACCAAGGTGTTTCTGTATTTTGAACTTCACAGAAGTGAAAGGATTACATATCAAAACTTCTGGGATGGATAAAAGAAGATTAAATATAATTGCATTCAATGAACATATTAGAAAAGAATAAGAGCTACTACTAACCACAAAATCATTTAGTTTTATATTTATTTTTAAAAATTAAATAGCAATTAAAAACTTCTCAGAAAGAAAATCTTCCAGTCCAGTTGTTTTCCCAAGTGAATTGTTTAACATATGTAAGAAATAACATCAAACTTACAGACTTTCAAATGATAGGAGAAGGTCCTCTGTTATTCTTTCTCTGTCTCTCTGTCTCTGTCTCTGTGCCTCTGTATCTCTCCTCTTTCTTGTATTCTTTTTTAAACATTTTTTGGACTGAGTGTTAAATGCAAGACCTTCACACTGAGCTACATCCTCAGCTTTTTCATTTATCCCTTTCCTTGAAATGTTTTGAGACAAGACCTCACTAGCTTGCCCAAGTGAGCGTGAACTTGCGATCCTTCTGTTTCAGCCTCTCAGATGCAGGTATTACAGGCACACAGCACCGTTCCTGTCAGGAATGGAGAACTTTATCATACTTCATATTCATAGCATAATCTTGATATTATCTGATATACAAAAATAATGCTAAATGCCTTTTAGTCATGGCCGCTTATAAAAAATACTAAATAATACATCAACAAGTCATTGATATGCAAAAATAATATATTCTAATGACCAAATGAGCTTTATACCAGTTATGCAAGGTAGTTAATATGCAAAACTCCAGTATTACCAACGTGCACATTCTTGATGCAAAATAGCTGATAAAAATGAGATATTTATACTTTTAAAAAAAAATCCTAGAAGACTTGGGTGTTACATTGTTATTCTGGCAATAGACTCTGGTGGCTAATTGACTGTCAGCTTGAGTGGGAATGTCCAGTTGAATGAAGCTGGCATGATTCTGGATGTGAAAGACCTACTGTAAGGAGGATTGTTGTTGGAACAGCATCAAGAGCTGAACGGGAAGGAAGATTTCCAGTTGATTTTGCTTGAAGGAACTTCAGCTGTTCTCGTCAGAGGCGCTCTGGTCTTCACCTACACCTGGGGCATCATCTGGCTTTCAGCACAGATTCTTCAGCTTCCAACTCCAGCCTTTCGGCTGCTGGTGCAGACTCATTAGCTTCTAGAGCTGACTCTTTGACCTCACTGTGTAGACTCCTCGGTCTTTCATCACAGATCCTTTGGCTTCCTACGGGACATAGCCCTGGGCTCCAGGCCTTTAGCTGGATCCTTCAGGTGTTTAGCACACAGACAGATATCTTGCACTCCTCTACATTTGTCTCAGTGGGTGGTTACTCTAGGCCAAGCTTGTAAATTTCTGTGTCTTCCATTCAGTGTAATTCAGAGCATGTGGAGCCATTTGAGGAGACTTGTCCCAGCCCTTCAAGCTCTTATCAACACTGGCTAATGCCAATACTTACAAAATTACAGTGAGCATTATTTACGAGTGAATTACTAAATGCTCCTTAACCAAAATCTGAAATGAAACTATAAGTATTGATCAATTCTGTTCAACATTGTGTGACGTCTTATCTGGCCTAGTAAGTCAACAGGCTCAAAAAATAAGAGCAGAAATAAACAGTACCAAAGTTGAAAAGTAAGAAGAACAAATTTTATTGTTTTCTGATATAAATGTAGTAGGAAAGGAAGAAAAGTAGATCAACCATTAGAGTTAAGACATGAATTTAGTAAAGTCACCAGCTATAAGGTCAACATCCAATAAACCTTGTCCTCAGGTCAACTAGGAATTTGTGTAAAGTGTAAGAAATTCCAATATTATAAAAAACATACCCCATGGACCTCTACCCTAAAAATAACAAAAACAAGTAATAGTGCAAGAGTGGAAAAATAGCCTAACAGAAGAAAAAAAAGAGAGAGAGAAAGAGTACTGAAGACTTACCTGTATGAAGTCAGTTGCTTTTAGACATGGGCACTACTGCAGTTTAGTGGATGAAAGATGGCTTTTGAGAACTGATGGTAGCTCAATCTCTGCCTTTTTTTTTTGTACTGGAAATCAAACTCAACCTCGGGCTTGCCACGATGGTAGCTCAGCTTACGCATCCAAACAGAAAAAGTAGCCTCTTTCACATCAAATGTAATACATAGAAATTAACGCAAGATGAGCAATGAGGTGTAAAACACAAACATGGAAGACTACATGACAGTATCTTTATGACTGAAGAATAAAAATATTTCTCTAAAAGTAAACATAAAAATTACCATTAAAAAGAAAAATGAGAAATTGGGCTATGTTAAACTTAATAGAACTCATTGATAAGGTAGTAAAAGGTAAGTTTGTCTCCAATATACAAAAAGTTCTTCTAAAATTCAAAAATCTGCACCAATCTTGGAAATGGGGCTTCATAGAAAAGGATATGCAAGTTTCCTTAGGTTAATTATATATACATGTACTCAGCATCATTAATCAGTAAGGGAATTCAAGGTGAACCCATTGTAAATTCACATTATATATACCTTTACACTGCACACATATTTCAGCTTACCCTGTCTTGGCTAGATAAATCCCTTGGCTTCATCTAATTGTAAATGAGGCCAGAAAAGTTATTCTATTTCAACTCCCTTCAAAGAAGAGAAGCATAAGCATTTGCATTCATAATGATTGATGTTATAATGATTTTTTTCCTGGGGAAATGCTGCATCAATTAAATCTAACATCTCTTCAGGTTTCACAATTCCATCATGATTTCCTAAGAGTTTCAAAAGCCTGATGCTCCAAAATGGAATGATTTGATGATTTATCAGTTATTATATAAAATTGCTAAAAATATTTCTATTGTATGAGCAGTAACTGTGAACTTCAATTTTAGTCTGACCCTGCAGTCTTACTTGTCGACTGATCTCTGGACCAAGACAAAGAATAGTTATGCAAAGTTTGTCAAACCACTAATAATACAAAGTTTATGAAAAATAAAGCTAAAGCCCCAAGAAGAAAAATGTTAATGCAAGTGAGCCAAGATTTGTTCTGAGTCGTAAGCAATTAAAATGTCTTGCATATGAAAGCCTTTAGAATATTTGCTGTCATTATTGTACTCCACACATGCATCAGCTTCCATTTTCTAAACTGTGAAAAGGAAACAAACAAATTAAACTAACTCCACTGTGTTTCACACAGATGTGCAGAGATGCTTAGATTTTAAGTTCTATTTTCCCAAAGCAGATGCTTAGGGATCCACCAGGCCTGATGCTGATTTTCTTATTATCAAGATGCTGTCTCACAGGCAGCCTGACTTTCCTGGACTCCAAGATGAAATAACAGAGAAAAGAATGCTAACTTATGAAAAGGAGACACTGAAGGAACATTTATAACAAAATGAGAAAAGAATAAGATGGGTTTTACTTTGTATGAGCCTAAAGCAACACAAGAACATTGTCTAACACACTGAAAGCCTAAAAAATGTAAGAAATCTCACTTAAACATCAGAATTGGGCTTCCGCAACTCACAAAAAAGTGTTAAGTACATTCCAGTGTTAACTTCTTGAATTTTTTTAAGTTTTAGTCTTCTTTGTGATATAGTTTATATCTACATGTCCCTAGCGTCCCATTCACTCATATGTGGGGCTTTGGGGAGGTGACTGGATCATGGGAGGTGATATTGGTGGATTAGTCCACTACTGGGCTTATATAGTGTATAGCTAAATGTGATGCTGGGTGCAGGAAGTGGGTCACTGGTGGTGTGGCTGAAAATTCTGTCTCCTTCCTCCTCCCTTGATCTCTCTGTTTCCTGCTGCCATGCCATGAGCTGATTCTCCTCCACCATGCCACCCTGCTTTAGAGTCAGCCATCTATGGCCTAAAACCTCTGCAACCTTAGCCAAAATTTTTTCCCTACTTTAATTGTCAAGGTCAGATATTTTGTCTCACCACTGAGAAAGTAACTAAAACAGTGTGATAAGCTTGTATCATGGGAAAAATATTAAAAGTCTTGGAAGTTTCCTATCCTCCAACAACCCATGTGGGAGGGACATACATATACATATACGTATATATATTCACAGACACACACACACATATATCACAAAAAAATGTGTATAGACCTCAGAAATATGAAATTACCATATTTTGTAAAGTCCCAAAGATCCCCAAATCAACATTATCTGCAATATTAATGGTAGTTGTAAACTACTTATTTTCAATTCTCATTTAATTATAGAATGTCCTTATTTGTACCAGTAATTTTTATATGTTTATCAATTAGGCAACAAATATAATGTTTGTGTATCATGTGGCAAGCAGAAAATATGTACTTGTTCACATTTCAGATAATTGCAAATTAGCTTCTGCCTTTTACAAATGTACCTCAACCCCTGACCAATAATCTTTTATTATATGTTGTAGATTTTTTGTTTGTGATACTGGGGATTGAATTCAGATCTTTTGTGCTCAGCTACATCACTGTACCTTTTTATTATTACTTTTAAAGTTATGAAAAATGGTCTTGATAAATCACTGAATTATCCAGGGTGGGTTCTCATATGGGATCTTCTTGCCTCCGCCTCCTACAGACCCGAGATTACAGAGGTTCACTGCAACACCCTGCTTCTTATTTACTTTTAATGCTATTTTATAAGGAAAAGCTTTCCAATAAATGCATGGTTATTCCAGTAAATATTTATGGGTGCATTATGGGTCTACATATGGGCATATTACAAAAAGACACTTTAATATGTGTAAGTAAATAATATATTTTCTAATTGTGATCATTTACAGTAATCATATCACTGAGAATCATGATAGAAATGACTCATAACTCTATACTTAAATCAACAAAACATTCTAGGTTTTATAATTTTTAATTTTAAATTCTCAGTGATGTGTTTACCCTACAGTGGTAGAAATTGGGAATGAACTAAATGACCATTATGGGGAATAAAATTAAATAAAACATATTGCATATAAAACTTTAGAAAAATAAAGATTTCAGAAAGATAAATTAGACATATCAATTCCCTCATACAGTACATATTGCTTCCTTTTTATTTTTTTAATATTGCTTCTTAAAAATAGTGAATTGGTACTGCTGATATTTATCTCAGAACTATCACCTTCCATTTTGAGACTTGCAATTTTTTCTTTTTTACTTTCTTTCATTTTCATTTTCTTTTTCTTTTTCTTCTGGCTAGGAAAATCCAATCCAATCCATTGGTTCAAGAAGGGCTTTCCAAGCACATTTTTTGTCATCCTACAACCACATACAACAACATAATGGATTCACTAATTTCCTTTTTTAAAAAAAAAAAAAAAAAAAACACAGCAGGAAGGGAAGAGTAGGTCTTTTTCACTGTAGGGAAATTTGGCAGGTGTGAGTCCATATAGAGTCGAGAGGATGGGAAGATAACGGTGTTCTTACAGGCACAAAAGACATTTTAGAAAGTAACTGAAAGTAAAGAAAAGTCTATAGCTGGTTATGAAAGGCAGTTCCAAAATTCAGATGAAGACTAAGAATATGAATTTTTGTGAACAGCTAAGCCAAAGTATTTTAAATAAGATCCAGAAAATAAGCACCAATTTAGGATACATGTAAATGAGAATTCAAATAATTAAATACTACTGAGCATGGAGGTGACTCCTTATGAGGAATTTGGAGACATGCAAATAAGGAATTAAATTACTTACAGTAAATGAAAGTGGATATAATTACAGTGGAAATCTACTCTGTATTTTACACTACCAGTATTGCAACTAAATGCAAAATGCTTATAATTTTGAACAGCTTCTCTGATTGAAGATTATTAATATTAGAAAGTTTAACTCCTATTTTTTGAGTTTGTACAATTTGTTGCTGTTGGTTCAAAATTGTGTTAAATTTTTCACACCTCTGCAAATGTAGGTTAAATAATAAAAAGGTCCAGTAATCCATCAATCAGTTTTGAAGATTATAATCAATTTTGTTCCATTTAACTCCACTGACTACTGTTCTTATATTATTTTGAAGGAAATACCATGGTATTCTATAGTTTATCATGTCTAAGTTTTTCAATATTTCTCTTTACTGGTTTACCAGAAGTGCAAACCTACTACCCTCTTGATTTCCCAATATCCGTGCTCTCCTAAAAGACTTAAACCACCTTGAATAAATATTATTTCTAGAGCTAAGGCAGAGACTCAAATTTATTTTCCATAATGTAGTGCCAAAGCAAAGCAGAGCAAAACAAAATAGTAAATAATAAATAAAAGAGGTGCAAACTAAAAGAATCTCTTTTGTACAAATTTAGAATATTTAAATAATTATAGCAATGGCTTTTACGTTATTCAATAAAATTAAAATGTATGAGTTTACATTGGTAACGATAGATGCCTACATATAAAAATAAGTAAGAAATGACCCTTTCTTATATTGTAAACTGAATTATTTTAATAGGAAATACTTTCTCCATAATCATAGTAATGTCACAAGCAGCAATCATTCATCATTGAATGTTAAAATTAATAAGAGACACGATTATTTTCATACATTCAACAGTTCTGCACACCAAGTGCTTATTCACTAAAATAAGGATAAAGAGTAACCTTATGGTGGTGGGTCCTGTCAGACACCCCCTTAATGAACAGACCAATATAACATCACCGCTAGTGAAGAAGTTATAGCTGTGCTTCAGTGTGCTACTCTGAGAGCGACAAAAGATTACTCAACAATGTACGCTCTCCACCTCCCCATGAGGAAACTTCGGAATATCCAAGTGGATGGGGATGCTGCAAAATAAAGGGCTCGCGCGGCTGCAAGCCTAGTGTCCCACCACAGTGTCGGTGGTCACTGGGCCTAGTCGCAGGGTTCCATTCAGCTGCAGAGACACTTGAGTCCAAATGGATTTAGATAACTACGCAAGGAAAGAGAAGCCATTGGTGCCCCCAGGGGAAGTATTTACACAGGATTGGTCCAGACATTAGGAGCCATTGATGGGTCACGGACGCTGCTGACAAACTTGGACATCCCTCCCAAACAGGAACACTGAGGAGACCACAAATCTCTCCAAGGAGAGGAAAGAAGTCTTTCTCTGTTTGTCACTTTGAGATATACCAGGTAAAGATGGTATCTCCCACTACTGGGAATGTAAATAGGTTTCTTCTGAAGCGGTTCCTTATCCATTTTACTCCCAGGGATGTCTACTCACGATGTATGAGCAAAACCTATGCTGAATGTTTAATTGAAACTTGTCCCACTTCCATGTTGATGAACTGTACTTTCTACTGAAAACTTCTGAAGTGTAGCATAAAAAATACAAGTACAGATTATTTTAAATTACAGCAAGGCATATGGAAGAACACAACATTGATCTACTCATATCTAATGTGTAGAAAAATATTCTCTGGGTACACACATCAGTTCTGAGTTCTCTTCTGATGTCTCTGATAACCCACTGCTAACCAAGAGGGTATAGTCACACAGCCAAAGCCTGCTCTCCCGGGGTGTCTTAAGCGGTATCCTGGGAGGACATGTTCTGAAATGAATGGATTTAGTGTGAGGCGACAGACATCCTGAACGATGGCAGTGTCTTCCCTCTACTAGTGGGTGGAAGGAGAACCTGCTCCAGAAAACCTACTTCACAGGAAGGCTGGAACTGCGGAGGCAGCTGGACTGACATAGACTCAGATTCCAACACCACCATGTATATTACTCTTGTAACTGGGGAAATTCCTCCACCATCTGAGCTTCCTTTTGATCACTCATATAAAGACAATAATAAGAGATTTTTGGGTTCATTTGAGAAATCAATAATTTAGAAAGCATATGTTCTATTCTGATTTCTCTTCTTCTTTCACCTTTCTTTACTACAAGTTCTAAAAGACAGAATACTGTTCAACATACACTGGCTCTCTTTCTACCACTTTTACTTTAGATCTTCTGCAGAGTACAAGCTTTGTGTCAAAGAACACAAAGTTGGATGTTATATACATTAGGTCATATCTGTGAGAAACTTCTAGCAAACACAGATATGAACACATAATTACAATATCACATGATTTTGAAATTATAGAAATGTTTATACCAAAGGTATAAAATGATTGAGGGGATTGATCCTATAGAAATTTATCCCCAGGTTTTAGAAATACTACAGAATAAGACAACATTGAAAAATCATGCAGGAAAAAAAAAAGGGGGGGGCTGGGGATTTAGCTCAGCGACAAAAGCGCCTGCCTGGCAAGTGCAAGGTCATGAGTTCGGTTCCTGGTACCGGAGAAAAACCAAAAAAAAAAAAAAAAAGAAAAATCATGCAGGGTAAGGTGGTTATGTGTGGTCTTTCTCAAAGGATTCAATAATTATCTGAAAAAAACTTATAGTTTCTATAAATTTTCACACATTAGATGTTTTCATGAGAAACTACATTGAAGATATCAATATGTAATACAATAAGCATTCTTAATTCCCTACCACTCTGTTTGTAACTCTGTAATGTCTGTACTGATCCTATGCTATTTTGTAAAATGTTGTCGGTCTGTTAGTATTTTCCTCCTTTAATTTCTAAAATAAAAAAAAAAATTCACACATTAGAGAAAGACTGCATATTTCTTTCTTTCTTTTTTTTTTTTCCAGTACTGAGAATCAAACTCACGACCTTGCACTTGCCTGGCAGGCGCTGTGCTGCTGAGCTAAATCCCTAGCCCCAAGACTGTATATTTCAAAGCAAGGACAATAAATGTCTATCTGCTATATTAGTGATTGATAAATGTACTGGAAAACTGTCACAAAAATAACAAGTTATCTATATTTCTAAGACTAATTTTAATGAAGATTGTTTAAATAAAAATTTTAAAAATATTGTTTATATACATAATGCTTGAAATAAATACCCTGACACTGACTTAAAGATACCTGTCCTTCCCTCAGTTTAAGTTCCTGTGATACAGTTCACTGAACAGACCGCTGAGGGGCCAGGAACCCCTCTGGCTTTTCACTGCTGTATCCTTAGCAAACATCAGAGCAATATCTGTGCATGACTCAGTGTGCATGGTTGGATCCTGAGCACAGAGCAGTCATGCGGAGCCAGCCAGCAGTTGAGGGCAGAGAGGGGAATGTGAAGAATCAGGTACATAGCCGTAGGGAATTTGGTCTTTTGGAACTGTTCATGTATTTCATTAAGGTTAAATTGAAATGAGTATAAATCATAATATATTACATAACAAAAAGTCAAACAATAAAATTTTGGGTATGCTGCATTGAAACCATATTGAACTACTTTAAACACCTAAATGATTTATAAAGCAATCATATTTGAAAGGGCAAAATCAAGGAAAAGCAGAAGAACTCACTAGAAAACAATGAATTCAAAGAGTTCTTTAAAATATAAAATAAATTTTTAGTAAGTATGCAAGACATGTCTATTTCATTTAGTAACTATAGAAATGCAAATTAAAATGCATGTAACATACCATTTCCCTTATTTAATTGTCTACAGCTAGAAGATGGAATGATAATAATCGCTAACAGGGTCCTTATGAAAATACCTCTTGGTCAAAGTTGAAGCTGGAAACGTGTCACTGTGAAATATATTCATACTATTTACCAGAAGCTTCAAGTTTCTCAAGTTTTAATTCAGTGGGAAAATAAAATGGATACAACCTCTATAATTTACTGAAACAGCACATTGAATTAGATAATGAAATGATAAGTAATATTACACAGTCTTTAAAATGGTAAAATATTAATGATTTATGATTTTTAACAAAAGGAGATCGCATATGTGGAAAATTTCTTGAATATGCCATGCGTGTTCAAATTTAAATGTAATTTATTTTTTGATATATTTTCTCCTTGTAAACCCCCAATTTTCTCCAGTGTCATGTTCAAATATATATGCACAACAATATTTATATGCATATATAAATTCTAGAAAATGTATTTCTCTTGCCTATCAATAACTATTAAAAATGAAATATAATAAGCTCAGTGTTGAATCATTGCCAAGACATGGTTTGGAGCATTTAATACTTTTTGTGCAATTTCTTCAAAAAGTATTTTATGTTAATTTATTGGACAACTGTTTATTAAAATTTACTGCAGATATTTAGGTCATCAAAATGCTGGAAAATATACCAAGTGGAGAACAAGTTGGCATTCTAAGTGTGTACCTACTTTATTATTTATATGCTGTGCCACATTTTTTCTGGACAATATTAGAACTTGAAGGGAAATTTTAATTTCACTTTTATATTTAATATATATCAGATATTTGCAGTACATATTCCATGTAGGTAAAAAATAATTACCATTAAACTTTAAGACACAGCCAGTAAAACAAAGTTGATTGGCCTTTTAAATTCATTTCTTCACTCAGGGTGGTTATTTGTCAATGATCAACGACTAATATCTGTAAGGGAGACAAAACATGAACCAGTACTTTAAATGAGTCATTCAAGTTCATAGTTGTTCTCAAACATATGTATTTCCATTAATTACGTAGTCTACCCTTCTAGACTTACAGAAATTAGAGATTTTGGAGGGGGAATGATTTTCTACAATTCCTATTATTATTAGGATGACACTGCTTCTGTTATTGTAATTAGGATATGATTATGGAGATTTGACTCTAAAAGAGGCATGACACGGTCCAAATTTGAAATAAATAACTATATGCTAGAAAAGAAATTATAGTAAAATGAAAAACGTCCTGGAAGAGACATACATTTTGCTGAAATTCACAGTCTTCACGCCATTGCCCGTTTATTAAATTGGCCTATAAATACAATCTCAAAGTTCAGACGAGCAATCTGCTTGTGGTATTAATCCCCGCTGAATATGTTTAGACCGAGGTTTTATGACCTCTATTTATTATGGTGGAAAATGCTACCAGAAAATATCCACTTTTAAAATCTTATTACTGTCACATTCTTTATCTGGGCCAGTGACTTGACATTCTAGCATGAGTGAGCATTACAGCTTTTGCCTTTTTAACCTCGTGATCCTGGAGAATAAATCACTCATAACAGATTCAATTCTTTGTGTCTATTCAGCGTTACTGGAGTCTTATCTTTCATCTCAGGCTGTGTTTTCAACATAATGTATTTTATGCTTCTCTCTCTTTCTTTCCTTCTTTCTTTCCTCTTCCTCTCCTTCCCTCCCTCCCTCCTTTCCTCTTTGCCATTCCTCTTTCCATCCTCTTTCCCATCCAGCCCTCATTTCTTTTTGCTGACTTCCACAGTCCTTTATTTTCTTCTCCCCAAATTAGATGGTTCTTTTTTTGTAGTCAAATAAAGGATGGGGAACAGTTTAATACTCTTCTACGTCTTTGAATTTAAAGGTCCATGTAATAAAGTAGTGTTCATGTTTCCTTTAATTGAGAACATTTGTGAAAAATTAATCAAGGTATTAATCTTTGATGCCGTAAGTTTGCCCTGCACTTAAAGAAGGGTATATCCCTATACTTGGTAACACAGGCATTCCTAAATAAAAGAAGCTATAAACACAGAGGAAGTATCACATTTTATGCATTGAATGCCTAATTCTTCAGTAGAATATTCTGACACGTTCAGTTTGGCCTTCATGTAAGAAATAAGATTTCTGGAAGAAGATGACTATATTTGGGTGACTTAATGATAAAACTGGAAAGTGTGCATACTAAGGCACTGCTTTTTGCCGTAATACAAAAAAGCTGACTGAAATACAGATTAAGGATGGAAAATATAACTGTGAATTTATACATCATTATCAGGTATCTATTATATTATTATGCTCCCATATTATGGATCATCGAGTTCATTATCACATAGTAAAATGAATTTATTTTCTGATATTTGACTAATAGTAATTCACACATCTAAGACTGTCACTGTCTTTGTTTTTTAGGTAAGAACATGTCCCTTCCTTCTCCATTTTTTTCTGTGCACTTTCTTGATAGACAGAGATATGTTCTTTATCTTACATTTTCATCTTGTCTTGGATTATCATGTTTCCTGTCTACAGCTACATTTTGCAGGGCTTCTCTTGCTGTCAGGCTCAGCAGCTGCATGCTCGCTAAGGAGACAAGCAATTTCGATAATGGTTTTTTGTGAAGTTATTACATGACCTCTCTCAAGGCTGCAGAGGAGGGAAAGGAAACAATAGAAATGCTTTTTTAAAATAAGATTTGTATAAAACCTTTCTCATAAATAGATATAAATACAACCATGGAAAAAAACTTAGTTTTCCATAATCAATGTTTCCCTCGATAGTTTAATGCTGAATGAAAGTACTAGACTTGTCAGCAGTGTTATAAATACTTGATATTATGGCTAATTGTGTAAAATGTGATTTGACTACGCAGATAACTTCTAAATATTCATTCAAAGTATTTTGATCCTGTGCCTAGGATGAATAAACATTGTCAAAAAGCAGACATTGCAGTTCACTCATAAGATTTTTTCAGGGTATTAATAAAGTCTAAATCTAATTTTCTAGTTTATACATTTATATCAACTTTTGAGCTAGTACTTTTAGGGTGCAGGATAGACATTTGATTTTGCTTTGTGAACTCGAGTTCAACATGATGGCATCAATATATTCGTTTATTCCACCACCTACTGCTTAATGAAAATTTACCGAGAGTACGTCATTGTTAGACATGCTGGCTGGCATCAGTATGACTAAACCACTGTTAGTGCAATCACAGTGCTGATAAGATTGATGAATGAAAGGACTCTACACAAATTTAGAAGTCAGAGTTTGTAATTAAAACTAGTATCCTCTCTCTCTTCCTCTCTCCCTCTCTCTCAATTGCTGCCTTTTATTTTATTGCTTCTATTTCACTATTTTCAGCTTTTAATTCTTTCATCTCTTTTCATCTACCTGTTTTAGGAGGATACGGGTTGCTTTTCTAAGATAGTCTGGAGTTGAAGGTCTAATTTTTACAGGGCTCATATCCAATTAAAAGAGGATTTCAAGATTATACATTTTATTCTATTTGTCAGTTGATTGTTGTTCTTGAAGCTGTCTTCACTAGTTGGTACATTTCTCCTGTTCTCTTGTGTCAATTTTTTAAGTGTCTTAAATAGGAAATGTATTCCCCATATTGTTAAGCCCTCAGCTAATGTGTCAGATTTCATTCTCTTTCAGTTCTTTCCTGTCTTTTACAGCTTTGTCAAGCCTGCTGTGATGTCCTGAAGTTATTCGAAACTTTAACCTTCCAGGGTCACTTTGACTTTGGGAAGAGCCAGAAGTCGCAGGGAGCCAGAGCAGGTGGATCAGGACACTGTGATGTCGATACGAGCCTCCCCTTCTGGACGGCAGTTTCCAGCTGCATTCACTGGATCTTTATCACACCTTGCCAAGACAAAATGACAAGACAAAATGGGACAGGTGTGTTGAAGCTGAGGAGGATATTTTGAGTGGAATTAATGTCAGTTGAGTCTTTTACTATAACAATTTCTTAAAATTTAAATATTCACTGTATTTTTCAATCATCTCTTGTATAAACTTAGTTCTATTCCCTGATAGTTGCATTCTTCCTTTTTGTAAAAAAAAGTCTATCCCAAATTCTTCTTTCTTATCAATTATTTTGGCATTTACCATTATTTGAATTAAAAATACATGACCTGTTTTTATAAATGTGTATTGAAGTGTGCACAGAGAGTACAACCCTGGGAAAGAAGTTGCTTAATACACTATCAAAGACTTCATGAAATATCGGGGCACCTTGGGGTGACTATCTATGCACCTTCCTGAACACTGAGTTTTTGCTGTTCTAAACTGTTTGTATTTTGAGAGTCATTAATTAAAAGGGTTGAATTTTTAAAATATTTCATGCTTTTCTATTACTTTTATATAAGCCATCTTGTACGGTTTTGTCATTGCTGTTGCTGGAATATAATTGCAATACTTAATGCACGCATTCTCCTTGGGAAGTTGGTGCAGCACATATAGCATCTTGGTCGTTTTTTCTCCCTGTCCTCTTCTCTCACCAGTCTTCCCCTCTCACCCTTTTCCAGATTCTCTTCAAATCCTTGGTGTCTGTTTCCTACTATCTTTGATTTTGCTTTTTATATTATTTATACAGTATGGTGAGTTTCTCTTATAAGAGAAAAATGTGATATTTACCCTCTGCACCTGATTTAATTCATTTAGCGCTATGGTCTCAAAAGCCTTCCATTTCCCTACAAATGACTCAAGTTACCCACCGTCATGGCTCAGTATTCTGTTCTCGATGGTCTAGCCCATGATTTCCTCACACTTCCTCTGCTGGCGAACACACAGGCCACTTCTATAATTTAGCTATTGAGAATTATGCTGCTATACACATGAGCAAGCATGTATTGCTGCAATATCATGCCTCTAACTGGGGAAAATATTGAGAAAAGAAATATATGGGTAAAATGAAATTAACATTTTAAGCTTCTGAGGAATTTACATGGTTGTTGTACTAGTTCTCATTCCCACCAACGCTGCTGAGTAGTTCCTTTGTCAAAAAGCAAATGCTTAATATTCCTGCCTAATTATTTCATTCTAATTTTTTCTCAAACAATAAATATAATAGACATTAAGAAAAGTCTTGGGGCTGGGAATTTAGCTCAGTGGCAAAGCGCCTGCCCGGCAAGCGCAAGGTCATGAGTTCGGTTCCCGGTACCGGAGAAAAACCAAAAAAAAAAAAAAAAAAAAAAAAAAAAAAAAAAAAAAAAGAAAAGTCTTTACATTATCTCTCCTCTACCTTTTCACTTCTTATACTCTTTGGTTCATGCTTCGATTTAACTTTGGACTTTCAAAACACAAAGAGAAATATCTTAGTAATTAAGAAATAGAATTAGCAATACTGTTAAGTTTTGTATCATCATGAAGAAAGACATGATTTTACTTTCTTTTTTAAAATATTAATCACAAAGCTCACTTATTTAAAGAAGAATGTGATGTTAATAAGCAATTTCCATGATTGAAGGATTGCATCAATTATATTTTTTCCCTACATTGATTTTTGGTGAATGTTACCAAATAGCTGTCATATACAAATAGCAGAAAATTTTAAACAGAAGAGTCCCATGTATAATTTGAACATTGAGGAAGGTGTATCTTTCCTTAGGTCTTCACTCTCACTATGATTTCTTCATCACAAAGACATTTTTTTGAGTCTACATGATCAGAACAGAACATTTCTTCCAAATAATGTTATTTCCCATTAATGGTGTCTTTACAAAAATCAGATGAAGAATGGACTGTTTGGAGAATTCATGAACACACAGAACTTTTTTATCTAATTATTTTCAGTTGTGCTTTTAAAAATAATCTTCATCATTTGAATGTTGCTGTTAATTGTGCTTCTCAGGAAAGATACAAATGTCCTACTAAATCAAACAGTTGTGCCATCTAGACAATATGAAAACAAACTTAATAAATAAAGTACAAAATAAAAGATAGATAATAGGAAAAAAAGAGAAAGAAAAATACTTTAAGCATGTTTCTGCTGTCTGGTTCGAGTTTTACTCCAGTATGGTAGGAGAGCTCACTTGCATGATTTCTATTCCTTTGCCTACGTTAAAATCTTTATTGTTTGGGGTTTATGAGCATGGTATCTGTGCGTGGATTGTGGATCATATTTATATGTCCCTCCAAAGCCTCTTGCACTCAAAGTGGAGATTTTGGGAGTGGCTGGATCCTGGGTGTGTGGTGCTGGGTTAGGGTGTGTGCTACTAGGATTAAGGATGTGGGATAACTAAATTGGCTTAGCACTGTTCTGAGTGTAGGTAATGGAAGTCCCTCTCTGGGTGTGGCTGGCACCAACCAATAGGCTTGTAGCCGGGTGGAATATAAAGGGAGAGAGGAAAGGCAGACTTGCTGCTTCCTGTCTACTGTGTCATGGACTGTTTCTCCTCTGCGATGCCCCTCTGCCGTACTGCCCTACCTTGGCGTCAGCCAGCAGTGGATGGAAACCTGTACAAGGTCTGAGCTGAAATAAGCCTTTCCTCCTGTAACTTGTGGGCATGCGGGAATTTTGTCTCAGCAATGAGAAAGTAGCTAAGAAAATGTGAATATTTCTCATAACTCGGAGAAGACTGTGAGTTCTGCAGCTTTTACCCAGGGTATAATGCTTGAGGCGTGATGTTGCTGATATTGACGGGCAAATCCATTACAGGTTTCTCTACCTTCCTTAGCTGTCGAGTACTGAGGGTAGTGCTTGAAATTTTCAGTTGTATTTGTAGAGCTTTGACTTTTTTTCCTTTTGATTTCACGTTTTTGCCTTGTGGAGTGAGAAGTTTTGTTCAGTGAAAAATATAGTATTAAGAACTATTAAGCTCTCGTTAGGGAACTGCTATTTATATCATTACATGATTGCTGCAATCCCTGTTGATTTTGAAGTACAAATTGAAAGATGTCAAATTAACATAGTTTTAGCACATGGATGTGGCGCTAGTCCCTTGTATCCATTTGCATCACTTTCTATACATTCTATGTTTCTGTGTTTAACTTATCTTGTTATATTTTGCAAACTGTTAGAATACATTTCAATTAATATATAAAAAGTATTAAAGTGAAGATAAAGTAAACATACATTAAAATAAAGATATTAACAGTATTCAGCAGAAGATAAGCATTATATAAATATAAATGAAAGCATTTAAACTAAGTGTACATAACACATGGAATTTCTTAAAGAAGACTGAAGAATATCAGACTAATGCAATGCTGGGTAAATAACAAAACTCTCTTCTCTCTTTCCTTTTTCTTTCTTAAATTCTGTACACACGCTATAATGTCTAAGGCAAAACATGTAACATTGCACTGTTTATAACAGCTGTAAATGTAGTACATGTAACAAGAAAATAAGAGTTTGGCCCCTATGGTTGAACACTGTGCAAATATTTTTTTAACATCTTATGTGAAACATTTCAATAAAGCTATAGTTGGACTGGCAAAATCCAAGATGGTATGATATAGTCCAGGTAAAAATTTTACAAGGAGAGGTATATTTAAAAAGAAATAATAGAAACATTAAACAAGAACTTAATATTCAGGTACTACAAAACACAGATTAAAATAATAAAGAAGAAATAGAACCAATCAATGGAAAAGAAAATACTATAGGGGCTGGGGATTTAGCTCAGAGGCACAGCACCTGCCTGGCAAGCGCAGTGTCCTGAGTTTGATTCCCAGTACTGGGAAACTCCCCCTACCAAAAAAAAGAAAGAAAAAACTGTAGACTCAAATCATAATGTATCTTTAAAAGAGGAGTTTTAGACAAGATTTTATAATAATTAAATTAAATGGAAGAGTAGAATGTATGACATGCAAAAATTAGGCATAAGGCAGAGGGACACTATTATTTTACATAAAATAGATTTGAAGACAAAATATTTACTAGATAGGAATCATTTTATAATGGATAGAATTAAAAGAAGAAATTTAAAAGTTGACAATAGCAGTTTAAATATGAACATTTTCCCAGCTACTGATACAAATGGATAACAATCAGCAGTGACATAATAGCAAAAGTTATATATACTTCAAGTATAATATCCCCTTCAACAACAAGAGTACCAATTCTTTTCAAGAATCCTTTCTACCCATCATGAAGAGTTTAGTCTTACCCTTTCTTTTTAATATTGTACTAGACATCCATGAGTTCAGTATGACCCAAAAAAGGAAAGGAAATGCGTACTCTTTAGAAAGAAGCAACATCTAAGAAACCAACAGAAAGCTAATGGGCTATCTAAAAGGAGGATTTCTCAGTACTGCAGGAAGCAAGGTGACGTTTATACTAGCAATAAGCAATTTAAAATAGAAATCTTTTAAAGGTCAAGATAACTCAAGGAACTAAATTTAGGAGATATGTTGGAAAATAACTGTAAAACATGACATGGGAGAAATAAAAAAAAAGTCACCATTTTACTTAACCAAAATTCTGCCAAAATTATGAAACTTTATGTAACATACTCTGATTCATATAAACTCATTATTTATTACAGTTTAATTCATATGTTTTTACTTATAGATTTCTGTTTTAGGAGATAATGGTTGCATTTGATCAGTATATCATATACCATATAATATATCCTTTATCAAATAGTATACCTTAAAAACAAAAGTTTAAAGAAGTTAAAAAATTGGTATTTTGAAAATGGTAAAATACACATGCATATGAATCTGTCAAAATGAAACGTATTAATAACCATGAGTGATTTTCAGAATTTGTCTATTTTCTTCTTTTAATTCCCTAAAGGATATAAGGAATTGTAAAAAGAATTTAAGAGGATTTAATTGACTGAAAAATTACAATGTGTTTACAAATTGGAAGACATAATGTTAGCCTGGGAGTTTTCAATAAATCAATCTAAAGATCCGACAGAATCCAAATTAAATGGTTAGCAGACTATTACAGAAGGTGGCAATATGATGAAACACGTTTATGGGAAGGCAAGAAGAACAATGGCTAGATTTTTTAAATAATATGCAAGTTTGGAGAACTCACAATATTGATTTTGAAGTGTACTAAGAAGCTATACTAGCAAGGCAATGCAACTTTTGAGCATGGAATTTTTATACAGATATACAAATAAATTGAATGGGATAGAGTACAAAGGTAGATTCCCACTTATATGGTCAACTGTTATTCTTAAAATGTTCCAAGTGAATTCAGTGAAAAGGTGTCTTTAAGTGGATGAAAGAATTCAAGGAAAGACATCTTCAAGTGGATGACAGAATACAATATATCTGTAAAAAATATGTAGAAGCTCACTTCTACCAACTATAACCAAATACAAAAATTATACGAACGTTATACATACTGTTGTATAATTAAATTTTATTCAAAAATGTAAATAAAATTAACTTTACATAGATCAAATATGTAAACCAAAGAGCACAAAGTTACACATTTTCAAGACTGACAAATTACAGAAAAGTCTTTGATATCTTAGTCAAAGTCTTTAAACAAGACACAGTGGATTAACTATAAAAGAAAAAATGTAAAATGGACTTGCAACATTAAATCTGTTGTGCTCTTTGACAGATGACATTAAAGAACAGAGTATGAGAAATTTATCTTTTAAATAACATGGTAAGGCCCATTAATACTGAAACATAAGTTTTAGAGAGTCAACACAGTGGATGGAAAGGCACATTGTGGTAGATCCCATTTGCACATAGTTGCAGTTTCTCAGCATTCGTTTTCAGATGGGAGGGCTGCTCGCACAAACACTTGTGAGTGTGGTCTTGAGGGCTTCTGTTACTATCAGTAAAAGCCAGACACTTGTTCTGTGTGTAGGACATAAGTGTCCATTCCCCTGGGAGCGGCACTTATCCACTGACTGATGAACACTTCACAGATACACAGACTCTTTATTCTTTGCTTGGGACAGGACTGAGGTATTTTCTAAACACCATCTCCCTGGTGTGATTTAGCTCCAGTTAACTCCAGCAATAACTAGAGCCTGGTTTGTGCGATCCTTCCCTTCATCTGTATCCCTTGCTCAACCCACAAGCTATGTTTTCTGACACTGTTGTCCAAATTGGTTGCATTTAAATCCTTGCCTTAGCATCTGCTTCTGGGAGGGCTTGATCCAAATCCCATATCACTTTCCAATTGCACAACAATTGGAAGAATAAATCATCAAAATTAGCACAGGGACTAAAATCTCAACCAAACTTAAACAAAAAAGTTTGACGTGAAGCAGTAGTGTGAATTCCTAGGGCTTCCTGCAGCTCTAGATGGTAGGGTGCCAGGTCTGAGCAATTCTTGGGGGAAGCTCTGTGTTTCCAACTTGTAAGTCAATGCAGAACGAAATTCCACTAAATGGCAGAGCGAAACACAAATATTTTCCAATTTATAATGGATAAAAGTATTTTATCCAAATACATTTCTTTAGAAATATCTCAAGAAACCACTTCAGTTCTAGGAAGTCATAAGATACAAGAAAAAAGAAGCTAAAACAGAAATTGGAAGATTGCTCAGTGGATTTTAAAGTAAGGAGAAAAATTTATTAATTTAGGGCAGTTCTTTAGAATCGTGTATGAAATCAAGTAAAGAAAAATAAACCAGCAGAATGAATATAAAGAAAGCAAAATAGATCATAGTATTCCATGTCTCTGCCACGAATACTATTCAGATAATTATACCAATAAAATGTAAGAAAAGTTTGATATCTATACCTAGGAAGGATGCAGGGATGAGCATGTAGTTAAGCATGGAAAATAAATATCAATTCTCATTCGGTAATTCACTTTCCCCGTATGAAGGTGAGTATTAATCTTTTCTACAACTGTTTTAAGATATTCATTTTCATGTTACATTATCAATAAAGAAGAGTGAGCATTAAAATACGTAGCAAATCTGCATATTATTTAATAATGTGGAGATTACTATAAAAATGAGCAATTAAAAATATTAATATTTGGCAGCACAAATGGAAAAGGTCACTGATTTAGTTCTTTTTGCTCAGACAAAATACCTAACACCAAAAACATGTCTTAGGAGAAGTTTATTTTGGCTCCTGGTTTTGACCCGTGGTGTGCCCGCCCCAGAAAGGAATGGTGCAGTAGAATGGCCTGGGAGGAGCAAAGCTGCTCAAATCACGGCTGGCGGAAAGCAGAAGAAAAGAGAGGACCCTGGAAGGAAAAGAAATACTTCCGGGTCAGCTGCCAGTGACTCATATCCTTTCAGCAAGTCAGGTGTGGCACCCCAATAACTTAATCTCCTTCAAAAATCCCATTTCTGATTGCATGAGGTTCTTTAGGGTACATTCTGGGTGTACAGCATAATAATTACTTTACTTTCCGATAAGCCTTAGGTATTGCTATTATTTGACACTTAATATCTGTAGGTCTGAAAATTTTTAAATTATGTTTTGGAAAAAGGAATGACTTTTTGTATAATGCTGCTTCTACCTTCCTGATTCTGTGAATTTCAGGTTTTTTCTGATTATTTAAAAGACAGTTTTTCCATTGGTTACAACATGAAAAAATATTTTTTCTTCTTAATTTTTTTGAAGATAATATGGATTGAGGCAAAGGCTGCATGCATCCTACTCTTGGGCTCTGTTACTGAGCTACAGCCCCGTCATTTCACCTTACTGTATAGTGACAAAGATCTCAAAAATTTGGCCTTTTACTTTAAAAAATGTATTGAGCATATTCTAATTTTTTAGTGAATTTTATATTTTTACTATTGCCTAGACACCAAGTTTTAAGTGATATTATTATTCCGCTTTTAAGAATTTGTCTAGTATCAATGCAAGTATAATATATACTTAATATTTTTGGTACCTTTTTTTTTTAAGTGTTGACTTGCTATCCAGCTATGCTACTGAATTTGGTGATTAAATCAAGCAGATCTTTAGTGGAGTTTTGGGGGTCCTTTATATAGAGTAATGATAAATTAATTTCTTCTTTTTCCATCATTATTCTGTTTATTTCCTTCTCTTGCCTAATTTCTCTGGCTAAAGTTTCTAAGACTACATTGAATAAAAGTGGAGACAGTGGACATCCTTGTGTTGTTTCTGATTTAAGAGTGAAAGTTTTCTATTTTGGTCCATTTAGTATGATGTTGTCTGTTGATTTGTCCTAGATAGTTTTATCAGATTGAGATAAAGACAATCTATTCCTATCTTCTGTAGAATTTTTTTTTTGTTTTTTTTTTTTTTAATCATGAATGGGTGCCGGACTTTGTCAAAAGCTTTTTCTGAATCTATTGAGATGATCCTATGGTTTTTGTCCTTGGCTCTGTTAATATGGTGCATTACATTTATTGATTGATTTACATATGTTGAACATTCCCTGCGTCGCTGGGATGAATCCCAGTTGGTCACAGTATATAATCTTCTTGATTATTTGCTGCATTCTGTTTGCCAGTATCTTATTGAGGATTTTTGCATCTGTGTTTACTAGGGAGAATGGCCTGTAATTCTCTTTCTTAGTTGGATACTTCCCTGGTTTGCTTATCAGAGTAATAGTTGCTTTCAGGAAAGAATTTGGAAGTATTGCTTCTCCAAAGATGAATCAAGAAGATATAAAAATCCTAAATAAACCAGTAGCAGTCAATGAAGTCAAAGATGGAATTAAATAAATAAATACCCACCAACAAAGAAAAACCCAGTGCCCGTCAGATTCACTGCTGAATTCTACAAGAAATTTAGAAAAGATCTAATATCACTACCCATTTTTTTCTTTTCTAATGACATGAAGTTTAATTTTGCTGCTTGGGTGGATGATAGTAAGTGTATCTCACTCCTTTTCAGTAATTTTAAACAGTCATATGTGTTTTCAGTAGCAGAAATAGGCTTTTGGACATTTACAGATTACAATAGAACATATTTATATTTTTCATATTACTTATAGTTTTAGTGATAGAATTGCCTTCTAAACCCATTAGAGGACAAGACATATTTAGTGTGATTCTAGTTTGGGGTAATGGCTGAGCGAGCAGTTCAGATTTCAGAATCTCTTTAGATTTTCTAAATCTATTAAGGGCTTGCATGATATAGTGGTTTTCTAAAATTTATGTGAAGAGATTTCCATTGAGCTGTACTATCCATGTTTGATTCTAGACATATAAAAAGAATATAATTATCCTTCAATATAGAAGCAGGCGTAAAATTAGGAATAAGCCGGTGTATAAAAATGTGTGATCAGTAGAAAGTGCATAGTTAAGTTTTAAATGGAGAATCCTAAATAAAAGGAAACCTAGAAATAAATAAACTGTTTCCAAAGTGATCCAAGATAGAGAATAGTAACAGTTTTTCTATGTAATAATATTACTAAGCATTAATTTTTATTTTATTATATACCTTTCTAACATACTCAAAATATGCATGCATAGCATACAAAAGATTTGATAATCATTTTGAAAATATAATTAGCTATATGCATTTTCAACATTGTGTTATTTTGAATGCATTCTTAAAACAAATATTATACAATATAATTCTGAGTCACTTTTTTCCCCGTTTTTTTCTCACTTTAAATCTTTAAGTAGCTGTGTCCTTAATACACAGATTTTGTTTATAACTTACTTTAAAGAAGTCTGATTTTTGTTTTCTGAGTTCTTAGAATCATGGCTTAGACACAAAAATACATATGAATAAGTTAATAAAAATATTACATCATATATCACTAAAACATTAAATATCTGCATCAATCCATAAAACACAATTAAACTAAGCAAATACACAAATTTTAAAAGTACTTTTGAACTTTTATTATTAACAAAGGTAGTATAATGACTTATACAAAATTGATCCTTAAATGTAACTTAAGGATGTAGTTTATTCCTTAAGATGAATCACCAATTAAATGAAGGTTTACTATTTAAATGTTGGAGAAATATATTACAGACCTTTGTTAAACACAACTTTCTGTGCTTCTGGTTGAAAATTTCAGAGTGAGGTTGAACAGAAAATCTTCTTTAAAGATTTAATAAAAATAACAAAAATGTGCTTAACAAATCAGCCAAAACATGAACTAGCAGTCATGAAGAAAGAGTGTATATGTCATTTCTTTAGATGGATGAGAAGAAATGGAAGTTTTGAGCGATACTAATTGCCTCCAGTAATGCCCCAAGAACACTAAGGATAAAAATAAAAGAATATTGACTTCTTGATACCATCAAGATTTAAGGAGAATCAGGTTGAGGGCAGATAGTTAGTCTCAGAATTTTTAAAGAAACACTTAGAAAATAGAAATTGGATTTAAACTGCTGAAGTATTTTAAAGCATCTGAAAAGAAATACAAGATTCACACTGTCAGGGAAATATCATGAGTTTGAGTAATTAACAGAAACCCAGGATATTATTCTACCCTTGTTCGGGGTTTAGGATACATCCCCTCAACAAAGGTAGCTTCTTGGTAAAGAGTATATTTAGTTATATCTCATGAGATGGAGCAGGACCTGTATCTTCCTGCAAAAGTTGAGCAATATGTATCTAATTTTCCCAGGCCCTGGTGGCAGAAAATTGCATAAAATAACACCTCACTTTAAATCTCTGGGTTTAATAGAAAGAGAGTTGATTCTCAGAGAATGTAACTGCACCTAGCCGAGTACGGTGGTGCGTCCGGTAATCTCAACACTCGGGAGGCTGAAGTGGGATGATCACCATCAGTTCAAGTTCAGCCTGCGCTACAAAATGAGTCCTTGTGTAGAAAAAAAAAAAAAGATTCCTACACCTTTACAGGATGAAGATGGGGCTGGGGATATAGCTCAGTGGTATAAGCGCCTACCTGGCAAGTGCAAGATCTTGAGTTCGATTCCTGGTACCAAAAAACAAAAAAGAATCATACAAGATGAAGAAAAGATATAAGCCAGAAAAATAGAAAGAAAGATGTTAAGTAAGATGAAAAAGACTAGCAAAACAAATTAAAAATGAAATGATGGTCCAGGGAATACCCTTACCCTGGGAAGGTAACAGTCAACAGAATAAGATGAATTGGTACAATTAATTTTTACACTGAAAATAGAATGCAATCAATATGAAGAAAAGCCCAATGAAAGAATCTTTTCAAGTGATGGAGTTAATTCCTAAATTGTTAGCCAACATTTTTAAGCTAGATTTGTCAATGATATCAGAGTGGTATTTGTGATCTTAAAAACAAGTGGTTCACACTCCCTTCCACACTCTGCACCTTCAAAGAGAAGTGGATGTCTCCACAAAATGGTGGACTGTGCACTTTTGGAAGCATTCACATTATTTCTTAACACAGACAGAAAATACAGTCCAAGTAGTTCCGTGAAATTCTCCCAGGGCTCTTAACAAAATGTAACAGAAATGAGCAGCTAAAAAGGAAGAAAAACAGACCTCCAGTTGGGGCTGAAGGCTCAGCGCTCTCCTGGAATAGAAGGCTTCTGATAATTTCCCCCGTGGCAGGAAACTAGAAAAGCTTCCTCCATGCAACCTGCAGCAAAAACACGCTGCAAATGGAGGCTGATGTCATCCCCTCTGCCCCATCAGAGTAAAGCTTGGGCTGCACAGTTCTTTCTCCGACTGAGCTCCAAAGTAGGGGTGCAGACAAGGAAGGGGCAGAGAGCAGATCTGTGGGTGTGCAGGAGTTATATCACAAAGGTATCGAAACACTCCACCTATGGAGCTGGGATCACGAAGGCCTCTCCATATTTATCTAGTGAAGAAATTCATATTTAGTAGAGCCAAGACTGAAAATAAGCAATCTGTCTTGTAATAGGGAGAGACATGAGAGACTAGATGCTGCTCTTTACCTCCATGAAGTGAGCCTTCAAATAAAATCACAAAAAGCATGAGAAAAACCTTTGGCCATTTTTTTTTTTTTATAATGGGGAGTTGAACTCACAACTTTGTGCTTGCCAGGCAGGTGTTCTTCTGCTGAATTACATCCCCGGCCCATGGCCAGTTTTGGTTGTGAGTAATTGGAAAAATACAAATATACCAAAAGCATTCTAAAATAGGTATAGTGTTAGCAGAAATGGGAATTACTTGAACATTCACAGGAAAGTACTAGTAAAAGTATTTACAGATATATGATCCTAGCAAGCAAAAGGATACATTAATTTTGAAGGGGAAATTATGTAAAAAAATTAACATGGATGCATGTGATAGGTCATGTGTGTACAGAGTCTGTCAAAAAATGTATGCACATCTCAGAAGTTCGCTGTATCAGTGAATGTGTGGAAGGTAATGGTCACCACTGGGAGTACCTCTTGTCATTGTAGAGGCCAATGACAACTTTTGTTAATGTCAAGATGCCTCAATATATTTAGTAGTAAGATATTTACACAAGTTTTTCTCTTCCTCATGCATGTACTTTTTCAGCGGGCTCCGCTAAGGCACCATGAGCAATGGTGTCTACATCAGTGGCTGCAGGACTCACAGCACCAGATCCCACTAGTGGATCCCAGGAGGAACCTCAAGACTGCAACACACCGTCTATATGAACATAGCTGTGGCTTCATTCACTTGCATTATATCACTCTTTAAAAAAGAAAAGCTATCTTGACATAAAAAGAATGGCGGATATTCTTCATAAGAGACAGTAAGAGGTAACTTTGAGTACATTCCAAAAAATGGAACTGTATAATCTCATAACTACACACCAAATGGATTCATCATCTTTAATAAAGGAAATGTCTTACGTAAAAAGAAAAATATTATCTTTTAGAGTATGACAAACAATGAGTTTCATATAAAAGAGAGTATTTTATGTTAACATATACAGTGACACTACATAATACTTACATTTTCAGTTTTGAGTAAGCATAGTGGTTGTCGACACTTCAAACATATATCAAAGACTTCTTCAAATAACCATTTTCTGTTTCTTTTAGGTAAGATTTCTTTGAATTTAGAGGTAAGGCCTTCAGCATCTAATTATAATTTAAAATTTCTTCAAATGTATGAGGGTTTCTCATTTATTCACTACAAAAATTGGTATAGTACTTAAAGTACCCAATCATCTAGGTTTGTTCCTTTATAAATCAAACATGCAAACACAGTGAATAAATAAGCAGTCGGTTGGTAGATTCATGACAATAAATGGGGTGTAGAATATTTGTTCAGGCTGACAGGTACAAACATTTCTCTACGATGATTTATATAAATGTCCAAGGTGTATTCATTTTACTGAAAGAAAAAAACCCAAAAACCATAAAGTGCAAGGGGAAGTGTGTGCTATTGGAAGGTCTGATAGTATATATAAGTTATAATATGAATATTTCAGAGTGACTTTGATAGTCCTACCACTGTAGTTTCTCAAAACAGAGAACATAGACTAGTCTGTGATTATTTAAATACAAGTCGAAGCCAAGGTTGCAATACATTATTTTTATAGTTTTCCAGTTCTAGAAGTTTAACTAAAATAAAGTGTCTAAACCCATCAAATTTCTAAGACTAAATACAAAGCTTACAACGATCTATGCCATCAGAAGGAAACATCGGGACGACCAGGTGTCCTTGATCAGACTTAGGGAGGAGCAAATACATTTCTCCAAAGACTTGAGAGGAAACAGCCTAGATTGTCCAATAAATTTTTAAAAATTGCTAAAAGCACAGGACAGTATCTTCTGTTGGATGTTATTGAGATACTCTGTATTGCTAATATGGCTGGCTTTTTAAAAGTAGAATTAAAAGTTTTCTTTAATCGCAAGGAAAAATACACTATTCTGTACAGAAGCTTGCATTCTCTGGGAGCAGCAGGCTCCAACAGTGGCTTAGAAGCCACAGGAGGAATAGCATGGAGGGAAGGAGGCCGATGGAAACAGTGGCAGAGACGACAAAGCAAGAAAGCTGCATTACTTTGGGTGCTCCTAGGTAGCAAGCACCGACCCCTTTAAAGAGTTCTGAGGGGCAGCCCGAGATAGTTCAGAACTTTCTACTCTCGAGGCCAAATGATAGATCTCCTGGCTTCCGCCCTCAAGGTCAACTGATCCCTCCAGGGTCAGCACCTGGGCTGCGCTTCTGTTTTAGGGTCATTTAAGTCTTCTGTGACTCGGTGAGAATCAAGTTTGACGTTTTCCTCACTACTTCTTTCTTAGCCTTTTCTGGAGTTGGGACAGGGATAAGACATAAGGGAAAGGCAAATCGAGGCTGCAGTCTTCTCCGAGACTGACTGCGACTCGCCTGAGTTGGAGCGAGGTAGAAATGACTTCTTCCTTTCGACTTCCCTAGCTACTTGCCTTCCCTCAGGGGAGCTGATGGTCTTTGAAGTCCAGCCACACCCGTCAGCATGCACACAGAGCACGCACGGTTCCCCTCATCCATACCAACGCTGCTAAACAGGATGCAACCCCAGTTCCCGCCTTCCGGCTTCAGTCTGTCCTCCAGGTCTTGGATCATTATGTGTGTCATTCTTGGAGCTTGCAGAGTGCTGAGAACCGCGGAGCCGATCCGTCCCGTGTGGGGAAGTTCTTGTCCGTGTTGTTCGCAAGGGTTAAAAAGATTAGTGCAGTGCGCGATCAGTCAGGCACTCCAGACATGCTGAGAAAGGAGGGACTTGTTCTTACCCCTGCTGGTGCTGTTTCTGGCAATGGTGCCCAGCTGTCGTCTTCTTGGAGATTTCCGCGTTAGAGAGTGGAGGGTTGGTGCCAAGCGCTCTCTCGGGAGTCTCCCTTCCCAGAGTGTGACCTGGTAAAGATGGCAGGGACGCGGGGAGGGAACATCCCTCCCTGGAGCGTCCTGTGCTCCTAAGGGGAAAAACCCTCCGTCGGGGCTGGGGAGGAATGCAGCACGAGTTCACTGTCTCGTAGGAAACTTCACTGAGTTGATGGCTTCTCGCCTCTAGTGTCTCTGCGTGTAGAATTAGGGAGCACTTAGCTCCTTTTGTACTCAGCTTGGCGTTAGTCTCCTGGATTATTAGAAAACTTTTCTCAACAGCTGCTTACATTTTATTTTATTTCTTTTCTTCCTTCCAAAGACACCAGCTTTTTGATGTAAATTCATCTTTTTGTTTCCTTTAAAGCAGCAAAAAATATTGATTTATAGTTAGACTATAGTAGCTGAGCAGAGTGTAACTTAGTTAAGGCACAGTTTATACCTATGCAGTGACATATATTACAGTGTATGTGGTTGACACTACCCATTAGCAACACAGTTAGATGTATCTTAACTTATTGAGTTCAAACACTAGATCATTTTCTCATGTTTTCAATATGCAAACAAAAATCTTATATTTCTCAGATTATCATATTATAATGTCACTGGTCTTGTGTTTGCATGTTTAATATTACACAGCTTTGCTTTCACTTACCCTTCATCACTGAGGTGAAAATTCTGACCTAAACCATACTAATTACTTGGCTTATAGTATTACATTACATCAGTAATAGGATGATGGCCAGCATAATTGCTATGACTTGACAAATTATGCTGTGCTTTACTGTCATGAACTCTGAGCTATTCTCTACATTTTAGAACTTTTACAAGGCTGTTAAACAGATTGTTCATGTTTTTAATTTTTAGTAAATTATTGAGGATATTTTCTGTTTTAAAAGGCATTTTTAATTTATGGCAGTAATGTATAGAGAGCAATAAAAGTAATTCAACTAGTATTTGTGTATAAATTGAGATTTTCTTAGCTAATAAATTATTTTAGTATTAAATTGAATGATTTTAAAGTTTTTCTAAGCCACTATATTTTAGACAAAACCTTCAATTCTTAAATCTTAATGGCATAATGTAATAAAATGAAAAAGGGAACAGCTGGTAACATACCACCAACTGATTTCCAGAATTGGCTTGCTAGGTGGCTCGTTTTATGTCCTTTGATAAAGCACATACGGCCACCTTCAGTCTGCATGCTTGCTGACTTGAATGGGGTACACGGTCCGAGTGGCCATTTTTGATAGGAGCACCAGTGCACTCTTTTATTCTTGGAGATCATGAAATCATGAACTATAGAAGTTTACTGAAAAGCAGTATCAATTACCTACTGTGCATATGACACTCATAGTGGATTACAGCGATGTTAAAGACGAAAGTGGGAAAAATCAAGGGTTTAATTTTTCTAATTAGCATTTTCTTTTGGGGCAAATTGTCATGCCTGACTCTGACTATCATAACAATAATTATGATTTTTGCTGATTAGAACAGGTTTCCTAAATTTGTACAGTGACCCATCTAAATAATTACACATTTGTTTATATTCTTGTGTTTTTAATATAATTATTATGTTGGGGAACAAGAAATTTGGTAAGTAAAAATCAATCAAATCAAGGGCAAATGGGAGGAATTTTAGAAGAAAGAAGCAAATATTTTGTATATGCTAACAATAGTTCATAAATTCCTTAGAAATAGAAATTGATTAAATACTGCATGGCCATTCTGTGTAAAGTACTTCTGAAGTGCTGGAAATATAGCAATTCTTTTCTAAATAGAGTTTCCATTTTATTTTCTCAGTGGATAAAACTATAAAAATCAAATAAAATATTTCTGTGTAGTTATTGCTGAGCAGTACATATTAATCTGGAGGGAAGAAATAATATTGGCAAGAGGAGTTGGTCATTAAATAAGATTATTTAAGAAGGTCTTACTAAGAAGCAGTGACTAACAAACTACCTCAGGACTGAAGGGTGTGAAACAAGGAATATTTACTCTTTCTCACCCAAGTTTGGGCCAATCAAGGATTTCCCTCTGGTCTGGGTAGACCTCAGCGGAGCTCATATTGCACTTGTACTCCAATGGCTGCTTTGCTATCTGGAATAAGTCATTCTTCCCTATGTTTCTGACAGTTTTCAGGGTAGCTGAAAGCTAACTCAAGGCCATTCACCTGGCCATCTGCAGAGTTTCAAAGACCTGAACAAATGTACAGAAGGCCCCTTGAACTACAGGCTTGGAATTGGCACCTCATCACTTCTGCTTACTTTATTAGTTGAATCATGAGGGAAGAGGAAATTGATTTTTCTTCTCAATGGAGGACCTCCACAACTATTGTTAAGAGGGATGGGTATAGTTGAAGAAGAACTCATGGCCTTTGCTTGTAACCTATCATCCTCATATTAAAGCAAAATCTGGAATGACTAAGGTCAAAATTTAATGCCAGGATTACTGGCTAAGGTAGTCAAAATGTAAAATCAATATGGTACTAATTCCTGAGGAAGATACCAAAATTTTCCTCATATCTAATCTGGAAACAATTATGAAAGATATGTTTTGGGTGAAATGTTTAACTCTTTCAAAATGAAATGAAAAAACATGGATATAGGGAAGTTTCCTGCATTCATTTTTTTCATGCAAAATTATGTAGTGCATCCTTACTAAAAGTTAGAAATTCTGCTGTACCACAGGGAGATGCAGAGAACAGAGCTTTCTTTCATGGAACAGAGATTTTTATTTACCTAATCCTCTTTGTCAGTCGTGGCTCTCATACACGATCTGATGGCAAGGCAGATTTGTTTTGTCTCCTCTGCAAAATCTTAATGGAATGAAAGAGGCAGAAACCAAACGACGCAACCATACTAGGATCATGTTAGGATCAATGTGATGCACATAAGTAGTGGATTTAGTCTTCTGACTAATGATGATCAATTTTGCTAGTGGGCAGTTTTTGCTTTGGCATGCCGCTGCTTCTTGTGTTAGCTTTAGCGATTGAAGGCTGCAGAGAAATTAGCAAATAACCAGCTTGGGGAGCAGGCAAATGGCTGCCATGGAAACCTGGACAAACACGCTCACAGGACCTTCGCTGTGTGGGCTGCAGTTGGTGACCCTCAACCTGGTGCTTTTTCCGAAAATTGCAGATGAGAGAAACAGGTGAAAAAAAGAGAAAGAGACGTGAGACTCTTTGACCCAGTGAAACCACACTAGGAAACAGAAAATGCTTGAATATTTCTAGTGTTCACTGTGATGCCCAGGCAGCTCTGCAGGCTTCGTCTTGCAATTTCAAAAGCAGCTAAGTTCCACATGAGCGAGTGAAGTATAACGATGCTCTGGCATGAAAGTGTTAGTGCAAAACATATGTAAGCCAGGTTAGATTAACAGTAAATTCCATTCCTATTCGTATTTTAAACTTTATGCACGTGGATTAGAGTAGCCTTACCATGCGGGGACAAGTTGGCACTGGATTTGTCAATTTTGGAAGCTATGACCATGAACTTTCAGAATTTCATTCACCAAAGTGTTGTTAATCATTAAAAATAAAGATATATTTCTTTAAAAAAAATAAAGCAACACAACTGGGATTCCTAATATTTTATAAATTTAGAAACAAAGGACATTGATGAACTCTATGTCTCAAACCTTCCCTCTGGGAATTACATTTACTCAGAAAATCCAAGCTATGCTGAAGCTTCTTGGGAAGAGCTGTTTCAGGCGCATTTATCACAACTTACTAGTTGGAGAGAGTGAGCCTTTCCTGTCTTAGTGTAGGTGTTAGAAGAAGACATAGAAAACTATGAAGGAGCAAATGAGATCCAGAAGGCGGAGCATGGCTCAGCGGGGGAACACACCTTGGGCGCTGCTCTAAGGCGGAGATTGGAAAAGGGCAGTGGCTGCTGCCACGTCAGTCCTGGCATGTGGAGCTAAGGATAAAAACAGAAAATAAAAGCAAGAGATACCAGAAACCAGGTTGCACCAACTCCCCTGGAAGGAGCCGTGATTGAAATTCTTTGCAGACGCACTCAGTGAGGGAGAAAGAATCATTTTAAGAGCAGAACGGTATCAGTCCCCCGACAGGACAATGGATTAGCTAAAATGAGTTCCCACTCTGGACAAGAGATCACAATTGTTGATCGTCCACCAATAAACGCCAATTTCAGCAAAAGAAACAGATGTAATTGGGGAGAAATTTCAGACTGCAAAGAACCCGACTCACACAAGGACTAACATTTTTCAGGAGTTTACTATTTGGGGCACAGGTCTAAATGTTTAGTATTTAATTGCATTTTTATTCTCAACAAGAATAAAAGTGGGTGAACTGCCGGCACTGTGCCTAATTCACCAAGAAACTTGGTTCGCTTCCCAAGCTTGCATTGGTTTAAATACCAGAACCAGAAGTTGAATTAAATCAACCTAGTACTGGGGCAGATAGTTCTACTCTACTCCAGACGAGGACCAGAAGTCTGTGGAATACTAAAGACTAAAAGACTAAGGTATATAGTGGCCTCTGACTATGCTAAAGGGGTAGTACTCTGACCAATTTATTCAAATGCAGAGGGAAGGCATTCCGTGCTCAAGAAATACAGTGTTCTGATTCTATGACTTAACCCAGTGTGTCAGAATTTAAATATAGTACTGGAGAACTGGTAAGCATCTCATGTTATCTCCTCTAGATGTTTCTTTATGTTGAGTTTTCATGGAAGTTAGGGATAAGGAAATAAGACTGCAGTATATAGTAAATTCAGCAGAAGTGCAAGCCAGCTCATTAAAGCAGTTACAAGTGTCAGAAATGAAACAAAACAGCCACTGCATTGGAATTTGTTATGAAAACTAACTCATAAGAGAGAAAGAGGTTTTTTTTTAAGGAAAAGATCTTCTCATCTTCACATACTGATGAGAGGCTAGGATATTTAAGGTCCAAACCTGAATTTTCCTCAGAAAAATAATTTATGTCTCATTAAAATGAGATGCCCAGATTTTACCGCATGGATCATATTTGGGGCTAATATTTATAATGTTAAATCTTATAGCTATTAGATCCGACCTGATTTGTCCATTTCTAATTAATATTTTCTGTTGCTTTTGTCTGCTGTATTGTTACAATACATTTGTTTTAGAAGTGACCTGAGACCTAATGCCAAATATACATGTCCCCACCTTGTAAAATTCTTTCTAAGCCATCATGCCTGTCAAAGGAGTTGGCAGGTGGTATATAAATATTCAGATACACAGATTCTATGAATATTTATGTGCTAAGTTGCATTTATTTTTACATACCTTATAAATAAATAGGCAAAGACCTGCAAAAGAGAATAATTTAGTAGTGTCAGGTGGTCTACAGATAAATTCATGTATATGTGTGATATGGATCCAAGATTAATTCAAGGTAGAATTCAGAAATATTTATCATGAAAAAACACATAATTAAACCATGTTTAGAGAATCTAACAGCCAACTTGGTAAAGTAAGCATCAATGGATGCTTTCAAAATCACTCTAAATTATGAGGTTATTATTTACAACTGTGTAGTTAGAAAAGCTAAATGTTTTAGTTTTGGAATCCTTTTACATATACACAGCTCTTAGGCAGATATAACTGAAGGCTGGAAGGAAAGGAATTCTGTGGGAAAAGCAGTTGTGTACCAGAAATGTAAATCATTACTTCTTTGATCATTCTTCCCATCTTTCTGAACAGAATGACACATGCTCTTAGAGCTTATTGGTAGAAGATGGTGGCAATGTCAGCTTCCCTAATGGAGTCTGTAGAATAAAGAATATTACTCAAAGGCCAAAGTATTTTTAAGAAGGAAATTTAAATGCATTGTTGTCAGGGTCTTGATATATCTGGTAGGACAGTATACCAGTTCTTTGGATTTCTAATTTTAAAGGAAGACAAAGAATAATCTGACTTCTATAACATGGAGAGTTGTATTTTTTCCAGTAGGTGAAAGCGTCAAGTGGGACACTAGCTGTGTAAATCCTCAAAGCTGACTTGGTAGTGGCCATTTCTGGTCAAGACTCCTATAACCAATAGGAAGATTCTGTTCTTTATGCTCCTAAATGTGATAGTGTCGTGCTTTCAGTCCTGCCTGGTGTCAAACTACTCGCATGACACACAGATGGGATTTGGGAGGAAGGGGTGGCAACAGGAAAGGGGTTGATGTACATGCTGTTAAATTGCACCAAATTTCCCTAAGGAAACTCATTTCTTCATCTCCTGGTGTCACATAACAGTGACACTATAAACTCTATGAACTCTTCTTAACTATTCCAGAAAGTGTTTCTCCCCTTTGTGCCAAGTAGATTTTCAAGTAATAAGCAACGTTATGTGGATGTTATATGACTTCTTAATGAAAAAGTAGTTGCAGTTATGAATAATTATTAGAAAGGGATGTTCGAGTGGGAATTCCTGACATTATTATAATGCAGAAATCATCTACAATTCCGAAGCTTTAAGAAAATGGCTCTTAATTTTGGTTAAAACCACACTGATACTACAGATCTTTCGATACCTATGAGAGTCCTAAATTACCTGTGCTTTTGGAGGATTTCTTATTTTTCTGGGAAAATGATCCACAGTCTTTAACAAAATTTAAAGGAAGGGTGGACTTGAAAGTAGTTAAGATAACGTCTGAACCATGAGAGAGTATTTGGAAAACTAATTACAGTCCACTGGTAAAATCTCCATTCTCAAAGCAGCACATTTTTAGGTCCAGTTTCCTGGACATAGTTTAATCAACAGGAATCCATTTCAGCTTCATTCAAGAGACACAACTGCGCCTCCACAACAAGCAGGATGACTGCTAAAAATAATGAGGTGCTTCCACAACAGTTCATAAGGAAAGTAAGGCAGTTATCTTTACTGCTAGAGTTACTTAAACTTTTACCACGGAAAACTGTTTTATAAATGGTGAGGAATAAGTTAAGTCCTGGTGAAGTATTTCATGTATTGTACAGCTCAGCTAGTGCCAGCGCAGCCTCTAAAGGAAATGACAGTTCTGAGTAGGAGACAGACTTAAATTGAACTTTCTGAAAAGTTAGTCTGTTCATTGAAGATTGTTTATTCCCCATGACTTAAATGGTGTTCTTATGGACAATAAAGCAGAATATGTGAAGAGCCATCCTGGAATGTTCGAGAGGGTCACTGAAACTGTACAAGAGATAAATGCATTAACTTAGGAAAATGCTCAGTTTGGTCCTTGAACTATCTGCAACTTTTAAAAGTACACATTTCACTTTTAAGAGCTTAGAGCCATCGGAGCTCAGTCCTAACACAAGCCTTCGATTGCATGTAATTTTTACTTTCATTTTTACAAGTAGGAAAGTCAGGGTGTGTTTTTAAGCTTAGTGTACACAATACTATGCCCTCCTCGGTCTGGTTCACACATCCTAACAAACTCAAATTTGACATACTTATAATAAATACAAAAATTTCACAACTTGCCCATTGTATAACTATTGTGGATTATATTCCATAATATATTGTTAATGCTAAATATATTTTTCAGACATAGAACATTTAGGATTGGTGGTCTGTATCAAGTACAATAATAATTTAACTGTATTCTTGAGAATTCTTGTAACATATGAAATGTTAAAAAGACTGTTGGGGGATGCATGCTATGCAAGTGTCTACAAAATGCTAAAATGTCTTAGGCAGAAATTATAGTTTCAAGGAAATTGTTTGATATAAACTGAGAGAAAATTTATAGTCATCCGTTACTTAATGATGCAAATATGTTCTTAGAAATACGTCCATGAGTGATTTTGTCATTGGGCAAATATCAGCCTGCATTCACCAGTCCTAGGTGGTGTAGACAGGCCACTCCAGGTGACCACTTGATGAAATCACAAGCCCCTGTAAACATGAGGGGGGGAGGCTGCTCCTAGCAGATGGAGCCAATGGATCTCTAGTCAATATTTTTGCTTGTAAAATAGTTTGCTGTAAAATAAAGATAAATTTCCTAGTAAGCATATGCAACAGTAATGTTGTTGTTTGCCAAGTAGGGCCTTGTGCCACTGAGCTATACCCCCCAGAACCAGTAGTATTGTTGTTGATTAGCATTGCCTAACATTTTGCACCCTACCTGATTGTATGTACTGTATTTTCTGGAAATGCTAGAGAAGGAGGTTTGTTTACATCAACATTGCCATAAACAGTACTGTGCTGCCTTATACTGTGACATCCATGGCATTGCAAGGTGACAAGACCTCCTCAGTTCATATAATGCTATTGGAGAATGTGTATATATGTGGTCAATTATTGGCTGAATCAATGTGGTGCAGCAGATATAAATACATATAACTACATATTACGTTATTACATGTAAACACATATAATAATTATATATTCATAGAGAAGTACATATACACATGTATATTATGTGTGCAGAGCTGTCTAACTTTTTAAGTATGATTTTCACTTATTAACATTTATCAGAACCAGTTATTCTTTGTTCCTTATTGGTGAATTAAAAGTTGTATCCAAATTTAAGTTGCAAACAAAACCAGTAAATTGAAAAAATAAAGGCAAGTTCAGTTCATTCTCCTTGTTGTCATTGGACACAAGTGACAGGTATCACAGACTTCATGGAACCTAGTGTTGCCTCAAATTTTTCCCCACTGAGAGCTAAAACTATGAAATAATTAGGAGGCTAAGATTTTGAAGGAACTTCCAAAGAGGAATTTCAGAATTAGCATCATTCCACTAGATAATTAATCAAATTGAAAATTATGAAAAAAATGATTAGGCAGGAATAAAATGATTAGGTAAGAAGGAATATCTTTGATATTAAATGATCACTAATCATATGACATGGGACTAGGACACACGTCCAAGTCATTTTAGAGGCTAAAATATAAAAGCATCATCTGAATGGTCAATGAAACCTAGTAGAGTGTGATGGAACCTGATCTAGGGAAAAAATAAGAAAAAATACATTCTGAGATGGTAGCTTTGTAGGCGAGTTGTGGTTGTGTACTCTGGGACTTTTGTTTAATTCTAGGAAGCTGAAAAAAAGAAAGAGGAAAGAAAGAAAGAAGGAAGAAAGAAGAAAAGAAAGAAAGAGAGCAAGAAAGAAAGAAAGAAAAGAAAGAAAGAAGAAAGAAAGGAAGAAAGAAAGAAAGAAAGAAAGAAAGAAAGAAAGAAAGAAAGAAAGAAAGAAAGAAAAAGAAAAAGAAAGGGAAAAGGGAGAAATAGAAAATGACAGAAGCTATGCTGTTTCCATGTGTAGGAATTTAGCATATGAGCAATACTGAGTTGATATCTACGTGGATGTTCATAATCTCCTCATGATTCAGTCATTAGTTTGGACTAAAATCAAATTATGATTAACCTGAGAAATAAATGTGGTAGATGGAAAAATGCATATCAATGACATTAGTTTGTATATAGATGACTATCTCTAAACATTACCAAACAATGTTTCTCCATCTTCAGAGGCTGGAAAGTGGCATAGAACTGATCACATTGCAAAACCATGTAGATATCATTTTGTTGACTCTCTTAGTGGTATTCTGAACAAAAACTTATTAAATGCATTAAAATAATCTCCTTAGTAAACAGTTTAACATCTAGAAAATAAGATCTCATATTTACTTGTTAAACTTCACTCAATCCATTACTAAGCTACTAGTAAAAGTTTTAATAGGTTGGGCTGCCACTTCAGGCTTGGTATGTCATTCAGGCATAGAACAACAGCCAATAATAGTAAAAGTCCCTGAAGTTCAAATGTTGATCTGACAGTCTGAAGCAGTATCTTGTCTTTGTTTCTCCAGGATCCTTGAAGAAATACCAGTGCCTTCTGAGGGAAGATAAAAGCAACAATTCACGGGGACTAAGACAGACAACGCTGACTTAGGACTCAAGTTAATGGAAGAAAAGTCATCTTTTAAAAAGTAGTGAAATTCATTGGTGAATTCATACTATTCAGTGCAAAAAATAAGTGAAACTATATGCAGTGTCAAATCTATGTTGTCAGGCTTGCACTGGTTTTAAATTTGGTAAAGTAAAAAGTTGGTGAATAAAACAAAATAGATTATAATAGAGCAGGCATTAACTTCACTGTCCAGTCCCTGTATTCCAGTTTAGAAGCTGACATAGATACCCTTTGATATTTCTGAAATTTAAGCTTTCATGATATATTGAGTATTGACATGTTTGTTAAAAGCTTAAAAGTTTGTATAAGAGTAAAATACTTATAAATTGTATAAGTATGGGTTACTGCTTTGCAATTTGTGAAATACATGAGATAGATAAAATTTATTTTAAAAATATACATTGTAGGTGCTGGGGATTTAGCTCAGCTGCAAAAGCACCTGCCTGGCAAGCGCAAGGTCATGAGTTCGGTTCCCGGTACTGGAGAAAAACCAAAAAATATATATATATATTGTTTAACCTTCCCTAATTTTAGGTTCTCAAATTTCTGGTGGCAAGCATCTCATCTTTGATTTTTGTTTTCAGTGAAGTTTATATGCTAGAGTAAACTCAATGATTGTGACAAATTCAACTTATTTAATGTAAAATTGAAGTTAGAAATGAATAAGTACTGCCCTAATAAAACATTTGCTGCTTTGAAAAATGCTATAGTGAACATTCCAGGGATACCTTAACAGGCAGTCAGCAAAGAACTTGAGTTAAGAGAAAGTGGGTAGTCTCATAAAATAGTTCCATGATAAAAATCATGCAAAGACCTTTTGAAAGTGAACGAATGCAGAGTTGGAAGAAAATCTGAGGTGAATGTATACAAATAGCGCAATCACAAGTGTGCATTCACAAGTGCTGCAAAGTCAAACAGCACTTCATATAGGATGCTTTGGCAATATTTCTTTCCCATACATAAGTATTCCAAGAGATATAAGTCCCTTGAGTGGTCTCAGGGAAACTGATTTTTTTTTTCAAAAGATATGACACTGAGTGCCACTCTCTCTTGCTGCTTTGCTTTGTAGCCTAACTCCATCCTCCTTGCTGCAACAGCCAGAAAAGTGTGTGCTCCTTATCTTTTCTATATCCAGTGGCATCTAGGTTAGTTTGACTCATACTGAAATTTTCAGTCTTTAAGTTCATGACTCCAGAATGATAATTTCATATGATTGAATTTGATAATTACAAACTACATTATATTTTAAAAGATGGTGTTTTGGAGAACTTCCACTAGACTGTATTTTGTTTTTTATTTAGAAAGATGCAGTTCATTCATTATCCCTCAGGATTTTCTTTGAGGACTGCTTTGTATTTGTAACCACATAATAGAGTTGTTAAGAATTTTAAACATGAAGGTGGATCTAACGTCAAGTGCTGACTTTGCATCTGAGTATTTGTATGACTTTAAAGTTCTCCTGAGCCTCAGTTTTCTTAGCACAAAATCAGAAGGCTAAAAATATGAACTCCACAGGATAACGTGATTTAATTCATAGAATCACTGAATATCTTATTTAGTAATGTGAAACTTTCATAAATGGTAGGTATTATGAATAATTTCTAACATATATAAATTATTATTTTTACTATCTATTGGTTATTGCTTCAAATATCATTTCTATTCTTCTAAAATAAAAAGTAATAACTCTGCTAGGTAGAAGGCTCCAAATACATAGTTTATCCCTAACTTCAGGATTGTCCACTCACCTAGTTAATATCTCCTGGAGATTCTTCCAAGCAAAAGTGTTAATCACATGCATCCATCAGCCAATAATCTATGCAGCCTCCTCACCTTAATTTAACACATAGTTATTGAGACTGGACATGTGTAAATTACTGTTGCAACTGGCTGAGGCATCGAATGAGTTTTTCCTAGTGGGTGCTCATATTGCAGTGGTCTTCAGCTTTTACTGTAACCAGGAACATGTACATGTAATGAAAGAGGACAGGGAAGGGATGTGAGAACCATGCAGAGCAGCCAGTGGGGCACTGAACTCACTGCACAAATGATGCAAAACAAGAATTTCCCTGCGGAGCCTCAACAAACCTTGATACCATGCAAAATAAAGTAGAGCAGTGTTAAGCCACTAACTAGCATTTTACTGATGTGTATGCCTATCACTAGAATACAATACAATCAGCGTTTGTTTGCAAAAGAAAATAAATATACACCAATAATCAAAAGCATCAATAAATGTATTTATTTCTGTGCAGAATCTAGATAGGCTTCCAAAACATTCTACAGAAATATGGATAAAACATTTGGCAGAAAAAGATGTTTTTGTGAAAATATTTACTCAGCATATAATAGTGAATGTAACTTTTCTAAAAGCACCATGTCAGTTTCTTACTTATTCCAGACAAGTTGTTGCAGGGGTTAGGCAGCAAACTCCTCCCTGGCTGTCTGTCACAGGATGTGGATACCCAGGCACTTACAGGAATGGAGACTTGCACTCAACAGGCTTCTGCTGGGGAATCAGCAGCCAAGCTGAGCAGTTACTAGGACCAGGGCCACTGTGGGAGAGGCTCATGTGGCCCCTGGCTGGTTCTGCCTTCCCTTGCAAACCCCTGGTGATAGGGGCGGGGTATCTCTGAAGTTAGAAGGAGATCAACAGCCTGAGAATGGAAAGGGTTTTACTTGTATTAGATGCAGCTTGAAGTATTTTTCAAGTATCACTGAAGTCAGTGGACTGCTGCAGGAATTTTCTAATAACAGGATCACTGATGGAAATTTCTGTTAAGATAATAATCATTCACTTCCGGTTTCTGTGTCCTCTCTCTTGCTTTACCAAATGGTTTGTTCTATTTTTAGATTATGTGTCAAAGCCAGATTTCATAGTAAATTAATATTTATAAATGTTTTTGTGTTAATGTTATCCACATGTTGCAAGATAATGTTCTACGGCATGTGCATGGTCAGCTTTCCCACTGGTAAGACCTTTCAAAGATTGAGAGGTTTATTTTTGCTCAAGTCTCAGAGGTTTCAGTCCCCAGCTGGCTGCTCGAAGGCAAAAGCAGTATGACCAGAAGGTCTTGTGAGCAAAACTGATCATTACTTAGCTTCTGGGAATCAGAGCACAGGAAGGAGCATAGACAGGAAGAAACAAGCAACCAGATATAGTCCCCAAGGCTACAATACCGTGACCCATTTGAAGACAGCAAGACTGTTCTCTACTAATCTCATATGTGGCTCTCAAGCCACCTAAACTGATCATCAGATTAATCAGCACATTGCAGCCCTTGTCCACTTGCCACCCAAGCATTCTTTCTTAAACCATAAATAAAGACAATAACTAGCTCATAGTTACATCTAACATGATGGTCACATTTCTGCATATACCTGAAAACAAACTAATCCCTTACACTATTGTTCAATAGTCTAAAAGAAAATCTCTTCTGAGACTTAAGGCTACACAGAGCTGTGAACCCCTGTAACAAATCTAAAAGCAAGTTATATAACCCGAAGATTCAGTGGTGCAGTGTAGACGTTCCCATTCATGAGAGCAGAATGGGAGACACACAGGAGCAAAATGAGGCTGAAATCCAGCAGGGCCAGCACACGTCCTATAGCTCTGTGTGTGGCATCTGAGGTACATGATGGTAAGCTCTGACTCCAGACGGCTTGTGTGATCCCATCCCAAGTGCCATGTTGATGTTTCACTTGACAGGCTTTCCATGCTTCTGGAATCTCTGACTTCCTGTCATTTCCACTCACTGTTGACTTCATTACCACAGCTTTCTGCACTCATTTATCAGGAGGACATTGCCTGGCCTCACAGGACTGCCTTTTGAATAAGGATGGAAGCTTTCCTGACTCCGCATCTCTTTCTCTGAGTGTTTGAAAAAACAGCATCACATAGATGATGCCAAACTCTGTCAAAGGTAACCAGGTCCCCCAGACCATGTTTGTCCCTGCAGAGCATGGTGAAATGAGTCCCAGCACACCAAGGGTTCTAGGCTGGTCTTCTTGAGCAAGGGCCCCAGGGATTTTCTCAAATGAAAAGCTGACACCTTTGCACACATGAGCCTGTGGTGGGAAGGGTCTTGCTTATTTCTGAGATGCTCTCAATGCATCTTTCTGAACAGTACATTTCCAAGTACTTGGTTTTGTTTTAATGGTGCTCATCTTTCTTCATCCACTGTGTTTAATTTGACCTCAACATTACATGGTTTCTTCTGGGTCAAAATTTAAATGTTTTTAATTGTTCTGCTTAGCTTTTGGTCTCGATTAGTACTATAAATTTGACTGGAAAAAGCCAGTGTTATATACATGGTACAGTCTGAATGTTGGGGTGCCTTGAAATTTTGTCTGCTAGGTCAGTTAATACACTGCCCTTAATTTAAATCTTCTGCAAATTATTAGCATATGAACTAATATTTGCCAGAGCATGACACACATGATTCTAATCCAAGTCCCAGTTGAGTCCCATTCCCAACCTAGAATGCTTCAGCCTGGCCTTTACTGTCCACATTCTTACCAGCATTCTGGTCTACTGAGCTCTAACAGAATAGCCCATAAGACTCTGTTTAGAGCATTTCCCTAACTTCACACACAAGCCAAATCCAAGTACTTCTGAACCACATTGTCAAGTGTAGTCACAAAAATGACCCCAATTTTCTGGTACTAAAAAAAAAAAACCCAAAACCAAGTTATAAATCTGAGAGAATTCTCTACCGAGTAAAAGCTTTGACGCTATAAATCTGTCAGTGCCAAAAGTATTTCACAATTGGGAAAGCGTACAGATTATTTTATTTTTGTATTTATAATATAAATCTGCATGACTATTACAGTTCCATATATGAATCACTTCATTTTAACATCAGACAACAGCATACTGGGAAAAGATGGCTCCCAGAACTTGTTAAGCAAATATGAGTGAATCATGGCTTGAATCATTGCCTAAAAAGTTTTTTTTAAAGAATTTGATTACAGTCCAATTAATCTTCTGTAACTCTACATTATTTTTAAATCATAAGTACTTGTGGAAATAATATAATGCCACATATATAATTATGCAATACAATATATATTA
>NW_004955403.1:5338706-5400053 GCF_000276665.1 Chinchilla lanigera
TTATATATTACCATATATTGTGGCATTTTATATATATATATATATATTTTACCATATTATGTGTCATATATATTATACCATACAATAAATATGTTTCTACACAACTCATGAATCATAACAGTTTTATCTTATTTTTTCAGTTTCAGTGCTGAAAGAATGATACAGACATTAACATTATACATTTTTAATGTTATTAAATTCATTCCTATACTTCTTAGCTTCCATGGTTTGAAGGTATGAACTTTTATCCTTGGAAACTGTAGTTACTCTTTTACATATGTACAAAAGCAAATTAACTTCAAAACAACACTGATACTGTTAATCTGTACATACTGTCCTCCCGCTACCATTAAAACCATATCACCAGAATTTTTTGCAGTGTGAGGAATGAGTGAAAATAATGAAGTATATGGGATTAGGTAACTCTTCCTACCTTTCCTTTTCCTCTCTCTCCACCATCAGCTGAGCAAACACTTCCCACTATTCACAGCCATATATGTGTGAATTGACATGTGCACAGAGATCAGACAACGTGTAAATAATATCTATGAAAAAACATTTTCTCATTTCCCAGAACTAACTGCTTCCACTCTTCTCATTCAACTAAGGCATATGAAACAATTTTATTTCCCATGATAATATATTGGAAAATATCAACAACCTTTTTGCCTTGGATATCATCAATCTAGAGTTTATTTCATTGACATCATTTTCCCCGAGTTTTTCCCACCCTCTTACCTGGGCAGTGATAAATATTTACTATTTCTAGCGGTCTAATTGTGTACTAGTTTGTTTCTGTGCTTCGCCGGGGAAAGAGTGTAGGAGTTCTTCCACTAATCCTCCGCTCAAGCAAATTGCACTCTATTAACACCACCAGCCCTGGTGGTTCACTTTACTCAGGCTCAGTCTTCCTTAGAATCTGTCTACCTCAACTAAGTTTGTGAGATGGACCAGAGTGGCTTTGTGCCCTTTAAGCTGTGCCAGTAGCTACAGGCTTCTTTCTTGAACCCCAGAGTGCCAAGTACTTAAGTGGATCTTGCCGGCAAAGTCCGGCTGAAAAAGTCAAGGCGAGCCTGTACCCTACCTTCTAGACAGCCTTCTGCTCTTCAGTTATGCAGAAAGAGGACAGGGAAAGCGCGCTTGCTTTATTTTTTTAGCTCAGTTGTTCCAAATTCACTTTCATCCTTCCAAGCCCTTGTTGTCTTCCTTGGTATCTAAACTCTGAACAGAAATTTGAGAAATATGGGGATGAAGATTCAGATCAAACTTTGGTTTGTACATTCAGTATTCTCAGTTTTCTCAGTCTTTTTTTGCTTTCTTTCCTCGTTCTCCAGTGAATCTTGCCATTTATTGATTCCTGGCTCTATCTTCCTGTGTTTGTATATGCAGTGTGCATGTGTGTGTGTGAGTGTGTGTGTGTGTGCCCACATGTAGTGTATAGGTTGTGTCCCTGGGAATTATGAAGTACTATCGTTTGTCTCTCATTCCATACCTCAAGTTATTGCTGCAAGAAAACATTTTGTATCTTGCCCCCTTACAAAAATATTCTTTTGTGGTAATAAATTTGCTCCAGTGGCACACCTGGAAGCAAAACATGTCATAGATATTTCAATTCCAGACCACCTATAATTACTAGAGCAGGGTGCACTGCGTTCTTTGTATTTTAGATGACTATTTATTGTACTATTCCAAAAAAAGATGGTCTCCATAGCAACCTTGTCTGCAGATAGTTTCTGAATAGCCTTTTACAGCTTTGGAATCATGAATGTATTTTATACACTGGGAGAAAAAGGAAAAAGAACAAGTTTCACATTTTATTCAATATCAAGAGACACTGATTGTCTCCAGTCTATGTTGCACATATACAAAATGTCATTAGCAATGATGTTTTCAGTGTGTGTGTGCACGTGCTTGAGAGAGAGACAGAGAGAGAGCGAGAGAGAAAGAGACTGAGATTCTCCTGATTGTCTCAAAAAGTGGCAACCATGCTCTAATAAGAAATTAAACTGCTTCCTCAAGAGCATCCTGTCATTGTGGAATGAATTTCCTAATAGATTATGATTCTTCAATTAAGTAGCCCTAGAATATGGTTGCAGATGATATATTTGAGTAAGGTATACGTCTTTATTGTCCTTTTGTTTAATGAGCACTTATTAAGAGCCTTCTAGTACAAAATACTGTGGGAAAGGTGGAAGTAGGAAAGTGAGTATGACTTTGTCACTGTTGCACAATACCAAACATACGTGTGCAGAGATGCTTACTGGCAGGTGAAATAACTGCCCAGGTAAAAGCCAGATGGGAACACAGAAGAGGCACATTAGCTATTTTTTTATTGTTTATTTTAAAAATAAAAGGAGGAAAACATTAACAGACAGGCAACCTTTGACAAAATAGCAAAAGAACAGTACAGACAATACAGAGTTACAAAGTGGTAGGAAATTAACCATGCTTGTTGTATTACATATTGATATCTTCAAAGTGGTTTCTCATGAAAACAGATAGAGACATGTAATATTGATCAATCAAAGGCTCATTGACAGTTTCTTTCAGCAAAGAAATAGAAGACAATAGAACAACTATGTTAACTATCCTGTATATACATACATACAAAATTTCTACTTCTTTCCCTTCTCTTTTCCCACATCCCAGTTGCTCTTTACCCTTGAGTGTTTTCCTATCATTTCACAATGTCTATCAGACCTCCTAGTTTAAATTAACTCTTTCAGGTTTTCCACTAGTGACACAATGCGGTGCTTGCACATGCACGTCTGATTTATTTCACTTATGAGTATGGCCTTTAGTTGTGACCATTTACCTATTAAAGCCTCGAGTTTATCTTTCTTTATAGCTGAGTAATACTCCATTATATAAAAGTACCACAATTTTCTTATCCAGTCCCCAGACGATGAACATTTGGGTTGCTTCCACAATTTAGCAATTACAAATTGTGCTGCTGTGAACATAGGTGCACGTATATTGCTCTGATATGATGTTTTGAAATCTTCTGGGAAAATACCTAGAAGAAGAATAGCTGGGTTAAATGGGACCTCTAGACCTAGTTTTCTGAGGAATTTCCAAACTGATTTCCACAGTAGTTTCACCAGCCTGAATTCCCACCAGCAGTAGAGAAGGGTTCCTATTTCTCCACAGCCTGGTCAGCATTTGTTATGGTTGATTTCTTCATGCTAGCCATTCTTACTGGGGTAAGGTGGAATCTCAGTGTTGTTTTAATTTGCATTTCTTGAATGACTAATGATGTTGAACATTTTCTCATGTATTTGTTTGGCATTTGTATTTCCTTATCTGAGAAGTGTGTATTCATCTCAGCTGCCCATTTTTGGATTGGGTCTTTGAATTTGAGGTGGGGGGGGCTGATATTTTTAAATTCTTTATATGTTCTAGATGGAAGCCCTTTGTCTGAGGGACAGTCAGCTAAAATTATTTCCAGGTTTGTGGGTTTTCTTTTTACTCTGCTGGTGATTTCTTTAGATGTGCAGAAAACTTTCAGTAGGATGAGATCTCAGTTGTTGATTCTTTCAAGTGTTTCACGTGTAATTTTGTTTTTGTTCATGAACTCTCAGCCTACTCCCATGTCTTCAAGGTTTTTGCCTACTTTCTCTTCCAATAGATTTAGTGTTTCTGGTTTAATATTGAGATCTGTGAGCCATTTTGACTTGAGTTTGGTGCATGGTGATAGACTTGGTTCTATTTTTCTGGGTACATGGGGAAGGCTTCTAGGAAGGAAAATACTGCAGCTAAATATTTGCGAATGAGTAAGAAAATTTCACTAATTACAAACAGCCTACAAAGGTTCAGGTTGAAGGAGAAGAATGAGTTGTGATACATATGATGTAAAGATAATCTGCTGGGTAGGAAGAACTAAGTGCAGAAGGGTGAAGAATTATTAGAGGATGAGATGTCAGTGAATAAGCCAATGAGACAGAAATTGTAAGCCAGATTTTGAGAAGGTAAAGACAAACCCACACTAACATGTGATAGCATGCTAATACACACACAAAAGTGACTTTGAATTGCTGCTGCTGACACAGATCTAGTGACGCAGTATAAGGAAATGTAAGTCCAAGAGAAATTTTCAAGTCCAATATATACCTCTTCTTTACTTTTTTTGGTACCAGGAATTGAACTCAGGACTTGCGCTTGCCAGGCAAATGCTTGTACTGTTGAGCTATATCCCCAGCTCTCAGTATATACTTCTTACAGGAGTACTTTTACACTAGAATGTTGATTGCAGCAGTTGAATTGCTCAGACATAACATCATAAAGATGAGGAAACACTACTGTGTCTCCCAGGGAGCCCACTGTGTCCTAAGGTAAACTCTTGACCTCCTTTCCTCCCACTAACTGATTCCAAATTCTGCCAGGGACAGAGCTTCTGGGTTGTTCCCTTGAATAAGCAAAGTCACTCTCCTCTCTCGGTGAAAGGCTTGAGGCATGCATGTGTGCGTTCTTAGACATTATCTATTACATTAATGGAAATGAAAATATGAAATAAATGTGAATTTTTGAAGCTATGACCAGAGGGGCATGTGCCATTATCCCTGAAAGTCACCCGAGCACTCCACTGACTCAAAATGCCATCCTTTCTTTCCATCAATGCTAAACTGACAGTGAAAACTTTTGCATCATGCATATTTGGCTTGTATCTAATAACTTGGGAATAGTTTCTGCTACTTTTAAGATGCACTAGCTTTATTTTTTAAAGAAGAAAATATAAAGAGTTTTTACGTTGCGTGGAAGAAACTGGGATGATGAAAGTTCTCCAGATTCTCAGTAATTGGGGCTCTCTCTGCTATACTCCATATTGTGAGGCGGTTCTCACCAAGTGCCCTAATTCATACTTTCTTAGCAAGCACTGTGACTGCCCTGCTGCCTCTGTGATTGTTATTAATGCATTTAGGACACCAGGGCATGTCAGTGGCTTCTTTTTGCTTCTGACTTTTTAAATTTATTTATTGAGTCTTTGATCTATCTCCCTAAAGCTCAGAAATTTCAGCTTTGCCAATTCACCCTTCCTTCAGCAAAGACCTTTAGTCTTCTAAGTGTCTCCAGACATCTACAAACCTCCTAAAAACAAACAACCAACATTTTCAATAAATTTCTCCTCAACTACCACACTAGCTATGCAGTGGTACTTTGGTTCATGAGCTTAATTTCTTCCACGATTCCAGGGAAGGTGGTTGGGTTTGCGTTCATCCAGGGAAGATGTCTGAGATCCAGTTCTTCATCCAATGTAGTTTGAGAAATGAAGCTAAATTTTGCTGACCGCTTTTGTTCATGAACTGAATTGGTTGCAAACAGAAGCATTTGTGATCTGAGATATTAGCTGTATTTTACTAGAAAACAGAAAATGGTGAAATAGGATAGAAGAAAACTAATCAAGATCCATAATTCCAAGCAAAAATTCCTGTACCAAATGATGCCTTTGGGTATTATGAATATCAGTAGTTTACACACAACTTAACAAATGCCAACACATGTGTAAGATATTTTGCATATTGCATATAAGTATACTTCAAAATATACATATATACATGATATATGTATATATATATACACATATACATATGTGTATATATATATACATACTTCAAAATATATGTATACATGATATATATACATGATATTGCAGTCCAAGTTTTTGCTTCATTTTGTTTGGACAAATGAGGAAAGAGGGGCTGGGGCTTTAGCTCAGTGGCACAGCGCCTGCCTGGCAAGCGTAAGGTCTTGAGTTTGATTCCCAGAAAAGGAAAAAAACAAAAACAAAAACAAAACAAAACAAAACAATACAATACAAAAAAAAAATAAGGAAAGAGTAATTTGAAAAGATCGGATGACTTGCTTGACCCTAGATATCTAAAATGTGGCCAAGAAATTTCAAATAAAGATAAGTCACATTTCAAAGCTCAAACTCACACCTTTTACTATTTTTCAAAACTGCATTAACACAGTAAGGAAATTTTGCACAGAAGTTTCTGGTAGATTTCTTTTACTCCTTCTGAGTTTGCTTGAATGCATGCCCATATTTTCATGAGGAGAATGCAGACAAACAGCATTTTTCATGGAAGATTCGTGCCGGAGGCTCTGAAATGATCTGAGGCCACAGTATTCTCCTTCAGGGTTTGGTTTAAGAACCATTCCCATGATGACATACTTTGATGTACATTAAATTTATTCTGTTTTTATGCAGTTTTCTGATGTCTTTTTACATTGCCACTAGTTCTATTTTAATTAGTTGTGTTTGGAAATGTTTTCAGACACTCTCTAGAAAAGTGTGCTTTTTCAGACCCAAGTCACATTTTTTTTCTAGATGAAATTGAATAAAGCATCAGAAGGTGCATGTTTTGGTTCATGGACTGGCATTACTTGGCTGTGTGATCTTAATCTTGAAAAACAAAAGTCACATAACCTGTATAAAACCTTTCATTTACAATATAGCGATTAGACATAAACATTTCCATCTCCTGTTCTAATGCTAACATTATAAGAGCTATGACATTTTTATATAAGTACCATTGCTAATCGATCACGTCACTGGAGCTTCAAGCTGACATTCTAATACTCTTCCTACTCTGCACAGTGTCACATACTCTGGGTTTCAACCCTTGTCCTCATTTCTGAAGGATTCTACCCCAAAGGGCACAGGTGTTACACATACACACAAGATGATTTTGGTGTGCTTACCACAAGCATGTCATCCTCACGTTCGATTTACAACTGCTCTTCATTTAAAAAGATGGAGCACTGCCTGTGATATTTTGACCAGTGCATCTTAACACAGTAAAATGGACTTCCAGACATGGATAAATCTGACTTATAGTTCTCAATCCTGATAAATCCAATGCTGAAAAGTCAAATTTTTGACACAAACTACTTGGGGTTAGAACTCTCAGAAAGTGAGTTAGTCTACCAGGCATCCTGGTGGTCTCTACACACTACTTCAGTTGCTCTCTTCCAGCACACTTGTCTTCTTGCATTTCGTTAAGGTGCGAAGCATCCTGGAGCAGCAGAGGCTCCACATTGGTAAATAACTCTGCCGCCACCCCAGCCTTTCCTTCCAATACATGAACAGTTTACCTCTGTCTCAGAGCAGTATTCTTTCCCAATCCTCTGTATCATCTCTTCTCACGAAATTCCACCCTGATTCCATCTACATGCTATCCTTTTCATGGAAGTACTACTCATGTCCTCGTAGTATCTACTATCTTTCTTTATAATTTAAGCTTCATGAAAGGAGGCAGTACCCGTCTGTGACTCACCCCGCCCCGCCCTCAGTTTAATCATAGCACTGTTTAAACAGTTCCAGGATTTTACCAGACCCCTAACTGATCACTCTGGCACCTTTGAATACTTTTAGTTTTAACAGCAGAGGAAAATTATTAGACTTGCTCAAACACTGAATCAAAATTCCTAGCAAGTGTGTCAATATGCAGGAAAAATAAAACAGATTGAAGTCAATGCTATTCTTTTTGAGATGTAGCTCCTTCACAATTCACTGTTACACATATTACTTAGATGTTTACTGATCTCAAGTAGCGTCTTTATGCAATTCTTAGTTTGTAAGTCTTTGACCTCAAATTTGAAAACAGTGCCCTGCTTCTGAAACTGCTTTGTTTTCTACCTGGGGTTTCCTACAAAATACAAAGAGGTTTGTATCAGAACTCAAAACAGGGTGGGAAGAACAAATATCCTTCTAGAGCAGCACAGCCAGAGGAGTGTGGAGATTTATTAAATTTGGTGCACCAAATAGCAACGGAACCATTAATCGTTGTACTGTCTACATTTCTAGGTAATGAAAGATAGATCTCTTCCTTTCTTTTTGAGAGATGGTACCTGAGGCAGGGGGTGGGGAGGATTGCGCTTTAATTGGCTTAGAAAACAGGGATATTTTCACAGAAGTTAGAAATACAATACATTATGTGGGACGATGGTCTCTCCCTCTCTCTCTCCCTTTCTCTCTCCCTCTCTCTCTCTTCCCCCTGACTTTTTCTTCTTCTCCTTTCTCCCCATCCCCTTCTTGACAAACGTGAATCCATGGACATCCGAGGTGTCTAACCAGCAATAATTATTATCTTATATTCTTTATTGTAAAGAGAATAGAAAAAAAGAACAATACAAAATACAAACAAAACAAAACAGGGACATTACAAATGATACAGAGTTTCAAATCAAACAATAGGGATTAACAGTAGTTGTTATATTACATATTGTTATCTTCAATGAAGTTGCTTCAGTTACCAGATATAAGAATAGAAGATTGATCAAACCATTAAAGGGAATAAGAAAATAATAATTTAAAATAACTTTAGAGACAATACACAGTTTCACTAGACAGGATAAGAGGAATTCTCCAATGGTTTTTACACTGCAAATTGTTGCCTGCACATAAAGTTCTCAGATTACCACATACAAGCGTTCTGATACTGGTGTGAGTTATGCTGAATAGGAGAATAGAGGTTGGACTCTCTTGTATTTAATCAGCTTTCTGTAACTTCCAGTTTCCTTTCCATACAAACCAGAGTATGACTATTGGACTATAGAATGGACAGTTTTTTTGTTTGACTATTATTTGAAAAATAACACTTCACAAGAATTAAACACTAATTTATTGAGTCTCCAAAAGTTCTCTGGATTGGAAGATAAATTTTTGAAATGTTCATGAACAGTGGGGAGATCACATTTTGCTTTCTGCTTTCTGATGTATAGGAGCAGGACTGGTCCTTGAGTATTTATCATGTTGCATAAATGAGAAACGAACAAAAATCTATAGTATTGCACATGAAATAAAAACCTTGAGGTTGTTGAAAAGATTTGTAAGTGTCAAATAATCTAAGTATAGACTGGAGAAATGGAGGTTAATCACAAAAATGTAAGTTACAATTCTTTAATATGTCTTTTAGTTTGTTTATGTGTTCTTAATAAAAGTAAAACTTCATAGAAATCACTGGTAAGGTTGCTTCTGTATTTCAGTGGCAGGAGGCATCAGGTAGCTGAGGAAAACAGTATTGCAAACACAGTTTCTCCTTTGACCAGATGGATACTGTGATTCTTCTTTAGGTAGTTTCACATTTTCACAAAAAAGGAAGGGGCTTAGAGCAAACTGTTGTTGTTAAGAATCTCATTTATGGTGAGACTGGGTGACATGGAGTTCCTCAGGCTGTTTTAGCTTCCTTTGCTGGAGAGCAGAGTATTAGATAAATGATGAAGAACCTCACAGGGAAAATGAGCTCATGCCTTGCTACAGTTCATCACCAATATTTTCCTTGTTTTTAATAAAGCTTGTGTTTTATGCCATCTCTACCAGGGTTGTTTTCATGAGTTTTTGTAATGTTTGTGAGTGCTACATGTAAACATTGACCAATATAATGATTAAATGAGTGAAAATCATGCTTCTAATGATGAAGGTGTATTTAGAATTCTCGACAGAGACTTGAAAAAAAGTTTCAGAAGAAAAGAAGTGTATTAGGAACCATATTACCAAAATACCAGTTATGCAAATAACAATTTTTGGAATGTTTCTGTTTTTTTTTTTCTGCAAACCTTTGAAATCTGCAAGAACTTATGTCATCTGAAGTCTTTCATTAAATTCTCTCTAAATTTTTATATGTAATTATATTTTTAAAAAGTGATAAATTTATAGAAATCATCAAGTTATGATGTAACATTTCATATTTGATTCTGGTAGTGATGATCACAATTCCTCCTAGCTTTTTTCTGTACCTAAAACCTTAGAAGACCTGTTACTATGAAAGTTTTCACTCCTTTATACCTTGAGTAGAGGTGCATATTGCAGCAGGATGAATAAATCTATTCAATCGGAAGTTCAAATACTTGGAAGCAAATCCCTGAATGAACTGATGAAGAATGACCAAATAAAAATTATTATTCTGGAATATAATATTACCTCAATTACATGAATATCTTTTCCCCCTATTGAATCATATGACAACCATAAGAAATAAATTAAATTTTAAATAAGAAAATAATTAAAAACGAAACAGGCAATTAAGTATAACTGAAAAAATCAACTGAGTGGCAATACATTGAACATGATGAAGATAACTGAAACAAGACTTAACTTGAAATGAACATTTTTAAAATTTAAATTTAAAGTGCTTATCTACATGATTTCCTTTATGAAAAAATAATTGTACATCTTCTTTTTTCAACTGAAATTCCATTTATTAATATTTTTACTCAATTCAGTCTTATTTTATTTAATAGGGCAAATAAAAATATCTTTAAATATATATCAAACAAAAGCTTCTTTTCCTCTTTTCCTAACTTAAACAAACACATCATCAGTCATAATCAGAATATTCCAAATCTGATTTTAAAAGTAATGATAGAATAAGTTTATTGATGGTTGAACATATTATTCAGAAACCTTCTAAGTAACATTCCACAAAGGAATAATCTTAGAAAGCTTAAACTCATATCTACTAATGTTGAATATCTCCTGTGTTTAATCTCATTTTAATTTAATGTATGTTTAAGTATCTAATAAAACTTAGGAGAGAAGGAAGATGGATAATGGGTCATAATTTTCTCTGGAGTCCAGATTCATATGAAGTAGTAAGAAAAGGGGATTGTTTAGCAAAGTGCACTACGTAAGAATATTATTTCATGGCACAGACAGAAGAGCTACATGAAGTAGCAAATAAAAAGTTGTGAGGGTGAAATTACCACTTTTCCTGCTATACTTTCAGTGAAGTTTTACATTTCTAAATGTAAGGTCCCTGTTTAATAGGATTTCACAAGTTAAAAACAAAACCATGACTTTAAATAAGATACAGTGTTACATCTATAAATGAAAAAACATTTAGCTCATAGCATCATAACTGTGGTTAAAAATTATGTACTGATTTCTTTTTTGGTACCAGGAATTGAACTCAGGACCTTCCATTTGCCAGACAGGCACTGTGCCCCTGAGCTATATCCTTGGGTGCTAACGTTTTAGGTGAGGAATATATTAATTAGCTCTATTGTAGTAATCATTTCATGATTTTTGTGTTTGTTAAAACATCACACTATATGCATGACATTTTGGCAACACATATGAAGCTTAAATAAAAAGAAAAACTCCAGTAAAATTTGCTCACCAATGAATGGATTCCAGAGAAGAGTGCCAGGCTTTTGATGAGAAGACGTTAGCAAACTACCTCATAAACTTTTAATTAATGCATCATCAATCATAATCAAAACATTTTGAGCCTTATTGAACAAAGAGCAATGGTAAAATGGGGTTATCGATAGATGAACATATCATTTCTTCTAAGGAACTGGTAAAAGGAATATTTTCAAGAACTTTAAACTCATATCTGCTCATATGGAACATTTCATGCTTCATCTCATATTAATTTAATGTATATATTTACATATCTAATAAAAGTTGTACACATGTTTTTATTTACTTTTGACTAACCTTAAAATAATTTATGCATAATGCACAGCATTTTATTGTGAGTTGATATGTGAGTTGATATTATATGTACAGAAAGTTTTATAAAACTGATTTTTTTCCTTTGAACACTTTCCTGCTTTAAAACATTCATGCCTACAGCAATGTGATGATGCCTACTTTTCCTGTGAGTTTTTGTGCAACATCTTCAACCAGTTACTCTGAAGAGAGAAATGTTTTTATGACTTTTCAGCATTACTGTCAATAATATCTCTGGTTCGTGCAACTTGCAAAGAGGCACAGATTCCTCAATTCTGGTCCTGAGAAAAGTACTACAAACAAATGTGGCGCTCACAAGGAGATATTTCCTTGGTAAGAAACAGCAGGCTCTAGAAGGGAGTGAGCTGTCTGCACTGCAGCTCTGCAAGGGCAGCCTGAGGAAGCCCTCTGAGAAGGCGTTCCCATCTGTGGCCAGGGAAGGGGCTGCAGGAGACCTGTGAGCACCGGGCTCCTGATTCCGCTCCTTGCCCCACTCTGGCTGGAAACACACTGCAGAGGTGCAAAACCAAGCCTGCGGGAACTGGCCCTGTCCACAGAGGACACTTGCCGGGGAGGAACATTCTTTACTTTTTTTTTTTGGTTTTTCTCTGGTACCGGGAACCGAACTCACGACCTTGCGCTTGCCAGGGAGGCGCTTTGCCGCTGAGCTAAATCCCCAGCCCCGAGGAACATTCTTTACCACACAAAGGACAGAGCACTCTGGCAGGGAGTGGGTGCAGGTGGGTGAGCAAGACAAGGGAAATGCTTAGGAAGGCAAATGGGGAAAGGTGCTCAGCGGAATAAAACAGTGCGGATGAAGAATTCCTGTAGACAGAAGCCGCGGAAGCAGCAGGCGCTCAGCAGGGCAGACAAACCCAGAGCGGGCGCGGGCAAACCGGACGGGAGGCCTGCGGGGTGCAGCGGAAAGTGGAAATCAGAAGGAAGAGCAGGTGACAGGTGTGTGGGGGAAATGATCATTATGGGAATGGGAGACAAATATTTATGTATGGCTCAAAATTTTACTGAACTGCCTTATTTTTCAATTTTCTTGGGTAGATATGGATGGAAGGAAGTATTTCTCAGTGCAACATGCCGTTATTTTTGTCCCGAGGAGAGATTATTTATTAATTTCCTTTAACTTTATGAAAAAGCTTCTAGTGACTATCTGTAGCTCATTGTAAAGTGGACAAATCTTCCTTTGTACACAGCGACACATGTACTGACGTGTGTGTCTGTCACGACACTTCTGTGAAGAGGCTGGCACCGCTATCCGCGTTGTACAGATGAGAAAGCTGGCTGGCGGATAACTTCGTCACCAAGTCCCACACAACTCGTGTCATCACCGGAGGTTGCTCGGCAATCTGGCTTCAGTGGTAATTTCTTAACTTACATTAAGTGCTAAAATAATAGGTTGTCTTTGAGGAACTGGTAATTACTACACGCCTGTAATTTTCTTGTCTCCAGATCATTTTTAAAGGTTTTTCACCCAGCTTAAAATTATCGGCTGTCCCTCCAAATACATATTTTACATTTGCAAATATTGCAAATTGGAAAGAGATGGCATTTTTATTAGGAGGTCTGTGCAAAGTGTAAAGATTAAATAATGTTTAGTATTACTTGTTTTGAAATAAGTGGGTTTCAAATGGACAATTCAGATTATTTCTTTTTGAAAGCCCTTTATTGATAATTCCCACTAGGAGTGAATTAGATCCTTTTATAACACTATAAAGAATTCTAAATTAAATGCCATTCATAACAGCAAGTATTCATAGTTAAATGGGTGAAATGTGAGAACATAATGTTAAGTGAAATAAGTGACACACAGGGTTAACTATCACAGGGTTTCTCTTATATGAGAATCTCTCTCTCTATTATCTATCTAGCATATATATCATATATATACATCTATCATATGTAGAGAGAAAGAAAAGTAGAAGATTGATAAACAGGAAGTGCAAATTCAAACAATTCCTCAAATTTTCTATTTCATTGTTTCAAAAATATTTTATTCTATATGATAATTATACTGTTAGTTTCTTTTGTTCATTGAAAAGAAAGCTTTGTTCTTTTATTTGTTAGTTTCTTGTTTGTAAATGGTACAATTTTTTTCTATGCCTTGAACTAGGAACAACATTTTGGACATTCTTTTAAAATTATGATATGCATTATATTAACCACTGTTATTCTTTAATTACTTTGTTATAAATTTTTTTAAAATTTCTTTTTGGAAAAAGTGCTTTTATATTTATTGACTTCATTAATATCTACATGCATTACAATGAAACAAAATAAAAAATAGTTTAATTAAAAAATAAAGAAATAAACTTTCACATGTTTTAAATAGACTTTAGAGATATAAGAGTTTTTTGGTAACCACAAAAAAAATTATCATTATTGCAAGATCTCTTACAATGTTTGGGTTCATGACAGATTTACAGTGTTTTCTTTAACAACGCTGTAGTTTGAGCTAATATCATGCTGCCTCTTACTTTTAAAAATCTGCCTTTTTATTTTGGTATAATTTCTCAGTTAGAGAATATTTTGCAGGAATAGTACAGGAATCCTATATACACCTTACTCAGAGTCTAATTGTTTTCATTTAGCCTATTCATGCTGTTGTAGTTTTTGGATGCATATGTGTACAATCACATAAATACACAGAAGCACACATGTATGGTACACAATTGGCCTGCCGACTTGGGAGCTCCACAAGTCCTGCTGTATATTCAATAGATGACAGGCTGAAAATATTCCAAAAATTGTATCCATAATATGCATACACTTGTATTCTTTTCATCATTTCCTAAGCAATATACCAACATCTACTTATATAGCATTAGGTATTATAAGCAACCTGCAGATGATTTAAATCTCTGGGAGACATAGATTTAAGTTATATGTGAGTTATATGCATCAGTTATATGTGAGTAGCATGCCATTTTATATCAGGGACTTGAGCATCACACATTTTTGGTAAATGTCAGGTGTTCTGGATATAATATTCCTTGTTTTTTTTTTTTTTCTTTTTTTTTTCTTGGTACTGGGGATTGAACTCATGACCTTGTGCTTGCCAAGCAGGCACTTATGCCACTGAGCTATATCCCCAGCCCAATATTCCTTGCATAAAGGAAGTCTTCCCAAACTCTGTGACAGAAAAGTAGAGATATATACTCCTTGGCCTTTAACATTTATAAGGTATATTTCCTAGGAAAAAGAGACATACTTTTTACCTAACAAATGCATAATTATTAAAATCAGATAATTTAACAATGTTACAATACCATTATGCAATTTTTAATGCACATTTCATCAACTTTATTAGCTTTAAATCTAAACCAGAATACAGTTGAAACTGTCAGGACTCTTTTGTCTCTTTTAATCTGAAACTCTCTCTCAGTGTTTCTTTGTAGTTTTCGAAAATAATTTCATTGAGGCAAACTGGTCAGTTTGTAAATCAGCTCAGTTGTTCTCTCTTCATGGTGAGAATCCTGTTGGACATTTTACCGAATGCCTTGTGTATCTTTCTCTGTGTTTGTTGTGTTGATGTGGTTGGTTTAGGTCCTTCACGTGCTCAAAGTATCCTCCAGGTTTTTATCATTGTACAATGATTGTGTTTTTAAATTATTTGCTCTTTTGTTTTTGTTTGTGCAGTGTTAAGTGTTTCACAGGGAGGCAAAGGATCAAAACCATGCACACATTTTGTTCCTGATCAAACTCGTACCCACCCCTTCACATCTGCTTCCCCACCCCATAAAGCTGCCTCTACTTGTGGGGCAGCATCGCCTGCTCAGGAAGAATTTTCTGTTCTCCTTGATTATTTCTTCATTTACATTGGCTCAAAAACATAGACTGCTTATTATATTTGGTGAGTTGTAGCCACTAGTAATTATTTGATCATCATTATTTGAATGGAGTTATTTTATTCAGAGTGTTAATTACTGTTCTCACTGCTTGTCTGAATGACGACTTGTTGCAGATCTGAGCAGAGCCTCTCTCACAGCTTCGCTCCTCCAGCGCCCGTCACTGGTTGCTTGTTTCCTAATTTCCTGGCCCTGAACAGGCTCTTGATTCATCTTGTGCTTTCCCTGCCTCAGCCCAAGGACCACGTATGTTCACTCGAACACTGAGTACAGTGAGTGCCGACTGATTTTACCAAACAAGATCTGGGGACAAAGCAACTGGTATTCCTTATTTCTAAACAATATCCACGAAAGAGTGAGGCTCTATATCTATGTCTATTTCCATCCCCCCTCTCTGTCTCCATCTCCTCCTCCACCTCCACCTGCAGCTCATCTACAGGAGGAGAGCAGGAGAGACAGGTAAAGAGAGATAGTGGAATCTCATTGCTTCTGGTACTTCTACTCCAAAAATGGTCACAAACGCTGACTCAGTCAATATTGAGCCACCATTTCTATGAGAAATACGGGATTAGGTTTCTTGGAGCCTTGAATATATTTTCATCAACTGATGAACACATACCTTTGTTTACTATGTATTTCTGTGTAAAGACACTTCGTTATATATTTTTCTTACAAACAATGAATTGCTTGTAGTGTTTCTTTACAATAAAATACTAGCCCAGGAGAGTTGAATATTTTCCTGACTTAGGTAATATGACTGTACTTTCTTTGGCTTTCAATCTTCCAGTAATGCTGCCCACGACATTCTTTCTTGGTTGTCATTTTATGAAGGCATAAATTTAGCTGTTTTGCCAGATTTCCCAGAGCTCATCATACTCTCTAGGTGTTATCTTAATATTTTCTGGAGATGCCTCACATACAGTTTTCCTCTTGTCCTGAATGCACTGTATTTATTGATTGGTTAACTCTGGACCGACTATCAGCAACATCGAAAAGTACCTCTTCGTGAAGCTTCTCCAACATGTGTTTCTCTGCATTATTCCTGCAGTTCAGCCTCAGTCTTCTCAGGCACCTTCAGCATCACACTAATGGGGGCAGTTTTAGAACAGAAAAATCATCAATTACACACAGAAAAATGAACAAACGTAACCTATCCTGTGTGACAAGGACGTTGTTTCCTGTACGAGCGCTGGAAGAGTAAGGCAGAGCTTCCCTTACTCACCCTCAACCAGGAGTGTCGGCCCTCAGCAACTCGGGTTTACTTACCGCCTGCGCCTGCGCATTACCACAAAAGCGCTCTACTGGCTTGTGGGGCTGCAACTAGGTTTCAGCAGGCGAGCTACCTGGCAACATGGGACCTGTGGGTAATGATTATCAACTGCACGCTGTAAAGTATGAGGTATGACATATTTTGTGAAGTATAAACAATATATAGATGATGTAAATTACATTTCATAAGATATAACATATAATATATAGATTAATATATTACTACTAATTTTCATATTAATATATTAAGATAAGAATATTAGCATATTGATTAATATCAATAGGATAATGATAATATATCAATAAACACTAATAATTAATAATACAGAAAGGTAATATAGTAATATATTAGTAATATATAATATAATATAATATAATATAATACAATATGTTGACATGAGTTCCAGGCCAGTGTAAACTACATAGTGAGTTTGAGGCCAGCCTAAACTACACAGTGAGAATTTGGCTTAAAAACAAACAAAAAATGCACCGAAAATTGTTTAAGTATTGTTGACACACATCACTGTACAAACCCTTCTTGGAGATGAATGTATCCATAGTGCTGGACCACTGAAGTGCTTATCTAGATGCCTAAGGTAACTCTATATGAACTGCACTTACACAAATGTGACAGCACAAAGATATTGAAGTGAATATCTAAGAACATGGGAAAACAAACATCTGCCAGTTTTTAATTATGCCTTTTAAAATACTCATATATCTAAACACTTCAGAAATTTATGAATTCATAGTAAAATAAAACTAACTGAGCAGTGATTGCTAACAAGGCTTAAGGTCTTCTTCAACTGGTGTCCTAACACTGAAGGACAAATGAGCAGGTGTTAAATGCCGGTGCTATCACACTTTGAAAGGTCACTGCTGTAACTGGAAAAAGCTTTGAGCATGTAATGTTATGATAAGCAAAATTAGGCTTGGTAGTGCATTGTAATATCTGAACATTAAGGAAATAAAACCCTGAGAACCTTAAATTCATCTTGATTCCACGGATTCAGTGATGCTCACATTTCACTGTGCAGCTTTCTGAGGTTCAAGTCTGACCTGGGTTCATATTTCAACATCATCATTTGCACACAACACGACTTCAGCCTTAATATAGCTCCATGTAACCCAAGTGATCTGCCAAAGGAAATTAATGATGCTAACCTGGCTCTGTCTTCCTCTTTCTTTGTCTCCATTACTTCTCCATCCACCCATCAAGCTATGCGTCAGGACCTAGGAAAAATCCTCCCCAGTGTCCTGGCTGCAACTCGATATTGAACTCTCAGAAGAGAGCAACCATGGAAAGGATTGCAAGTCCAATCCCAGCATGAGCAACGTATGATTTAGCAAAAACCTTTCCAAAAAAAGGCTTGGGAATTCGTGTTGGAATACAGTTCAGGGAGAGGGTCTTGGGTTTAATACTGAGTACCTAAAAACATGATCTAGACACGTCTTGAATATTCACTATTACCTGAAACTTTCCAGATTTAAAAGCTGAATTCATAACGCTTACCAAAGTGTTTTGGTGATCTAGTTACAGATTATGAAGATATCACCTATCCCCTTGGTCAAATACAACATTGAATGCCTCTTTGAACTATTATTTACAAACCCAGCTTTCTTTCTGTGGTGAATAGGGTTTTGTGCATCTGTGGAAGCTTTTTTACACATAAATCATTTGTTTTTATATGCACTAGCCATGAACAATCCAAAAAGGAAATTAAGGAAACATTTGCAGTAATAATAGCATCAAATAATATACTGAGAAATACACTTATCAGGGAGGTGAAATACACTTACATGATAAAAAAGCACTGCTAAATTAAAGAAGGTATAAATAAATGTAAAGACACCTCATGCTTACAAATAGGAAGATTTAATACTGTGAAAATGACTGCACTCTCCATAGATGTGCAGATTGAATGCCAAGCCACCAGAGTAGAAACTTAGTAATATCCTATATCTTCCCATTACTATTCCCCCCTTTTAATTTATAATTGTTTGATACCACAAGGTACCAGATATTCTTTGGTATTTCTGATTGGGTTATAATGATTCCTCTTGAATTCCTTCTTATCCTTTATTTATTTATTTATTTATTTATTTTCCAGTACCGGGAATCAAACTCATGACCTCACACTTGCCAGGCAGGCACTGTGCTGTTGAGCTAAATCCCCAGGCTCTCTTACCCTTTATTAACATGAATGACTTTGGCTTTCTCTTGAAGAATCAGCCCATTGCGTCTAGCCTTTCCAGAAAGTTTAGGTGACACAGCCTTCATTTCCATAACCCTTGTGTTTACTTGTACTGTTGCATTTTGCACATTTTGTTTTAACATTTTTATGTCTGTTTCTTCTAGGCAACAAGATGCAAAGTTAAGATTATATTATTCAATAACATTGACAAGAGTTTAAAGGAAGAAATTCCTGTAACTTGTTTTATTATTTCCAAACTTTCTTCTGAGAAATGAATTACAACCTGGAAAATTTCTGATCAAGTTCACTTTAAGATAGTCTTGGCCTCCAAATCCTGCTCAAGGAACTACTTGTACATTAATTTTAGTCTCTCTCTTAGTAATCAGAATACAATGGATATAGAGTAAAAAGTTTTAATGTTATAGACACTTTCTATGTTTTCAACTAATTTTAATGCTAATGTTATCTCTAAGTTGACAGTACAAATTTGTTTTACAGGCATAAATTAATCCTAATTTATGTGTATATCCTTCATTAAAATCAAAATTATCAGACAAAGCTATCACTGTGCATTTTAATGTGCAATCATGGGACCTATTCCTTTTATTATATTTATTTAGTATTTATCTTCTGACATAAGGAGAAAATGTATGAATATTCATACAATGCTATAATTATCAGGGTAAATGAATAAAAACAGTACTATGATCCTGAAAATATCTACACTCTTCATATTTATGTCTGAACTTTCTGCAGAACTTAAATCCACAATGTCTCAATTTTCATATTGTGACAAAGTAGTTTATGAGAAGATGGAAAATCTTTTTTTACCCCTGTTATGATGACATAGCTATATTTTAAGGTTGTCCCATTCCCTTAGGAACAATTTCAGTCTTCTGGGTTGCAGACGGGATAGAGATGGTGTTACAGAATAACCAGAATGGAAACAAATGGACAGTTCTCCCAGCTCTCAAATGTTCCTGACGAAAGATAGTACATTAAGCTGAATAATTCCAAGCACTGAGCCACTTGGCTCATCCTCTTGCCGGGCTTTATTCTTCTTTCCATCAGAGCAAATGCCCAGAGTTTTCATCATGCTCTGCACGTTGCGACACTGGGATCTATGATGTAAGTAAAGTAAGACAATTACAGGTCAAGAAAAACATCACATCATATTTTGTGAGTCACCCCAAAACAAAGCTTTGCTCCTAGGAAACATTCTGAAATGTTTTCAACTCTGTGTACCTAAGGCCTGAGCAGGAGTGAGTCCCAGGACGGGCTGCTGTTCTCTCCTTTCCAATGCTTGGGTCATTTCAGGGGATGATTTTTCTGTTAGCATCCCAGGCCTCTCCTTCCTGTAGACTTGGAGCTACCTTAAGGAGGCCATCAGGGTTCAGATACTTCCTTGTGAAGTCCATGGTCTGTTGTCTTCTCTGTGTCATGAGCTTACTTCCTCGAAGGCCTTTGAAAGTGATACTCTCTTAAGTTGATAGAACTTTCTGTGTTCACTCAGAATGCCAGAAAAACATGCATGCACCCCAATCCACTCAGAAACATAATTAGCATGTTCAGAGAATGTTTGCTTTTTTTGGTAATGGTTGAAGGGTAAAGTATAAGAGGAACTGGTAAAGGCTCTAGGTTCGTTTTCACAAATTTGGTTTTATTAGTACAACTTGGGATAAACCTAATTTCAGACTGGCTCAAATGCATAATTACTTTCACACCATAATCCAATTTCAATTTTAAATTGAGATGTAAATAACTGGCAAGTTAATTACAGTGCAACTTTTGCTTGGAGAATGATTTACCTTTTTAATATCGCATATTTAAAATTACAGAAACAAAAAGAGGACACTGTAATGAACACCCATGTCTAACATCAGTAAGGTTTAGCAACTTAATATTTTGCTATGCTCCATTAGTGATTTTACTAAAGTATTTTAGAAAGTTACAATTATAAAACACACCAGACAGGAATGATTCTGTTGGATCTGTGTGAAATAAGGCCTTTTTCCTTACATAAATCACTCTGTTATTATCAAATCTAACAAAATAAGCAATTTCCTGTTTCTCTAAAACCTGGTCTTCATCACATTGACCCAATTACTTATTAGACACCTTTTTACTAATTTCATGAAGTCAAAATTAACCAAGAATAATGCATAACATTGGGTCACTACACGGTACCTTCTGTCACTTTAAAGGCAAGACCCGTACAAGTGAACACACCAGATGCACATCGCTTTCTCCCTTTTGCCTCCATGGTACTGACTTGGTCAAAAGCTCATACAATGTTCCACTTTCTGCATTTGGGTCGTTTCATTTTAAACGTTCACTTTGCATCTGAATCATTGTACCTGGGAAGTTAGGTCTAAGAGATAAATGGGCTGAAATATTGTTGGGAAAACATTTCAGAGGTAGTGTCATGAACACGTTGAAAGAGGTTAGAAAGTGAGTAACAGCTGCTTGAGTGGAGTAAGACTAGTCAGCAAGGGAGGGGGAAGAGGCCTGGGTGTGTGTACTATGAACAGGTAATCGGTGACGTGAACTCCCGGTGCTCCTCCAGTTTGTCAGCTAATGGTTTGACCATCAGTACTTGTCATTTTCTGAATAATGCTAATTATTCAGGCAATGATTTAATGATCATCAAAATTACCAGTTGATAATCTCCAGTGACATCATTGAAGATTATCTTTTATTTTTTATGTTTTTGGTTTTTTTCTGGTACTGTGAATCGAACTCACGACCTTGAGTTTTCCAGGCAGGCACTGTGCTGCTGAGCTAAATCCCCAGCCCCACATTGGAGATTATCAAATGGTGACTTTCTAAGTCTGCCATTGTGCCTTCATTTAATCATCATTTACAAGGTCTTTCTTTCTCCAACTAACCCATGCGTTTTTAACTTTAGCAATGTTTTCGACCAATGTTTAAGTCCTTTTCTTTAGCTGTTAATGTTTACAGTAAGTAGACAGAGTTATAAACACTTAAATTTGTTGTAAAAAAGAATGTTTTAAAACTTTTTTCTGCTGTGAGTATCTTTATGGATGGCGGAAGTGTTTGTATATGACGTGTTTTCTTTAAGAAGAGCCCCTGCTGTACAAGCTACTCAACTTACTTGTCAGCCGATCAAGTTTAATCCAGCTTTTCTGTCCTTTAACACACTTCCATTCATTTCCTTGCTTTCTGATACAACAGGATATGCCAGGGTCACACTATGAAGACCCTGAACTAATGTTCTCTTAATAGCCCTAATGCTTGCAAAATGTGAATGATAATTGGAGAGTCATTTCAGGGAAACAATAGATAGTCACTGCTAACGGAGTATCATTGCTTCTAAAGTCCATTAGGAGATAGAACCAGGAACTATATATGCATGATGCATATTATATATACTATTTATCGTTCATATTCAAAATTATTACAATGAAATTTTATGTAGTTTTCGTCTGTCTTACACTGAATTAATGTTTCTCCACAAAGATTTATTTAATGTATACTAAATAGAAATTCTAAATCATAAATGAAACATTGAAGGCAAACTTTATAAGCTTTACAAGCAATAAATAATGATTTTGGGGGGTCCATTTAAATCTGGACATGAGGTACATAGCAATAGTTCAGTCAATTTTATGGTCATACTGCATATACGGACAGTGGGGTCATAAAATTACATGGCTTTGTGATATCACAGTAGCTTGGTTTGTGAAAGTTTACTTTATGATGTTTACATGTAAGTTACAGAAGACAATAATCTAAGTGGAATTTATTAGCTTTTGCAGGTTGAATTTTTGCTGAAACATTTTCAAAACGAAAGTATTACTGAACAGATTATTGAAGAAAAACCAGTTTCTTATGTTAGTTTCCTATCTATTGAACAAAAAAGGTGAAGCCTAGGGAAAGAAGATTTTCTTGCATTGCTGAAATGCCTACAGAGTCCAATATTAGTCAAAGATAACAGTAAGAACACACGGGGGAGCTGTGACAGGAAGGAAACTTGTAAACTTTGCATCTTTTGAATATCAAGAAGTTCTCACCCAAATTTCCAATTTTTCTTTGTTTGTTTATACTGACAGAGATCTTAATCCTCGTCATAAGACCCAGCGAAAGCATGGCCTCTCTTCTTGAGCAGTAAGCTCATAGATATTTGTGCATTTTGTCACATCATTAATTTTCTTCATGGAAGAACCACAACTATTGTAGTGCAAAAGTGAACCATGTACCCATCCTTCCTTGAGCTTTACTGTCAGGGATAGGCTGTACTATATTTTGTTTCTTTCACTAAATTACTTAGGCTTTTTATAGGTCTCGTACTCCTCCCCGGTGTAAAGTGGACATTTTAAAGCCGCCCGACTCCTTGTAATGATTTAATGAAACAATTTAGGCAAACCTTTTGGCTCAATGCCTAGAACAGTTCTTGTGCTGGTCACAAACATGTGAAGAAGCGGGAGAAGAGATGGAAATGGAGTGGACAATATCTTCACCGCAAGAGTAACAAGCAGGAGGAGTTGCAGCAATCAGACAGGTCCTGGTGCCCCTGAGATTGCAGTGAGGGGAAAGGGGCGGTCATTGGCAGACAGAAAGTGAGTCTTTGTGTCTGATGCCAGAACCTGGATTAAAACAGTCATCAAGAGATTTTCACTTCCTTGACTAGGTTAATGCCGAGATGTTCAGTTATTTTCTTGAAGCTACCCTGAATAAGAGTGCTCTCCTGATTTCTTTCTCTCTTGTTTTTTTCGGTGGTGTGTAGGAATGCTGTTTATTTCCCTGTGTTGGTTTTGTGTCCTGTCACTGAGCTGATTTTGTTTATTAGGCTTAAAAGTTTTCTGGTGGAGCTTTTGTGCATTCTCGGAAAAGCATTATGCCATCTGAAAATATGCGTGCTTCTACTTTTTTTCCTATTTGTAAGTCTTTTATTTCATTTTGTTGTGTGCTTGGTTTGGTTAAAGTTTTGATCTGTACACTGAACAGGAGTGGGGAGAGTGTACCCATGTCTTCCTCTGGATTTGAGAAGGATGGCTTCAGTTTTTTCTCTTTCTTGTGATGTTGGCAGTGGGTTTGCAGGTTAAGGTAAGGTCCTTCTATATCTCTTTCTTGAGGGCTTTTATCATGATTGGATGACAGATTTTGTCAAAGGCTTTTGTTGCATCTACAGAGGTGATCATTGATTTACTTCCTTACTTATAATTATGTGGTGTATTGTGTTTACTGCTTTACAAAGGTTGCATCATTTTTCATTCCTAGGATGAAGCAAAGTTGGTTATGATGTATGATTTTAATGATGTTTTTGCCTTCTATTTGCTAACATCTGGTGGAGGAGTTTTGCATCTCTGTTCATTAAGGAAATTGTCCTACCGTTTTCACTTTGCGCTGTATCTTTGTTCTGTTTCGGCATCAGGATATTGCTGGCTGCATGGGATGAGTTTGGCACTGCTCCCTTCTTTCAGTTTCTTGGGAGAGGGTGAACGGTACTGGTCCTGGGCTTTTCTGAGTAGGTAGATGTTTTCGTTAATTCAATTTTATTGCCGGTTATTGGTCTGTTCAAAGTTTTTAACTCTTTTTACTTCAATTTCAGTAATTCCTTTGTATGTAACAGTTTGTTCATTTCTTCTTGGTTCTCCAATATATGGAATATAAATTTGAAAAACAGCTTCTTTTAATCCTTTGGATTGCAGTTGTGTCCATTGTTTTATTTGTTATTTCTAATTGCACTGAGTAGTGTCTTTCCTTCTGTTGCTATGCCTGGCTATGGATTTACCAATATTATTTATGAGCCAGCCATCTGATGCACTGCATTTTTTGTTCAGTCTCACTTTTCTTGATTGATTCCATGATCTTTATAATTTCTATCCTTCAAGCTTAAGATGTGGATTGTTTGCACTTTGCTAGGACTTTGGGTCTGCTTGTTTGTGCACATTCACAGCTATGAACTTTCTCTTTACGACTAAATTCTCTGTGTCCTGTGAGCTTTGCTGTGCTATGCTGTCAGTGTCATTTGATTGCAGGAAATTTTTAATTACTTTTTTAATCCCCCATCTCTGTTTTTTAGTTCCCTTTCCCCATATTTTGATATTTTAGCTCGTTTTAGTGGCACACAATGTTTACCTTCATTATGGGATTACATGACGCCTCTGAACTTTTTTAGGTCCATCTTTTCCCCCTTCCCAGCTTCCACCTCTTGATCCCCTACCTATTTGAAAAAGATGTATCCCATTTTACCCTTATTTGTCTTTTATTTTGTTCTTTGCTTACTTTAGAGATTTCATATGAGAGAAATCATATGGTATTTAGGCTTGTGTGTCTAATTTATTTCACTTAACCTTATGTTTTCAATGTATATCCATTTTTCTGCGGATGACTCAAATTTATCTTTCTTTAAACCTGAGTAGTACTCCATTATGCATAGATAACACATTTTATTCATCCATTTGTTGATGGACATTTAGGCTGCCTTGAAGATTTAGATAGTAGAAAATGTGCTGCTATAAATATTGGAATGAATGTTTCACTGCAATATGATGTCTTTAACTCTTCAGGAAGAAGCCTAACAGAAGAATAGCAGGGTCCAGTGGAATTTCTGATTTTGGTTCTTTGAGGAAGCTCCACACTGATTTTCATAATAATTTTACTAGTTTACATTCTCTCACGCAATGTAGGATGGTTTCTTTTTTCCTACAGGTTCACTAGCATTTAACAGTATTTGATGCCTTGATGACAGCAATTCTTTGTGAAGTATAATAACATTTCAGTGTTGTTGAAGTTGACCATTTTTTCATGTATATTGACCATTTGTGTATTGATCATTGCATTTCTTTTCCTATGAAGTATGTTTATTACTGTATCAGAGTTCACTAGAGTAACAGATTTAATATAATATGTCTATACTCTATCTATCTGCCTATCTGCCTATCTGTCTCTCTATCTATCCATCCATCCAACATCTAGCTATCTGATTTACAAGGCAAACTTACAACGGCTGCATATGTATATAAATCAGGTGCAGGAGAGTGAATAAGGGCTATCTGTGTGCTGGAGAGAAAAATGATCCAAGTGTAGATGGAATACGTGGAGTCCCCTGCAGTGTCCCATTGGAGTCTGTATTGGAGAACCGGGCAGTTTACCTTGGAATTCTGCATTGGAAGTCTGGACTCAGATTCCAGAGGAGACCGTGAAGACTGGAGCTCCTCCATAGAAGCAGAAGCAAGTCTTCCTTCTTTCCGTTTTTATTCCACCCAGGCTACAAACCCAGTATTTGGTGCCACACAAACTCAGGGTAGGTCTTTCCTCATCATGAAACCCATCATCACTCACACCCAGGACTACACTAAGCCGATCAGCTGGGTGTTTCTTGCTGAAGTTGCCACCACCGTTAATGATCACAAGGTCTCCTGCTCATTTTTGATTGGGTCCTTTTTGGGAGTGATCTAATCATGGGAGTTCTTTATATATTCTAGATATCACCCTCTCCCGGAGGGGTAGTTGGCAGAAGCCTTCCTCATCCTGTGGTTGTCTTTTCACTCTGTTGGTTATATCCATTGCTATGCAGAAATTTGTAACCTAATCCCATTTTGATATAATCACTCAGGTTGACTCTCGCTGTTGTTCATGAAATTGTGGTTCTGATAGGAAAGTCCTTCCTGGTATCTATGTCTTCAAGAGTGTTATGTATTTAATGCTTAACAAGTTAAGTATTTCTGTTTTACTATTTAAATCTTTGACCCATTTTGATTTTAATGCAGTACATGGCAAGAGAAATGGTTCTGTGTTCAAACTTCATTCTGATAGCCAGTTTCCCCAGAAGCATTTGCTAAAGAGGCGACCTTTCTTCTGGCATGTTTTCCATTTCTTTATCAATGATCAGTTGGCTGAATTTGTCTGAGATTGTTTCTGCATCTTCTATTATGTTCTTTTGTTCCACATGTCTGCTTATTTTTGCTGATACTATGCTGTTTTCATCACTGTAGTTTTGTTGTATAACTTGAAGTATGGGATAGTGTGGCCTCTGCCTTGCTCCGAGTTGTGCATGATTCCTTTGGCCATTCTGGGTCTCTTCTCGTTCCATGTGTATATCAGGATTTTTTTCTAGTTCTGCGAGGAGTAATACTGGTATATTTATTGGCACTGCATTAAGTCTCTGTACCAGTTTTGGAAGTAAGGTCATTTTGATATTATTGGTTCTACCTATCCTGGAGCAGGGGAGGTCTTTCTGTTTTCTAGAAATTGTCTTCAATCTCACCTTTTGGAGTTCTATAGTTTTTGTTTCAGACTTCCTTGGTTAGGCTAATTACATTGGTTAGGTAATTCATCTTGGTGTTATTGAGATTGCTATTCTTTTCCTAATTTCTTTCTCAGTAAGTTCATTATTGATATTCAGGATTTTTGTGTGCTTATTTTGTATCTTGCTACATTACTAGAATTAGTTATTATTCTAGAAGTCTTTTGGTGCATTTTTCAGGGTCTTACAGAAAAAGATCATGTTATCTGCAAATCATGATAATTTGACCTCTTTTTGCCTGATTGCTCTAATGTTTCTAATGCTTTATTGATTAGGTGTAGTCATCGTGGACATCTTCATTTTGTTCTTGATTTTAGAGAGAAGGCTTCCAGTCTCTTCCATGTAATATGATGTGGGCCATTGGTATCTTATAAATGGATTTTTTCAGATGCAGTTAAGTTCTTTCTATGCCTATTTTGCTCAGGGTGTTTTTTTTTTTTTTTATTTAAGCATTGAGGGGTCCACTGTGATTTCAGATTTTTCTTTCCTTTTGTTTACTTTTTGAAGTAGGTTATCATTAGTTAATCCAGGCTGGCCTTGAGTTTTGCTGATCCTCCTGGCTCAGCCTCCTGAGTGCTGGGATTACAGACATTTGCCACCACACCTGTCTTTTTTTCCAATCTAACTGCATTGATGTAAGTCTTTTCTCTCCATTTAGTTACTGTGGCTAAGTGTTTAGTTGTTTTATTCTTTCAAAGAATCAGCTGTTTTATTTATTATTTTTTGTGTCAATTCTTTTAGTTCAATTTCATTAATTCTCTGATCTTCATGATTCCCCACCATAACGTACACTGGAGTTTGTAGGATCTCTGTTTTTCAAGTATCTTGGAGTTTATGATGAGGCTATGTGAGTCTACTTTATTTTTCTAATATAAGCATTGACTACATTAAACTTTCCCTCTTAGGACTGTATTCAGTATACCCCATAGGTTCTGATTTGTTGTACTAGCGTTTTTGTTTTGTTTCAGAAATTGTTTAATTTCTTCCTTGATTTCTTTTGTGACCCATTAAGTGTTCAGGAGCATGCTATTAAGTTTCCAGGTGTTTATACATTTTCTCTGGCACCTTTTGTGATTGATTTCTAGTGCACAGTGATCTGATAGTATACATGGAGTTATTTTAGCCCTTGTGGTGTTTATTTAAGCAGTACTTGTTGACTAGCATGCAGTCTATTTTTGATAAAGTTTTGTGTGTTTTGAGAAGAATGTGTATACTGTTGTAATGGGTCATAACACTCTGGCCATCACAGAAATGCAAATTATAAAAACACATAGATTACATCTTACTCCAGAAACAATGATTATGATTGAGAACTCAAATACAAAAATTAGTTACAAAACTGTGAGGGGAAAGAACTCCTTCTGCATTGTTGGTGTAAATGTAAATTAGCACATCCTCTATAGAAGCCATCACAGAGATTCCTCAAAGAGCTAAAAGCAGAAATTTCATTTGACCTCAGTGTAGCTCTCCTGATTATTTTCCCAAAAGGGTTAACATCATCACAACACAATGATACATGTGTACCCATGTTTATAGCAGCACAATTTACAATGGCTCATTTATGGATGTGGTCCACATGACCATCAACATATCAATAGATAAAGAAAGAGACTGAATTTTTATCCATTTGCTTACAAGTGACTCAAATTATCCTTTTTATGGCGTGGTAGTATTCCATTGTGCATATGTCACATTTTCTTTATCAGAGAATTAATGAAATTTGAGTCTGAATGAAGGGATCAACCTTGATACAATATATATCCTTTTGCTGACTCACATTTACCTGAGGAGTTGGCATTATCCTCTTCATTACTATCCTCAAACTCCATCTCATTCTTCCAGAGTCTAAAGCTATAGAGATTAGGAGACCTCAAAATAGTTTTTTCATTGCAAAGTTATTTGAAAGAGTTAATTTAGGAAACAGGTTGATAATTTGTATCAACAAGAATGAGGAGAATATACATGTGTAGAGTTCAAAAGATGTAGACCAATGCAGAATGAAATATAAAGCAGATGTAGACTAACTTAATCAATGTAGATATTTCACCCCTAGAATTTAGGTTTAAAATTTGTTTTGATCAAAACTGAGAGGAATTGGTGAAATCTTTGGCTCACAAGTGAATCAGTAAATGAAGTGGCAATGTCCAAATTTCCTTCCTATGACGATAAACCAAATCTAGGGAATTGTGAATGTTTGAATTCATTGTGCTGTATAATCTAATCAGATACTTCCTACTATATTTTTAACAAAATCCCTAAAAGGTACATTACGATTCAGTCATGGACTTTTTAATGCATCCGTTGAGCTAAAATGTGATTTGTATCCTTGATTCTATTTATGTGGCATATTGCATTCATTTACTTATGTAGGTTGACTCATTTTGCCTTCCCTGGAATGAAGCCAGGTTGGTCATGGTGTTTGATCTTTCTAATAATGTTTGCATCCTGTTTGATAGTATCATGTTGCAGATTTTTGTATCTAAGTTCATTAAGGAAATTGTCTTGCAGTTTTCATTTCGTGTGGGTTCCTGGTCTGAATTTGAGGTCGGGTTAACATTGGCTATGTACAATTAGTTTGGCAGTGTTTCTTTCCTTTCAATTTCTAGGAAAATTATGAAGATTATTGGTCCTGGGCTTTTCATAATTTGTAGATATTTTATTATTGCATTAGTTTCATTGCCTGGTATTGGTCTACTGAGAAGTTTTATATTTTCTTGGCTTGATTTTAGTAGTTCATACGTGTCTAAGAGTTTACCCATTTCTTTTACATTCTTCAGTTGATTGGAGTATAACTTTTCAGAATAATTTCTAATAATCGTTTGGATTTTGTTGGTGCCTACTGCAATTTTAACTTTTTCTTTTCTAATTTTTCTTTTTAGTTTATTTGGTAGATTTGGATATAGGTTTATCAGTTTTATTTATCATTTGAAGAACTGACTCCTTTGATTCATTGATCCTTTTTTTTCTTTAGCCTCAATTTCATTAATTTCTGCTCTCATCATTGTAATTTCTTTCCTTCTATTAGGTTTTGTGTTTTGACTATTATTGTTTTTGTAGGACCTTGACACTGATTTAGGTTGATTATTTGGGGTTGTTCTTTTTTAATATGAACTTACTATCATAAAATTTCCTTTAGAAATGCATTCACTGTGTCCCACAGATTGTGATTCAGTGCATTTTCAAGACCATTTGGTTCTAGGAATTTTTAAAATTATCCTCTGATTTCTTCTGTAGCCCACTGATTGTCCAAGAGGGTGTTATTCAACGTCTGCTGTTTGTGAAGTTTTTGTAACTTTTTCTGTTGACTTCTAGTTTCATTTCATTGTGACCTGATAAAATAAATGAGATTATTTCAATTCTATTGTATTTATTGAGATATACTTGATGGTATAAATTTGTTACATTTTGGAGAAATTTTGTGGGCTGATGAAATAATGTGCATCTTTTTGTTGGATGAAACACTCTGTAGCTATCTACTCAATTTATTTCTTCTGTGGTATAGTTTAATGTATATTTCTTTGTTGATTTTTTGGTTTGATTGACCTATTCGCCAGAAAAGGCGCTGAAATCTATCACTGTGAGAGTAATGGTGTTCACCTATCCTTTTATGTTCACCTATCCTTTTACTTCAAAGACCTTTTGTTTTATGAAATTAGGTGCACCTAAGTTCAGCGCATTTACTACTGACTCAGCTATATCTGTCCTGAATGTATTTCCAAAAGAACTGGAGGCATTATATTGCAGTGATACATGCATCTCTATGTTTATAGCACTGTAATTTAAAATAGCTAAGCTCTAGGAACAGCCTAGATGCCCATCAGCAGAAAAACATTTATTAAAAATGTGGTGTATTTTCACATTGGAATATTATTCAATCACAGAAAGGAGTAAAATCATGTTATTTGCAGGAAAATGAGTGGAGTCCCAGACCACAACACTAAGAAAAATAAACACAGTGAGTTAAATATCACTTAGTTTCTCCCTTATAGGAGAAACATAAAACAGAAATAAATAAATGAGTGACATAAAGGAGAGATGGTAGGAAAAAAGAAAGCAGACAATCTGAAGATATGAAAGAAGATCAGGAGCAGGGACAGGAGACGGGTCAAAAAGACAAAGAATTACCAAGGCATGTTATATATGTGTTATAATTCCTCAAAAATCATACTACTTGTAAGTATTACAAACAGACACTAATATAAATTGAAAGACACACTATGAAGTCAGAGGCCCTCATGGTCCTCATAAACCTCTTGACCAGTCTGAAATGACATGGCAGAGACTACAGTAGAATTAGGTTTCGTGGTTTCAGCAGGAAGCAGGATCCTATTTGAGGGCCCTACAGAAAACTGAAAATATGGGACTCCTTGTTTTAAAAAGAAGAGCAAAGTTCATTTAAAATTGCTCAAAGATAAAGTACTTCATTCATGTTATTCTAAGTTATAAAAATAGTAAAACATATTATAAGCATGCAAATTTTCATGGGAATCTTTTATTTTGTAATTTCAGTTTTAAATGCGAACATAAGACGCTGAACTCCTTTGCAGAATCACCAACACTGTAATTAATTTTTATATTGCACATGAATATGTATTTTGTTCAGACCACAAAAGAAGGAACATGGCAGGTACCTTACCTGTTTGTCTCATTTCTTCATGTGTGATCAGTCAGCCAAAATGTCCTGCGTTAGATGACTGAGCAAGAAGGACTGACAGCAAAGGAGATGTGGTTGCTTTATCTTCCTCCTTCGCTACTCATATTTTCAGAATAACTGATGGTCTCACCAAAGGCATTAACAAGAGAGAAAAAATGACCCAGCTTCTTGGTCTTTCTTTGTTGTGACTCCATTGATACCACTGCATTTGGAGCAAGATCTGCTTCAGTGGAAAACAGGGATGTTTCAGAGTTCCGCTTTCTCAGCTGATGCCAAAGCACCCTTTCCTTATAGTGGATTTGGTTCTCATTGCATTCCTACACTAAGGGAGCCAGCAGAATTCTCTGTGTCCAGGGCATGCAAATACTATGGGAAAACAGACGAGGAACAGTACAGTGCATTCATACCTTGTTATCGAATCAGATTTCATGTACAAATAAGTGCAAAGATAAAATAAACAGTATTTGAAGACTGGCAAGAGTCCATCAGATGCAGCACTGGGCTTGGCGCAGGGCTTTGTTGTCTGACCACATGGGTGCATGTCCCTAAAGCTGTCCTTCTGTAAGGCATTCCAAGTCATCTTCCATTATTCACCACATTATCTGTGCAGGGATGAGAAAAATGCCCAGAACTTTCTGAAAATGTTAGCTATTGGATAGGAAATGGGAAACTCTTATCTACTCAGCAAAGTTTGGATCTAGAGATCTGAAGTTGATGCTATAAGGATCTTCTCATCCCATTTCAGGGAGTGGACTGTGGGAATAGTTCTCTGATTATGTTACCAGCCCAGAATTTATGGTAGAAGTAATTGCTATCTTTATTGAAGAATCTACTCACTGGTTCCTTGATATGTGAAATGGGGACCATTTTTGTAGAAAGGAGCAAGGGAAAACTCCTGAAGTCACATCCTTGTCCAAAATCCCAGCCAAGTGTAAGACAAAAAAAAAAAATATTACATTATTCAGGGACTTTCAGGAATCAGAGCACAGTATGTGCCAGTGACTTAGGATCAGTGTCTCCAAAAGCATACTCACGAGAAGTCAGCCAGCCATTCGGACAGTGTTCTTGCCAGAATGACTTGGGGTGGGTGGAAGTGTTATCCAGTGAGATGCCCAGGGTTGCTGCAGTCTAGGTGTGGTATCAGTCATCACTGCAGCAGAAGCACATACCTCCCATCCCCACTCTGCCTTACTGAGCCAGTGGATATTTTTCATCTAATCAAACCCACAGGACAGAAGCAGCTGGTTCCCACACAGACGTCCGTGACAGGAGCATGTGCACATGTTGGAGGTCTCTCCCCACCCAAAGGCAATTCCCCTGCATTCTGTCCTGGCATGTTCAGGACAGAACTCATTATCTTGATATCATACAGGGAATCAGAAAAAAAACATGACTTTCTCTCACTACAACTGATTTTGTTATTTTCTAATACATTCTTGGGTTACTAAAATAAGACATCAAATCTAAACCTAAAGCAAAAATGAACTTCCCTTAGATGGGATTCACAAAACATCCAGTGTCAGGTAGATCATAATTAGACACCTTCCACAATGGAAGATAGAGAAATTTCTCCTTCAAAAGACAGCATTCATTTTCAAGATATGAATTTTCCTCTTTCACAGGTTTTTGGTCAGCCGCATTTTTAAATTTAGAAAGTGGCTTACTCATTGACCTGTAATCTACGCACTATTTTCTCTATTAAGACACTCCTGTCAGAACAAGTATGTCCCCAGAGAATTCACAAGTCTTACGAAGTTCACAACCAGAAATAGTTGTTAAAACAATAGACAAACCTGCCAAAATTGGCACCAGTTGGGGAATAAAACTATTTGAAACCGGGTTGTTTTTATACAGTAAGCTATACACCTTAAGCTTCAGACAAGGAACCAATATCTGAGCACCATCTTCGTGATAGCTGTACTCCATCGGTGAGAGTGCGGTTTGGGTATACCAAATACTATATTTGAGGAACTTTTCCCCTGCTCTTGCCAATGTTGGTGTTCCTAGTGTACAAAGGAAAAATGGTTCACCTAATAAATCAAGTAATATTTTCGTTATATTTAGAAAATATGACACTGCCTCCTCAAAACTTTAGGGTCCCTGTGCCACTGACACACAAAATTTAAAGAGGGGTGGTCTACAGGAATTTTTGTCTCAAGAATCCAGGGTGATTCATGAGGACATCATATAGTAATCCTTTGTGTAATAATGCTGATCAACACAAATCTGGAGCAATCTAATAAATTCAGAAACACAAAGGAGATAGATCACAAAAAAATGAAGGGCTGGGGATTTAGCTCAGTGGCACAGCACCTGCCTGGCAAGAGCAAGGTTGTGAGTTCGATTCCCAGTACCAGAAAATAAAACAAAAAAAATGTATGTCATTCTATCAGATCAGAATCTTGTCCAATTAAGGTTCTAGAAGACAGGAAGAGACAATTTGAATCAGTACTACAGAAAGAACCTATAATTATCTTTATAGCTAGACTTAGAAGGAGTGTATTGCTTTGTTAATTATTCTTCTTCCATCTGCATGTGATGATAAAGAACAGTGAATATTTAAATAAAAACTTACTACAGTAAAAGGCTCACATAATCCCCCTCAAAATACTGCCCCTCATGCTGCACTCAGTCACCCCATTATTCTCGCCACTTTACCATGCAGCTTTGAGAGTCTACCTTTATAAGTGCCATCAACTCCCCACTCCTGACCGCCCCAAGTCCTGAATTAATTCTGCACACTGACCTTCCCTGGACAGTTGTATTTGGGAGACACCAGAGGCACCATGTATGCGGAATAAAGTGGATGAGGACACACTGTGCTGTTTTCAAATGCCTGCTTTCTGCGACCGACATGAAGCAACAGCATTCACTGGAATTCTTACCGCATCTTGTAGAGACACTCAAAAGAGGCCTTCAGGGACGTCTTCAGGAAGTGGCAAGAACCGCGCATACGTGTGTTGGAAACAAGGGAGAGCATCTGAGAGGGACTCACTGCAGTGTCTTTCTTCCTGTCATGTTTAACTACTTGGAAGATGCAATATAATACCCACTGTTAATTTCCTATCATCTTGTTTTGAAATTCTGTATCATTTTGGTTTTTTTATTCTTTTTAGAATTAAAAAAATTTGAACACACACCATAGTTTTTGATCACCCCTTGGATATAACATTTCCTGTGGGATGGTGGAAGCACCATGACCACATGATAATATAAACCTTAGAACTTACAACTTCCCTCTGTCAGGGCAAGACACTGGATATTATCAAAACCTTAGCGGTTGCTAAGAAGCCAAGATATTAACAATTGCGGACTTTTCCTCTTTGCCCAGCTAGAGGTATGTCCTATGCTTTTCCGCACTGCTCTTTGACACGGGATGAGTCCCGACAGACTCTGAAGTGGGTTACTGTAGTGCCGGCTGCTAATTCGGATTGCCACCTCTGTTGCTTTTTCATTGCTGGGACTTCGTACCCAACACCTGCAGTTTCACGGAGGAGGGGGCTTGTTGGCTCCCGCTTCATTCCGCAGTCAGCAGGCTCCACGGCAGCAACAGCGCGGCAGAAGGACCCTGTAGAGAAAAGCTGCTCACATCGCGGCAGTCAGGACGCAGGCGGTGCACCTTCCAGCACCTGCTCACACCCGCCCACTAGCAGCAAGGTAGCTCTGAGCCCTTCGGCGGGTTTTCCCGCGGATGAGTACAGCTCACCCGTCATCCCGGCACCCTCCCAAACCCTCCACCTATGGATATGTGAGACTTTTGGGGGGACACAGTGGATCAAATTAGAGCAACCGGCTAAAGTGAGTGACCTTCGAAAGGGTATGCAGCTGCAAGCACAGCAATATTGGAGAATTTAAGTCAGTCTGCTATGCAGAAACTTGAAAGAAAGTTACACAAAAAGCCGTGACACCTTTTGGAGGACCGCTTTTTATTGATAAAACTACGCCTGTGAGCGCCGGTAACTGCACCCTAGGGCTCGTACGTTTACCTGCTCTGATTAGCACGTTAGCACTCGTTTGGAAATAGTCCCGAAAGTAAGTTACCCTCCTTAATTGTTTTAAATTATCCTGTCTTTAAAAAAACTTAGCTTGAATGAGAATGAGGTTTATATACTCATCCTAACATTTAAATTTTATTGAATTTAAAGACAAATGATGCAGAACCATTTTATAAGGTCATTTTTTACTTTTTTTAAAGAGCAATACTGTAGCACAAAAGTGAGTAACATAATAAATCTACTTCTGATGCATTAATATATAAAATAAAATTTTATTTCAAAAAATACTACCTTAAGTATTTTAAAGACAAAAATAGAACAACACATTTTATACCACATGCTAAAATTATGATTACAATTTATCTCATATTTCATTTTAAATTCTTAATAAATTTAAAATATTTAAAATGTATAATATAATGTTTTAATGCATTTTTTTCTATTTCTCTCTTAAACATTTTTAGACTATTTCTCATTTTAGAGGAAGTTATAAGTGCTTGTGTTTTTTTTCCCTCGGTCTTCAGATTATGGCTTTAAAAATACTTACAAAAATTAACTATTTTGCAAGAAATACATGCTTGTCATACGTTAACTAATAATTTATAAATGAATTAACTTTAAATGACTACGTAAAATCTGAATTCAAATTTTGAAAATATGTTTGGCTGAAGATTGAGTCTAATATTCTTGTTGTTTCTTTCTCTCCTATGTTGAGTAGATATTAATACTTTTATTTTGTCTTTTTGAGACAGGGTCTTGCTATGCAGTTCAGGTTGGTCTTGAACTCACTTTGCAGCCCAAGCTGGCCTCGAACTTGCAATGATCCTCTTGCTTCAGCCTCCTGAGTGCTGAGATTACAGGCGTGTCACCACACCCAGCTACATGAGTATATTTAAAAAAAAAAATGCTGTGCCCTTTATATAGGAGTACACTGAAGTAAGGCAGAGGTAAGGTGATCACACATACTATGTTTCTGAGCACATACACACGAGTTCTACATATTGGCCAAATGCAATTATTAATAGTGTGCCTTCCCAGCGATCAATTTGGATGATAAATAACCTCTTTGCTCAAGGCATGCAAACAGGCAGCAATTTTTACCTCCTATTCTCTTCCTCTGTAATGTTTGTTTTTTGGTTATGCTTTAAACATCCACAGCAAAAGGCTTACTTTTTATATTACCTGTTAGTGTGTCAATGCTTTCTTTGAAACCTGTTTAACATTTAGAGGGAAATCAAATGAAAGTTCTTGCCGTCCCCAGTGACTCACTGCTTTACTCTGACTTTCAAGGGAATTAGCTTTCATAATTCTGTGCTCGTGAAGGCCTGAGGAATTAGTGTGGAGCATTAGTTGGGGAAAGCTTAACGGTAAACACACCTTGGAAGGTAATATAGAGAGGAAATAAAAGGTCATTATTTTTCAGAAGTTTAAGGAGAGTGTGTTTTAAATAGCCAATTCAAATCCATGAGGTCTAGAGAAGGAGTTTTGACCTGTAATATTTTAAAATAGCATAAATTAATAAAACAAATGCAGGTAGATAAAATTTTAACAATGTAAAATAGGATTTGAGTGACAATTCCCCCCAGCACACGAAAACGAAAGGACTGAAGGAAGCAAAGCAAATCAAACACCATATTCTCCCATATCCTTCCCATATACATTCCCAAGCGGGTTTTCAGTGCTGTATAAATTCAAGTCTGAACTGCATGTTTCCATTTAACTGATCTACACTTTCATCTTGGAAGATATATATATATATACACACACACACATATATATATATATAAAACTTTCCCTATACATATACATATTACATGAAGATGTATATATATATATAAAACTTTCCCTATACATATACATATTTTCCCTTATATCGAAGCCACTCTTCATATTATTTATTTATTTAAATTATGATTTTCGGGGACTGGGGATTTAGCTCAGCGGCAAAGCGCCTGCCTGGCAAGTGCAAGGTCGTGAGTTCGGTTCCCGGTACCGGAGAAAAACAAAAACAAACAAAAAATAAATAAATTATGATTTTCTTTTGCTTAATTATATTTGATGAATAAACATTAGTTAAGTAGCAAATATGACAGTAGCTCATTGCTCTCACCACCGAGAAAATAAATACTAGTAAAGTAACTATTAACTGGCTGAAGCTGAAATCTGTTACACACTGTGGAAACTAAGATTCATCGTGCGGACCTGGTTTGCTCAGGAGCTCTGTAGTGGATTGGTGACGTACACCTCAGGGTGCTTCTGGATGGCCTTGGGCTTTACATTTGGTGCTTGGATGCTGTCTCTGCAGCACTGTTCATGTGTCCTGCTGCCTGCCACCGTTAACTGAGTAGCTTTGAGTCACCACTGACGTTTCTGCTCTGGACCCAGTTGATCATTGGCTGAGTCTCCTGAAGCCACGAGCTAATGAAGCTCCTCCTCCTTTAGGCGAGGGTGTGGGCATTGTGTCCCAGGGAAAGCAATGCTGACCAATAGACACAAACACCAGGCTAGTGGTTTATATAAGCTTAATTGTTTCAACATTACATAACCCAGAGCTGAAGAATGAAACTCAGTTGGTGATAAAATACAAAAAAAAGAGGGCTGTGCCGATTTTCCCTTACATCAGTGAGATAAATAAAAAGAAGTGGTAAAGAATATCTTCAGATTTCATCAGTACAGTTCCTTGCTCCTACACAGGAGAGCCTTTATCCAGCACTAAATAAACCGTTTACCAATCTAGAGGGCTCTTTTCAGTAGCTTCTTGCTCCCTGCTCACAATGTCGCAGTTCACTGATACCGATGAGTAAAGGATATGACTTTAGTGGGGCTGTGGGCGTTGTGTCATGTTAAGCATGAGCCATGGTTCCTGATTGTCCCATTTTTTAACGAGGATAAGGTAGCATAGTATATTCATCAGATGCCAGGGCTAATGTACTTTTATCAATCTGTACATATAGTTTTAGCATCTATTTGTGATCATTGCATTGATCCCTTATCTCAATAGACTTAGTAAAATGATTTTCTAAGTTTAGTATTTCCTTTGCAGTTATTAATGACCATTCTTTTGTGAAGAACTTTCCTTCAAGGGCTGGGGATTTGTCTTAGTTGTAGAAGAGTGCTTAGCTAGCTTTTCTGAGGCCTAAGGCTTGATCACCAGCAAGACAATGACAACAGCAACAAGAAAACAAAATTAAAAAGTACCAAAACTTTTCTTCTCAACTATGTGATTATATTGGAGTGCGATCAATAAGAGAAAGACTGATATATAGCTTATTTTTTACCTTTACTTGTCAATTTTGTGAAATCTGGCAGTACCCTAATATTATCAAGCAAAAAAAAAATGACAAAACATGGAGTATTTCAGTGACTCAGTTTAGTTTTCAGCCAAATGCTTTCATCTCTCAACAATGGAAAACAACCTGACATGGTGCCATATTGCTGTAATCCCAGCACTCTGGGAGTCTGAGACAAGGGGAACACAAGTTTGAGCCTAGGCTTTAAATAACCTCCTCAATGCTAGAAGTTGGTCAACAAATACTAAAGTAATGATTTCGTTTAACCTTTTAAGTGTCTGACAATTAACACAACTATGGAAAATTATTCACACCCGATGAAGGCCTTTCACCATAATTATCCAAAAAATCATAACTGAGCACATACTGCTCATTTTAGTTGTAAATTTCATTGCTGCTACTCAATTGCAAAGAAGTAAGTAGGAGACACAATGCCCTATATATGAGGATATGTCAGATCCATGGGTATTCAGAAACATAACATTTAACCGATCTATTTTTTAGTCATCAGTGTTACCTAAAAGTATATTAAATTAATATAAAATATTTTTCATTTACTCACAGGAGAAACATAAAATATTATTCATGTTTAATAAATTAAAACAGCATTTAATTTTGCGTAATGTGTGTGGTCAGTTTGTGAGCCTTTGATATTTAGTAGAAAAATGTCTTGGTTTAAAAATACAGGAATCTAGTATCAATGTTCTCTACTGATTCTCAGCTTCACGCTGCGTCTGCTCACAACCCTTTACATGGGAAAGCTGGTCGTGTTCATAACTACTGCATAGGCTTGTGCTGTGGATACACAGAGAACACATGGCCGTAACTGTTTTGTGGAGAACAAGTTGTACTTTTGCTGTTTTTATTGTCAGTGAAGGGGTTTTGATGGTTTTGATTGTCTAAGCAAATGAAAAACTTATTCTGTTAAAAAATTTCAGTGAACTAAGTAAACAGGAGAAAGATCCTTTGGCAAATATTTCTTTGAAGAAATTCACTTATAACAAAAATAAGAAAATGTTTGTCACCGATCTATTTGGAGAACATTATCTGTTAAATTACAAAATGCTCCTAAACATTTTTATATGCCAATTTCAAAAACAGGCATTCAATAGTAATGATTTTATTAAAGGCAATTATTATTAAAGTTTTAACACGTTAGTATAGAGATTTATATTTTAAAAGACCATTTTAAGTACTAAAATAAAAACAGTTGTTTTACAAGTGGAGGTTTCATAGCAAAAGTTATTATTTTGCATAGAACTGCATAAGTAGCCTATATGTAATATTTTGTCAAATGTCAAAACAGTTTATTTAGAAGTAGCTACTTTGATGCCCATTTTATAGCTTGGAGTTCTGAGGTTGAGTGAAATCAAAGGATATTTATTCTTTGTGTTTTATGTTCCTAGACTGAGTGGCAGGCTTTCTTTTGAGGAGGTGGAGCACAACTTCAACATCTACTAATCATTTCCAAGCCACTGTCACCTCCTCCTTCTCTCCCCGTTGCTGGAGACCCCCTCCCTGTATGCAGAAGTCTACTTCCTGATCTTCTCTCATCTCTGTTTACTTGTTTGTTGGTCTCTTTTTTGAAACTTTATCATACAAGCGAAGACACGCTTTTAACTTTCTGACTATGGCCGATTTCCCTTAACACGACGGTTTCTATTTTCATCCATTTTCCTGCCAACACCACTCCTAAGACCTCAAGATGACACCTTCATGTAAAGATTTTGGATGTTTAAAAGATTACTCATAGGTTCTTTTTTAAATATTAAGATTTAAATAAAGTTATAAAAATGTTTTAAACCTTTATGTTCAGTATACATATTTTACTGCCTGTGCACACAGACGGCTGATAGTCACTTTTTGTTGGCTTTGACTGAGACCTGAACTCATGTACAAAGTTAATTAAACATCTTCATATAGTAATTGAACTAAAATATCATATATTTGAATTTATCCATAAGTAATTTAATTGTATAACTTAGAAAATAAAATTTTGTGAATAAAAGTAATCCTCAGTGCTTAATAATTAAATTAAATATTAAATATATTAATAAATCCTTGGGATTTTAAATTATCTTAAAAGTTTTCAGTCTATATAAAATTTGTAGAATTTCAATTTGCTACTCAAAGTAAAAGTCACTTAACTGAACCCTGAAAACTGAAGTTATAAGGCTATGACTTTAATTAGGCAAGAGGATAGTGCACAGAGAAACGAATACACAAAGTACTATATAAAAAGTATGATGTTTTGCAAACTAGACCATATATTGAATTTTAAATTTTCCTGAGATAAAAGGGTATTTAGTCACACAGAGCAGGCTATTATTGTCATTACCTCAGATTACTGAAGACTACGTTTTTTTTTTTTTGCCTTGTGTAAAATGTGGACCTCCTGACACGCAGAGCAATTTTCTCACCATTAATTACGAAAAGGATCATAGCTCCTTGAATGATTCTGGGGGTGTCCTTCTCAGTATGCCTATGTTAGTATAGAGTTGGGAGCTTAGGTTCTCACCGGATTTATGTGGCTGCCCTGCTGTTTCATGCAGAATTCTTGGTATAGGGCTCCTTGTCCATGATTGGATAACACCAAGGGGTGCTTCCCACACTTTCACTTCGGAGGTGCTGAAAGTACACATCACCTCATCCTTTTCTCTCCCATTCCTAACCGATTTGATCATGAAACTGGAGTTTGCATTTCTTTAGCTAAGATATTTGCATACTCTTATCTCTTTTCCCTCATATTCCCAAGGTAATCAAGCTAGGTTTATGTTGAAACACATCAGTACATAACAATAAAGACTTGGAAAGTAATGAATTTGGGGGTTCTTTCATGTTTATCAGATACAACAATTGCAGGTATTTACCATGTGAAACCAGTTGAATTTTGACTATGTTAATGTAGCTTTGTCACACAATGGCCCAACTTATGAAAACAATAGGACACAGGAAATATGTTTCCATCCATGGATTGTTAGAAAACTTGAAATTTCCACTGAAACTCAGAATATTGTTTGGTGAGGACACATGACTCCCCATACTGAAGGCTGCGTGGCTGTGTAGGTACTCTTTGCTGTAGTCACCTTTAAGGCTACAGACACTAAAGTTGATAAAGATCTATCTTTCTTTTCTATTTTTCTACATTGAAATAATTTAAAACCATACATGTGTTCTGCAACTTCAGTAAGCTTTTAACCACAAGAACTTTTGCAGACCAAAGCATAAAACTTTTGAAATAACCATAGAGACTTAGAACATGAAGAACCCTAGAAGGGAAAGAAAATGTTGAACAAATAGATACTTTTAAATAGCTTTGTCTCTAAGCTACTCACTAATTAATGAATTTATTCTATTTAATCCCCCATAGTAATCCTTCAGAAAATATTTTATGAATGATACAAGTGAAGAAGCTGAATTAGGTTTGCAATTCAGATTTATCGTCAAGCAAAAATTGGTTCCACTGGGGGAGAGACCGCCCCGTCAGTATTGCTTTAAAAGGGTTAATCATAAAAGATGGTGAATATTTAAAAGTTTTCAAGATGTGCAGGAAAAGACGCACTGCCATTTATCGACCTCAAAATATTCACCCTGGCTTTCAGAACACTTATCCCATCTTTCTTGCCCCCTTCTGAAGCAGTTCTGGGAGTGAGTCTTTCATGAGAGTCTCCACAAAGTGAGACCAAAGTACAGTGAAAGCTGCAGCCAACTTCTTTCTAATGGAAAAAACAAGTTTATAAAATACTACAGCACGTCCTCATTTACCTTAGTCAACAGATCTGGCATCCTGGGACTTCTCACTGACCCAAAGTCAAAATGATCATGAAAGATAAATGTTTTGAACTGACTTAGGACATCAAGGCAGCCAGGAGGGTACAAAAAACACACATTTCCTACAGAAACATTTCGAAAGTAGCAAGAATGATGGTATATGTGCCTGACGCTAGAGGGTATTTTGAGGTACACCAAGGCCCATATCTGCTACAAATTTTTTCTTACATACATACTATATTTTTCTATCACACTCCTTAAAGCTGATCTGCAGTCTTAACCTTTTTCTCTAACGGAAGGATGGAAGTTAGTCCCGGAGGGGAGAGTGCCTTACAGAGTCATTTTCAGTAGGAGAGCTCAGTGCTGTGAAGCTGTTATCCTTATCACCTCTGTCACACTAACGCCTGCACATGTTCAACACTTTTTCTCTGATATTAAGTTCATGAAAAGCTTGCATGTTAGGGGTTCAGGCATCAGTAAATAGCTAAAAATTAATTTAAGTCTAAATCTACATGCAGACTAAAGTAAGAGTCTGTCTTTTTAAAAACATCTACTCACAATATCCTGTACCCTAAACAAACCCTAAAATGAGGATATCTGGTGAATTTGTAATTTGGACAGAAGTCATTTTTTGTGTGATGTTTTGACACTTGAGTTGCTTTCTTCTAAAGGAACAGAAATGTCATCACTTAGTTCATTTCTTGAAAAGTTATATACATTTTTTGCTTACTAAAGTATGTTAAAATTAGAGCCATTATTCAACAAAATTAAATGCATTAAAAATGAACAAAAATTAACAAAATGAATGTGACACTGAATTATAGTTTAGGCTTATTGCTACTTTTGAAGTCTGAGTCATTTGAAAGTTTAGAAGTATGGTTAATGGAATTATGGTGATTTGTACCCTAATTCCTAAAAATCATAACTACTGTGTAGTTTATGAAGCTTGAAGAGAGTGTAAATTTTTATATGCAATTATGATAGTAGTAATTTCTCCTTCTACCTTCAGTCTTGAGTAAATGTTATGTTTTTATATGTTACCTATTAAAAACTTGAAATGGAGCTCTATGACATGCTATTTCATAACATACTAGGAAATGTTTATTTGCACCACACAAAAACAACTCCCCGGCAGCCTTTCCTTAGGATTGTAAGATATTTGTGTTTAATTTTGTTTCCTTTTATTTCATTTGAGAAAGAGTCTGAAACTATAATATCTTAGATCGCATTCTTAAAATTCCCTTTTGTTTTTCAGGAAGGAAATTTGTCTTAAATATTTTTATGTAGATATAAAAAATAGAGTGCTATTCTCTGTAATCTGAAGCTCTAACTGATGACAGTGAAATTACAGTGCAGAGAGTACTAGGGGTGGAGTATCTAAATTCTTTATGGACCTTAAAAATCTTATTACTATGAGTAGTGAAGTTAATGGAAAATCATTCAGCACGGCTAAGCTGTCACTTGATTATCCTGAACTTGGTAATATTATTACAGAAGAATAAAATATCAAGATTAAAAAAAGAGGTTGAAAAAAGAGCAATAGTAAAAACTAGAGTGCAGGATATTAATTGTGTTGAGTCCTGTACATTTCTGTCAGCTAATAAAGCAGTGATGAATGGAATCTCTAAAACCGCGTGTGTGTCATGAGCCTAGCCCTCAACGTAGGGCAGGGTCACTGTGCTTTACAATCTCATCAGCTTCCAGGACTTTGCCTGGCTCATCTCAACGTTGTTTAATGCGCAATAAATTCCACAGCTAGCCATCTGTTTACCCTCTTGACCTTTCAAATTTTATAAAAGCCCAAGCCCATAATTTTTCACTTCATGAACCACCAGAATTTTGGAATATGTTATTTTCCAGAGTTACTTCGTCTTTTTACAGCAACCAAAGAGACTTAACGTATCGGATAATACTTGGCAGCAACCTCCCCTTCTACTGAAATGCTTATGAGGGAAATCACGAAATTAATAAACGTTAAGCTTTTTCCACCCATTGTGCAAATTTAAACAAATGTGTGCTAGTGATTTTGGATTTTCAAACTACATAGCAATACAAAGAACAGTAAGTGGTAACTCTGAAGGTTTTAAGGTAGCAGAAAAATGCTTCCAGGTATTTATTTTCACCGGTAATACTCAGCTTTGTATTTGAATAACAGAACATCATAGCATTTTATCTTTTGGAATTAGCCCATGGACAGTTTACTTATTCATGTGACAGAACATTTTACATTGAAAAGGCATAACAATAAAGTGTGTATTTTAGAGGAAAGTTTGAAGACCATCTTAGCTTTTTCTTCAATTTTTGTTTTTCTTACTACTTGTTTGCAGTACACAGTGATAACGTTACTCATGGGCAGCTTTTATAAAAATTGAAAGGTCAAGAGGGTAAACAGATGTGCAGGATGCGTCTTAATTATTTTTTCATCCCCTCCCTTCCCCTGCCTGCTGCTCCTTCCTTTTGTTGCCCTTCCCTTTTGCAAAAGATCTACCTCTCTTTGCCTTATCTTTTATTATTTTTCTTTATTCATATTTTGGGATTTTGCTCTAGTATTGTGATTATGAACTCTAAGGGCTGGATTAGAAATGTGGATTTTGGATTAGAATTATAAGACGAGAAAAAATTGTGTAATTACCCAAGTCCTCCTGCCTACTTGTGACAAGCTTAGGAAAGATCCCAGGGTTTTTCATCCCTTGTTTAAAACTCCTCCTGTGCTCTTAGTGTTGCTTTGTCCGGAGAAGAAGATTGTGGTGGTGTGGGAGGGGGCAGACAGGTTCCTGATGGTCTGAAGTCTAGTTGCTAAGTGATCTTGATCCATTTGTGATTTCCCCAAATTCTTTTTATCCACACCCTTATGACTCTGCTATTTTGACAACCAGTGAGGAATCCTGGAAGCATTGGAAGCAGTGAGCTCTCCTCGCTCAACGCCCACCTGCTTCCTTCTCTCCTCTCTTATTCCAGTGGAGCCACTGCACTTTTGCACTGGTGTTGGCAATGTGTCCTCATCTGCTTCTTTGAGAAAAATCATCAGGAACATCTCCTGAACAAATTCAGTAGTGGGTCTTCAAGGAAATGGCAGCAAACCTGTGAAATCTGAAGGTATGAAGCCAGTTAGCTCAAGTTCAAATCCCAGTTTCACCACTTGCTTATTATGTGATAAAACAGCTCTTCTTGTTGTTTACTGGTACTGGGATTGATCTCAGTGGCATTAGACTGGGCTGCTTCCCCTTTGTGTTTATTTATTTTAGGTGAGGCGGGTAGGGTTTCATTAGGACAGTAAATTTCCCAGGCTGGATTTGAACTTGCAGTCCTGGCACCTCAGCCTTGGAGGGTGGTAGGATTATAGATATGCACAACTACACGGGGGTTTTCCTGTTTTAAAAATCAAATTGTAAAAATTCAAGTCAAACCTGGAGCAAATTTTGGGAAGAGGAAAAATGAAATTTGAAATTTCTCAAGGAATTTCAATTTAGACAATTATTGCGTTAAACAGAAAAGAAAAAATATTTGAACACTTCAACATAAGCTAAATTTCATGTAAAAACTATAGTGAGTAGCCTCCAAAGAACTTCACTTACTTAATCTATTGTCATAAAATTGTTTTTGAGAGAATTATAATCTTTGACAACTATTCTGAGTTGATACGCTATATCATTTATCCTTCTAAGAAAAATATTTCTAAGCTATTAATTATGGCTGGCTCTAGCCTCTACAGCATAAAAAATTGATAAGGGCAAAGCACTTGCAAATAGTTAGGATTATTTTTTCACAGAAGAAGGTAATATATTTCATTGAAACAGTGAGACACAACTGAAGACATCATGTTTAAACAACAGAAGAAATGGGTTATATTTTTTTCCTTACCATACTCCAACTAATCCTTGTTGTCAATGCGTACAAGTACATAAATACACTCATATACACACAGGTTGTGGCAATTAATGATTAATCTTCAACTTGATCGGTTAGGGAAATGCCTAGGTTGTCAGTGATTCAACCCAGTGGGTATGTCTGGGGCATCATGGAAGCACGGCCATGGGGTCTGTATCTGGTCCTTTCCTGCTTTTTCTCTGGTGCTTTTCCCTTGCTCTGTTTCCATCCACCATGAACTAACAATCTTTGTTCTGATACTCTCTCCCACCATGATGTTCCTGCCATAAAGCCAAGTGGGTGTACACTGAGTCCTCTGAAACCAAATGCAAATAAACCTCTCCCCTCTAAGTTGTTGATGTCAGGTATTTGATGCCAGTGATAAACAAGCTGCCTAACAATGACGTTGGTACAGAGAATGGGACAATTACTGTAGGGATACTGACCGTGTGGTTCAGAAACAGTTGGAACTAATATGTGGAAACTTGTTGGGAGAGGTTAGGAGATTTGCGCAAGGGAAGCCTTAAAATACTATGATTGTAAGGAATCCTAATGGGTGATTCTGATCAGATCTCAGAAGGCTAGAATGCTGATAGCAATGCAGACAAGCGAGGCCAGGGCCAGGAGGTTTCTGCGGGAGCAAGGACTTCATTGGTAGTAGGTCACATTATTGTAACAGGTCATGTGTATCATCCCATGTGGAAAGAAAATATCTATACTTTGCTCATATTCAGATATACTGTAGGGATTAAAAGTTGTGGCCTAGGGGCTGGGGATTTAGCTCAGCGGCATGGAGCCTACCCAGTAAGCGCAAGGTTGTAAGTTCTATTCCCGGTACCAAAAAAAAAAAAAAAAAAAAAAAAAAAGTTGTGACCTAATACATCAAACACAGAAGACTTCAAGACAGCTCCACACTGAAGGAGTGTTATTGGTTTTGCTGTCTGATTTTAGCCAGATCACAGAGAGAATGAAAGGCAAAAAGAGGGCAGAAACTTTTGAAAAAATTAAATTTTTGGGTGGAAGTTACCATAAAGTTGGAGTCCAAGGAAATGAAAAATTAGCACCATTAAAAGAAATCATGTATTTTGTACAGGAATGAGAAGGTATACTGAGTGTATCTCAGAAATCAGCAAGAAGCCACATATCACAGGTTCACACATTCAAAATTGTCAGCCCTTCAGGTGATCAGAGAGTTATGGAAACCCTAACGGATTCATTTCACTGTAGGACTCATTTCACTGTGCTGAGCCATGCAAGTACTCAGAGGCTGATACACCCAAGTCCAGAGCTTCCAGTGAAAACAGACTAGTCCTTATGAACTTCAGACTGAAATACAACTGCTTAAGCCTTACTTAGTTTCCAAATAAAGACAATAGTAAGTTAATAAGTCCATGTAACAAATTTGACTAGCCTGGATTCAACGGGAAATGCAATAATACCTTCCCCCAAATCTCAGTAATCCTAGCATTTTTCAAAAGTCCAAGTCTGTTCGGAGACTCAAGGCAAACTAGTTATAAATGTCTTTTAAAAATCAAAACCAAGTTATGCAGTCCCAATATACGTGGTACAGAGAAAATATACCTATTCCAAAGAGGGAAAATGGGGGCTAGAAAAGGTTTAGACAAAAACAACCTTGAAACTCAGCGGGATAAACACTGCGGTCTGTAACTCCGTTTGCAGCACTGAGGTTACATGACAATGAGATGTGAAGTGTATAAAACCCCCATCCCTTTGGGTTTGAAATGTCCAAATGATGTTAGTTTTACAGGCATACAGAATATAAGAGTTGTGGTGTCGGGGGCCCTCTGTCTGCATAATAGAATAAGGGTGGCATGGCCAGGAAGTGCGACTTTGAAGAGTGAGTGTGCAATAACATGGGAATGAAGTCAGAGGTGCTGTGGAAACTCAGGACTTCCAAGGTGACAAACCATAGAATATCTGTGGTAGAAAGTCTCAGATTCTGGCAGGGCCTATGAGATAAGAGTGAGGTCATTTGGGATGGATTGGTGAGGCCATAGGGGTGGCGCTGCCCACGCCCTTTGAAATTTATATATCAACACCATATGTCCCGTACATCAGACATGGCGCTATAGGACTTGCTGGTCTTGCTGGCTCTACATTCTTCTGTTCGGAGTCTTTCCTCTGACCATCTCCCTCTCTTTGGGGATGGGAATGTTTAACCTGTACCACTGAGTCTGGGGATTATATAATTTGTTTCTCTTTTTTAAATTTTTTACAGGGCTTCACAGCTGAGAATTTGTCTTGCATCTCAAAAATGACATAGACCTGGACTTTTGAGAAAGACTGAAACTTTTGAGACAGAGAAGGAACTATAGGATTTTCAGTTGTACACAAGATTGTCATATCCTGTTCTGTGTAACTGTTAATTATTATTGTATTTACTTGGAGATTTATGGCTTAAGGAGATATGCTTGTGAGTCAAGTTGACAAGGGATGGGATGTGCTTGTTGAACTTAATTGTCACTTTGATTTTGGGAGGGGTCACCCAAGGGATGTGCAAAGCACACTTCTCTTGTGTCTGGATGGTTCACGGAGGCATGACTCAGGCATGTACATCTGGTCCCTTGCCCCCTCTTCTCTGGCATTGCTCCTTTGCTCTGTTTCCCGGCCATGATGAACTCTCCCCTACCCTGCTGCCATGATATTTTTGCCTTTTAATTATCCATCCATGGACTAGATCTTCTGAAACCTTGAACCAAATAAAACTCTCCTTTATGTTTTGAGTGTCAGATATTCATTCCCAGTAATGGATGAGTTGAGAAGTATATGAGAATCCATGTAGACTTACCTTTGTTTTCTTTTGTTAAAATTATGTTCCTTCAGGAGATGGGTAGTGAGCTTAGGGAAATATGCATTGTATTATTGTTTTCAACTTTTACCCATTGGTTAAAGATTTCCACTAAATTCTTATAAAAGGCTGAAAGAAGACCAGAGTAAAGTATACTTGACAGGGCTTGAAAGATCAGAAAATATATCATCCTCAGTCTTGCCAGATATTGAACTGGAACCCAGAATGCATATCTATCTTTGGAAAAAGAAAGAAAGAACCAAAATGAAATAGAGCTTGTAGAAGAATTCATACAGCGATCATCACTGAAAATAGTCTCCCTTCTTCCTTATGTAAATGAGTATTTTCTACCTCTGAGAAATTTAATGTTTCACAATTATGGCAAAACCAATGAGAGAAAGTAATGCAAAGATCTCTAGTCAGACACAGAGGAATTCATTTTCCGATCAAGCTAAGCAAGACAAGAAAGTAAGAAAAGATATATACACGTTCTTCTGTTGTATTTTTCAAGTATGAATTTAGGAATAAAAGATAGTCTGTTTCAAAATGAGTAACCTAAATTTATATATGCTATCTTCCATATACAACAGAAGTTTAGTGAAGTCTAAGCATCATTTAGAGACATAGCTATCCTTTAACATATCATCACATAAATAAGCATTACCAGATGTAACCTGCTTACTGAAGAGTAAGTTTTATAAACAATTCTCCTTTATAAGACAAAGATGGCTTAGTGCTTAAATTTAGTTCAACCGTGATTGATTTGAAATTGGTGTACCAATTTTTCTTGGACTTTTCATGTATTTCTTAATCAGACTTTAAAAAAGTTTATTTTTCCCCCTCATACTATCAGAAATACTTTAAGTAATGTATATCTGTTTCATTCATTCATTCATTCATTCATCCATTCAAATTTTCCAATTCCGGGGTCTCAGAGAAGGTATTGTGCTAAATAGAAAAAGTCTTCCTGTCAGAAACAACATTTGTAAATGCATCTAGTTCATATTCAGCATGTGGTGATTGGGATTGTGGAAGACAAAGCAGCGTAGTACACCTATCCTGAGTATGAATTTAGATACAGTAAGCTTAGAGTTTTGTTGGAAAGGGCAGAATTAAACCTTGTTGTCTCTGAGAAATTGTAAATGGAATTGTAATATGGAGGGCTGGGGCACAGCTCAGTGGCACAGTGCCTGACTGGCAAGCACAAGGACCTGAGTTTGATTGCTGGTACCAAAAAAAAGAAGAGAGAGAAAGAGAAATTGTAATATCGAGTTTATGTTGGCTAAAGAGTATTCAAAGAAAAAGCCTAGCATATGATGAACTCTTATTACATGGTCATGAAAGAGAAGCAAAAGAAATCATATCTGATAAATTTAAACTAACTGAGGTATATTTACACCTCTGACCCCTATTAAGGTCAGATCAGATATGTTCCATTTCCACTACTGGGAAAATTAATCCCTATTTCAAAGGATTTAAATGTAAATATAATATTTTTTGTGTTTTGGTGCTTTGAACAGCCTCATCAAGAATATGCAGACATACTTTGATAGAAACACAGGTCATAACAGCTACGTCTTGAACAGCCTATATGTCCATCCACAAATGAATGGGTAAGGACTACCGGTGTTTATATACGCTGGAGTACTGCTTTGCTGTAGCAACAGATAAACGTGAGGCATTTGTTGGAAAATGGATCCATCTTGAGACTACAGTGTTAAGTGAAGCAAATACATAAGCTTGAACATTTTATGGTTTTCCTTATATGTAAAAATTAATATACAACTAAATTGTTAGATAAAAGGAAAAAGGAAAGGAAAATATTCATTACTGCATAATGCTGATAATCTAGGAATGTCTCTCAAATCTAATATTTAAATTAGAACACAGTGAAAAAGAGAAGAAAATAGTATATGGAAAACAAATGAGTAAAATTAGTATAAGTAGAACAAATAAATACATGTAGAACCATATGCTATGTGATTTCAAGTTTCTCTCAAATGCACCAGTAGACTCATTAATGCTCAGTGTTCATTTTTAAATCAAAAATTAAGTAATTCACACAAGTTCACAATATTTATGGTATTGTTGTGTTTGGAGTCAATATGGTGATATTTATTAAAACTGCTGACTCTCTGATCCAGTAAGTCTTCTTTCAGGCTTTTATCCTGTGGGCCTGACATTCATAGCTAGTTCCCAGTGCTCGGAGCCCAGGAATTGTATCAGCTATACAGTGAGTACTCAGTAAAAATATTTCATGCTTAAGTTAATAAATATGCAATTTTAAAAGATAAATTGACAAGCAACCCAACACATAAGTTACGATTTCATTTAGGCTTATAAAAAGCATAAATTATATTTTTTGGCTAGTTAAACATTTTTTAAAAAACTTTTTAGTTATAATAATTTATGTATTAACTATTGTTATTCTCCTATTACTTTGTCATGAAATATTGTTTTATTTCTTCCATAAAACAAAAATTTAAAAAAGAATAAAGTGAATTAGAGAGGGATCTTCCACAGGTAGTTAACTTCTCTATCTCCAATAATATGCGGTATTGTTGCCTTTTTGCCTACTTTTTCTGTCCTACTGTCTTCCCTGACTACTGCACTGTTGACATACTTTTCAGAGTCTTTCTTCCTGGAGATTGCTGAACACTATCTTCTGAAATTCTTGAAGTCGATGTTCTCCCCCGCTACATCCCTTAGGTCTGAGGAAGTTCTTCCCATAAAAAGGTCTTTTCTGTCTGTTCTCACCCAGCCTTTCTGCTCAACTTCTTCTCTTCCTATGTTACTTTGATTTTTTCCCCATAGAATTTATCCACCCCTGCAGCTATAATATCCCTTCATTTCCTTCTTACAGTCACTCTCTCTTATAACTGCCTTGTCAATAAATGGAGAATTTGGGCTGGGGATTTAGCTCAGCGGCAAAGCACCTGCCTGGCAAGTGCAAGGTCGTGAGTGTGGTTCCCGGTACCGGGAAAAAAAACCAAAAAAAAAAAAAAAAAAAAAAATGGAGAATTGTGCTGTGTTTTCCAGAAGAATTCCCAGTGCCTGAAGTAGGATTAACCATATTGAAGTTCAAAGAGTCATATCAGCTATTCTTTAAATAAAAGAACAAATGGATGTTTTGATTAAATATCATCACCAAAAAGGGAGCAGAGGAGAATACAATTGAACATATAAATGGGTCAAATATTTCACAGCAAAGAAAACAAAGATTCAGTCTTCGGAAGCTCAATAGATGCACAAGGACCACTTTCCCAGGCCCTCAGATTGACTTTCCAGATGGGAGATTTCAAAATCTCCTTGGAGAAAAGCTCTTCGGTGCAGTCTCATGTCAGATAAGCATAGCTTTGTCAAACCGCTATAAGGGGGGTGGCAGGCTCACAAAATACAGGCGCTTTCACCGAGGATACATGTTTCCACTTTGCTGTCCTTGCCATTGAAGAGTAAAATCTGTGCGCTCAAGAGACAGCGCAAAGGAAACTACCACCAAAACTTAATCATAAGAGATGAATGGACTTTCTAAATCTCCTATTTATAATAGTGATTTTTACAACCCAGTTATAAAATATTTCATGTTTAACTTAATTGAATGATTTTCTGTATTAGCATATATTATTATGGAAGATTTTTGGACTATTTATGGGTTAGTCACAATTCATTCAGCTGATTTTATCACATCAAGAATTTCAGAAAGTTGAATATTTTTAAAAGAAAGCTAAGCATATATTTTAGTATGTGTGTTGTTTGTAAAGAGAATGGAGGAAAATAGCTTTGATAGTGGAGGGTGATAGAAGTTCAACATCACAGTGCGTGTTTCAGAATTCGGAAGAGATGACATTTCCCCTTGTTTTTAAATTCATTCAACTGAAGCAGTTCACTCACTCATGATATCATGTTGAAAGCACACTATTTATTTCTCCATATCCTTAGCCTGGACACATAATGTTTAAAACAAAAAACAGGATAGGCACTATTTTGGATTTTTACCATAGATCAATCACATTTTGTCACAGAAAGATCTCTTTTTGATCTGTAAAATTATGCAACATATAAAATGAGTATTGAAATATCAATGGAAATTCAAAATCAGGGTGCAATGTTTGTTTGTTTTTTGTTTTTTTTTTGGTTTTTCTCCGGTACCAGGAACTTTTTGTTTGTTTGTTTGTTTGTTTGTTTGGTTTTTTTTTTGGTTTTTCTCCAAGGGTGCAATGTTTTGTTGGAATAGATGATGGCTTGACGTTGAGATTGAACAGAAATGGGTCTTCATTTTGCCAGACCTGTTGGAGTTTGGGCCTGGATATTCCCACACTAGAACAAGTTAAAATCTCACTCTCTAATTCTTGAAATACTTATGTATAATAAGAGAATAACAGCTATCTAAAAGAAACATTTAAAAATCATGTAGGGTAATATATTGAAAGTACATGTTAAAAATTCTTCTTAAAAATACCTGTTCAATTCAATTATAAGTGAAAGAAACTATAGTACTTATGTGGAAAAATATCTTGGAGCCACTAAAAAGAATATGGAAAAACTCATTAGCTAATACGCTAAAAGCAAGGGCAAGTAGCATTTTTTTGCTCTTGTTGGTTTGAAAAGTGGAAGGATTTATAATATGTTAATACATGTGTAATACTTAAAAATGAACTTTGGAGAGCAGCATCAGAATCTGACATTGCCCTCTAGAGAGAAGAAAGAAAGAACTGAACTTGCCAACAGTGAAACTTTTCCTAGTAGAGTCTGGGAAGCCTTTGAATTATGAGATATTGAAAGTATGGTGAGTAGAAGGATGGATACATCATGTCAAAAGTTAAGGAACATTTCCTTTCATGGAGCGAATTGGCCAGCACACACTGGAGACTGACAAAGTCTTGAGAATTTTATCACAGCGGGAACACTGCCATTTTGGACATGAATGGAAAGAGCTTATGAAGTAAAAAACGTGGTCAGATCTCCAGAAGCTCAAAGCCTGGAAAGTCTGGTAAAATGACTCAGCGGCATATACGGCTTTCTGTCATGGGAAGGAGACCATGGCCCAAGGCCTGAGCCCAGAGGACAGAGAACACCCTTTTTTCAGGACACAAGTGGGCTTTACCAAGCTAGATTCTGGTCATGCTTAGGGGTGGTTGATTTCTTTTTAAACTTCCATTCTTGCCCAATTTCACACTTTTTTCATTTCTGGTATTTGAACCCAGGGCCCAACACATTCTAACCTTACAGTGTCTCTATTTTTGAATAGGCGTATTTGTCACTCTGAGCATGAGCCTTTCTCACCATTCTATTATAATGCCCAGTACCTTGTGGGATCATTAATGGTGATTCCTCACCTTGATTTAAGAACTACCTAGCAGATTAGCAAAGCTCTAGGTACTAGGACTGGATGACTGACATGTAGTCTAAAAACAAAGGAGGGAAGACAATAGACTTGTAGCCTGCACAGAATAAAAGGAAAAGAAGAAGGAAGTCTACCCCTTCTGGTCCTCTGGAGGAGCTCCTGAATTAGTCACTGAACTTGCACCTTTGTTTCCAGTTCCTTCCACCTCCCGGGACAGATTGTTCTGTCTGCTGAGGCAGACTCACACCAGACTGCAGTGAACGCCAGGCTCTCGACCTTCGGGTGGATCCTCTGGGCTCCAGCCAGCGGACGGCCATCTGAATTCTCTCACGGCTGATTCTGCAGGCAGTCATTCTAAGACTGCTGCATAAACCCTCTACGTGACTTGAAGCGTCACTGAATCTGTCCCCATAGTGAGCTCACTAGTACGGGCTGTTTTCATGTTCCCAGTCCCACTGGGAGAAAAGAATGTCGCTCTAAGGAGATTGACAACTAGAGTCTCATCCAAACCAAATTTGGTTATTTAGATGATGACATTTGGAACATTTTGAGAGAGAAAATTAAAACTAAATTTGGATTTGGAATTTATTCTTAATTGCTGGGTTAAATATTTTTGGAGATGTTGGCAATCAGTGAGTGAGCTTTTCACGTGAGATAAACATGATCTTTTACAGCCTCACTGGTATACTCTATTAATGCTCCCTTCTCCAATAAAGTCATTTCCATCCTGACTCATACAGTTGGGGAGTATGGTACAATAAGAGGAAATGTATACTTTAGACTGAAGATAAGATTACAGTTGCCAATTAATTAAACTTAAAAAGTTTTTTTCCTGTATTATCTATGAAAGGCCATGTAATTGCATGATGCTCAACCTGGAAGTGGGAGGTGGAACATCCTTAGGAGATGTGATTGTGGAGGACTCATCAGAGAAGCTCAGTATTGCTGGAACTGAGGATGGAGGAAGGAATCCATGAGCACAGAATGCAGGCAGTCTCTGGAATCTAAAAAATCAAGGGAGTAGATTTTTCCTTAGAGACTCCAGAAAAAATGACTCTGCCAATCTTGATTTTAGCCCAGTGAGATCTGTGTGCAACTTGTGACCTAGAGAACTGAAGGACAATGAATTTCTATCATCTTACCGCACTAAATCTGTTGTAATTTGTTACTTCAACAATAGAAATAGAAAACTAATATATCTATGGTGCTGTAAAGCTAGATTTATTGTCCTTAATCTGCAATTTAGTAAAGAACAAATAACTATACCATTGCATTAACCCAAATTCATGTGTGACTTTTATTCTTAAGCATTAGTTTATCTGTTCCAAAACTCAGCCCAAGGTCTATATATTTAACATGTGGAAATCAGCAAATGCTTGTCTTTTGAATAAAAGCCTAAGTCCAACTGAAGCAAACCTTTGCACGTGTGGAACACCCTATCCGTTGAGGGATCTGTGTAGATATCATTTCTCTCCACCCTGTCCTGTGAAATAGCACAGAAGGAAAGTATGATAAACGCTGAATCACAGGGCTGAATAGCCCTCTAAAGGTAGGGTACCTAACAATACGTTTCACGTTTTTATGCCTTCCTCAGAACCCTTCTCACTTTGTTTCTAGTTTCTCTTTGTAACACTGTCTGTATCCTGAAGCATCCTATTGTTTCTCCAGAATTCTTCAAATCAGTGCCATGTTGGTTATTGTTGTTACCTGTAATTGGCTTAATCAGGAAGGTATGATTAGCTGGTCAGCCTCCATGCTGAAAACGGTCACTCATTCTGGATGGCAGAATGGACAAATGTTAGAGCAGCTCTGCGCTCCTGGCCTTCCACTCCGGCCTTCTTAAATGACTGCACCACACTGAGAGTTGGCACTTCCTGCTATGTCCATCTGTCACGGTGGAATTTTGCCGGTTTTAAAATGTGATAACTACACTTGAACCTAAGTGCCAGCAAAGTGTAGACATAATGTTTAACTCTGCAGAGCATTTCTAATGCTACCATTTGGGGAAGATGCCACGAAGTCTGTGGCAGATTTGATTTTCAGTGGGGGAGAAAGGAAATGTTTTAAACTCCGTATTCTGCTGAATTACATATTTTGTTCCTGTCAAATTATATTTTTATCCCATGCACAGTGGTCAGTAACGGGCAAACAGCTAATCACCACTGGCATTGTTAAGAAGTGTGCTCCGTGTGGAGATTCACAATACCAATCATGTCACATGTGAGGGATAAATCACTCCACAAACATGAGGCGCTGGTGTTTTATAATAATTACCATACCTCGGTTCACAGGACTGAAAATAAGTTCTCTAAAAACATTTCCACTTTAAATGATTATCTTTTATTTATTTGACATAAGAAGTAGTTTTCTGAAGAATAAAATGACATGCAATCATTCTTCTGTTTTTCACACTTTCCCATTTCCATTGTACATGACTATAGTGTGAGAAGGGTGTTTGTTTAATAGCTACACAAGAATGTAGGGTTGCTTCTAAATAAACTGGAACATGCTGAATATTTGTATTTCCTCATTTTCTGAACTATCAGGAAATAACTGGAAGCTGAATGAGCCTCTGTTCTTTGATAAGATCAGGTAAAAATAAGCTGGGTATGGTCGTACAGGCCTGTAATCCAAGCATTTGGGAGGTTGAGACAGGAGGATCTTAAATTCAGGGCCAGCCTACCATATATGGTGAGTTCAATCTGGATTGCATAATGAGAATAGATTTCAAAAAGCAAAGAAACATAAAAGATTAGGAAAAAGTAGATTAAACATAAGATTCATTAAACACAAAGAACAAAAATATGTAATTACTATTTATATACCACATTTTGCATAGATATTTTCCTTAATATTTTTCTCTTTTCAGGTATGCTAACATCTATTAAGGGGAAAAAAATACAACTTTCAGTTGAATTTGGCTTTTTATAATGATCTTAATACTTTACTCATGAGCCAAAATTAAAAATGCCTAAATGAGAGAGATGAAAATATAGTTAAAGAGTTAGGTATGACTCAATGCTTAACTATCTTAAAAAAATCAATCGTAGCTGCTAACATGTTTTGAATTTTACATTAAATTTCTTTTACCTCTGCCCTCTCTAAAAAGTCAAGAAGAAAAGGGAAGGGGACTTACTTTTATTATCTTTTGATGTGATGTATTGGAATCACATACTCTATTCTTCATGCTGCCTTTTCTGTGACTAAACATTCTTCTGGTCTTTCTGAAGTACCAGCAAGTCTGTGAGAAATCTGACTTCAGAGCAGTCACGTTGGTGGGATCTTCTGTGGACAGTCACAAGTCCTTAGAAGGTTTTGGGCAGATGTCAGGAGGTTAAGCCTTTCTTCCACACCAGACTTTGTACACAAGCAGAATACTGTGGTTTTCTGGAGAAAGTTGTCACTGGGGAATTGACCCCAATTTTGCTTTTCCTAAGCAAGCAATGCTCATATGTACATCTTCCTGCCATACGTGGAAGGCTCCTGTTTTAGGCACTTTCCTGGCAGAAAATAACTGAAACCTGCTCCTGAAAGGAGGAGAGGCTCATTGGGGTGATGGTCACAGAAGGCCCATGCGTGGTTCTGGCTCCAAGACACGGTGGCTTGGAGCAAGCACACGGCAGAGGAGAGCTGTTCACTGTGGTGCCCAGGAAGACTGGAGGGAGGAGAGATGAGCGAGGGGCAAGAATACATTCTCTCAGGCCACACCCTCGACTGACCCGCTCTTCTGACCAGGCTCCAATTCATAACAGGATATTCAGCTATTAACTCACCAAAGAACGAATCTGCCATAGCTCTACCATGATCTAGCCACCCCTCAAGCCCCACCTCTGGACTCACAAGACTTTGGGGCACATATTAGATTTAAACCATCACAGCTTCAAGGGAGGGACCTTGGTCGAGGAAATTTCCAGACCCCTCTGCAAGATCTGATGCAAGCCTTTGACTTTGGACCTTTAACCCACTGTGACCAGGCCCCTGCTTCTCACTTCAGAGCCCTCCCCGCCTTGCCTCCAGCAAGAGTTGGGCAGGACTTCCTAAAGAGCAACTTAGAGTTCCTAAAGAGGGTTCCTAAAGAGTTGGCATCCTTCTGTAAGGGCGTCTTTGATAGCCAGGTGATTCCCCTTGTCCCGTAGCCATGTGACTCTGAGGATATCTTAAAACATTGGGCTCTACTGCCTTTTTGTTTAAAAGCACTTCCATTAGTCTACCTTCTTTTTTTTTTTACTCATCTCATTATATTTATGAAATCTGCTTCTCTTTTTTATTTTTCTTTATTTTTATTGAGTTTATTGGATATATATATATATATAGATAGATAGATAGATAGATAGATAGATAGATATCACCAGTATTCATCAAAGGGAATCAGTAGCTGTGTATAATCTTGATCACTCTTTTATTTCTCTGATTCCCCTACCCTTCTTTCAGCCCCCTTTCCCCTCCTTATTCATGAATCTTTTCTTCCATTTTATCCTTCTTTCCTAATTTTATACTTTTCCCTTCCTTTCTCTTTCCCAACTCCTTAGTTGTCTTTTCCTTTTGAACAGTTTCATAACTTCTATTTACATTTTCATTATTTACACTTTCAGTTTCTCGTACCAGAGAGACAATGTGATATTTAGACATGTGTGCTTGATTTATTTCATTTATGAGTATGTCTCAAGGTGCATCCACTTACCTAGAAATATCTCAAGTTTATCTTTCTTTATGCCTGAGCAGTACTATATTGTATTTAAAAAAACACCTCTTTTTTGTCCACTAGTCAGTCAATGGGCATTTGCATTTTTTCCAAGACTTAGCTAATACAAAGTGTGGTGCTATATACATGGGGCCATGTATATCGCTGCAATAGGATGCTTTTAATTCTGTTGGGAAGATATCAGGAAGTGGAAGAGCTGGGTCAAATGGAACCTCCAGTCTTAATTTCTGGGGAATCTCCACACTGATTTCTACAGGGTTGCACCAGTCTACACTCCCACCAACACTGGAGAAAGGTTCCTTTTCCCCCTCAACTCTGCCAGCATTTGTATTGGATGATTTCTTGATAATAGCCATTCTTTCTGGAGTAAGATGGAAGCTAATCATTGTTTTAAATTGCTTCTCTTAGATGACCACTGATGTTGAACACATTTTCATATATTTATTTACCATTTGTACTTTTCTTTATACTTCTTCTGAGAAGTGTGTGTTCATCTCCGATGTTCACTTTAGAATTGGGTCTTCTCTGCTCTTTATATGTTCTAGATATTTGTCCTTTGAAGAACAACCAGATAAAATTTTGTCAGGCTCTGTGGGTTGTATTTTCATTCTGTTGATGATTTCTTTGTCTGTGCAAACGCTTTTTAAAAAGATGAGATCTTAATTATTGATCCTTTGTAACATTTCCCATGAGATTTAAGTTTTGTTCACAAAGTCTTTGCCTACATCTGTATGTGCAAGAGAGCTACAAATTCTCTCCTCCAACAGGTCTAGTGTTCCTGTTTTAATATTCAGATCTGTGATCCATTTTTATCCTAGTTTAGTGCATGCTGATAGACTTGGGTCTAGTTTCAGTTTTTGGCAGGTATTAAGCCAATTTTTCCAGCACCATTTATTAAAGAGGCTATCTCTCTTCCAGTAAATGTGGTTGGTCCCTTTGTTGAATATCAGGTGGCAGAGGGTATTTGGAGTGTTTTTCTGAATCATCTAATCTGTTCCATTGATCCTTATTTTTTTGGTCAGTACCATGCTGTTTTTATCACAGTAGCTTTACATTATAATTTCACATCAGGGATTATAATGCTCCCTACCTTGCCTTTGTTAAGTAAGTTACTTTTGCTATCCAAGGTCTTTTCTGGTTCTAAATGAATGTCAGGGTAGTTTTCTTTAATTCTATGAGATGTTCCATTGCTATTTTGATCAGGATTGCATTAAATATATATAACAACTTTGAAAATATCCTATTTTCATTATTTTGGTTCTTCCTAACCAAGAACAAGGAATGTTTTTCCAACTTCTGATGTCCTCTTTCATTTGCTTATTTGAGCATACTGTAGTTTTCAATATAGAGGTGTTTTACTTTCATTAGATTGAATCTATGTATTTCATTTTTTTGGATGCTATTGTGAAAGTAGCATTGTGTTGTTTCCCTAATTTGTCTCTCAGTGAGTTTGTTATTCCTGGACTGAAAGGCTATTCATTTGGGGATGTGGACTTTGTATCCAGCAGTACTACTGAATTTGATTACTAAATCTAGAATTATTTTGGTGTCTTCTATGCAGAGTATCCTGTCATCTGCAAACAATGATAATTTAACTTCTTTCTTACCTGTTCTTATTCCTTTTATTTCTTTCTCTTGTCCAATTCCTATGGCAAATATTTACCAAATTATATTGAAGAAGAGTGGTGACAATGGACATCCTTGTCTTATTCCTGATTTTGTAGTGAAAACTTTCAGTTTTTGACCATTTAGTATAATATTGACTGTTGGTTTGTCATAGATGGCTTTTATCAGACTGAGATAAAGACCATGTAATTTTCTGAAAGGTTTTTGTCATGAATGTATGTTAGATATTGTCAAA
>NW_004955403.1:5400492-5409190 GCF_000276665.1 Chinchilla lanigera
GTAGTAGCATTAGGTCTTCTCTAAATTTCTGAGTTCCACAATGGTTCTTTCATCTTTGTAATTTCCTCCCATTTATGAGCCTTGGGCTTTCCTTGCTCTTCTCTTTCTAGAAGGTGGAGGTTCAACATGAGGTAGTTTACTTGAGCTTGCTCTGTTTTCCTGATATGGGGCTTTACCTCTGTAAATTTCCCTTGTAGGACTGCTATCATGTGCATCATAAGTTCTGGGATGTTGTTCTGGCATTATCATTTAAATGTAAAAACTATCTATTTCTTCATTAATTTCCTTAGTGACCCATTGGTTGTTTAGGAGAGTTTTTTTTTAACTTCCAACTGTTTATGAAGTTCTTGTGGTTTATTTTCCCATTAATTTTGAGTTTTATTGCACTATTGTCTGATAATATGCACGGGATAATTTCAGTTTCTTTGCATTTATTTAAGCATGTTCTATGGGCTATTATACAGTCTATTTTGCAGAACATCTCATGTGCAGCTGAGGAGAATGTGTATTCTCATGTTGTGGGGTGAAACACTGCAGACACCTGCTAAGTCCATTTATTCAATAGTTTGATTCATTTCTAATATTTTACTTGTGTGTTTGTGTGTGTGTCTACTCAAACTGTCTATTTGTGACATTGCTGTATTGGGGCCCCCCATTAAAACTGTATTAGTAATTATTTGATTTTCCATGTCTGTTAATATTTGATTTATATAGTTGGGTGTGCTATTATGTGTATATATATATATATAACTATTATCTCTTCCTTTCGGGTTGTCCATTATAGTGATATAGTGATCTTCTTTGTCTCTCTTAATCAGTCTTGATTTGAAATCCACTTTGTCTGCAAATAGAATAGCCACCACCTGCTTTCTTCTAGGTTTCTGTTGCATGGAGTATTGTTTTCCATCTTTGATGTTCAGTCTATGGGTTTCATTTTGAATTCAATGTGTTTCTTGAATGCAGCATATTGTTGGAACTTATTTCTTGATCCATTCTTCCAGTCTGTTTCTTTTGATTGGTGAATTGAGACCATTAACATTGGTGGTTATAACTGATAATGTATTGATTTATCCTGTTCATTTTCTTTCCTGTTGCTGGTCCCTCTTGTTTCCCTCTATTTAACTGCTTGCCTTTCTTGGTGTGTTCATTCTATTAGCATTCATGATGGTGTAATTCTTGTTATCTTTTTTCTAGAATATCCTTCAGAACATTAGGAACTACTTGTTTGGTGTTCATGAATTTCCTTAGAAATTCTTTGTCCTGGAAGTATCTTAATTCTCCATCAACTTTGAAGGAGAGTATTGTGGGGGTTCAACAATCTGAGTTGGAGGTTGTTTTCCTTTGAGGCTTGAAATACTTCATTTCAAGCCCTCCTTGATGTGTGGGTTTGTGTTGAGACAGCTGCTGTGATTCTGATGAGCTTTCTTTTATAGTTGATTTGTTTCTTGTCTCTAACACCTCTCAATATCCCATTCTTGGGCAATCTTGTCTTCTTCTTCCTTGCATCATTTAGCAGCTGCTGAATTGATGGCTCATGGTCCCTTCCTATTACTAAAAAATCTTCAGAAAAGTTTTAAAAATGAAACCTTTCTTTTTATGATTGCTAACCACAATCTTGTCTTCTATATCTTGTGTTCTGTCCTCACATTGGCTCATTCTGCTGTGTATACTTATGATGGCATTTTCATTTCCTGGATATCTGCTTGAATCTGTTCCATGGATTCCAATTTTTTCCTATGATGGCTATTCAGAGTCTCCACTATTTTTCTGAACTCCTTTTCAAAAAAATCTGTATCTGCTCTAGAGTATCTACACATGTCTTTCACTATGGTCACTACTTCTGTAATTATTTTAGAAATTATTTTTGATTTTTTTTTTCTAGAGCCTTGTTCCTCTACTCTATCACTTCCACTTTTACCACTTCAGAGAATCCATGGAGGTGGCTTTTGTGCTTTTCCACCTCATTGCACCCTAGGTTTGCTTTTGGTTTTCTGGAAATCTCCAAGTTACATCTTGTTTAAGTGTCTTCTCATTTTCTATTTTTTTTCTTTTTTTTTAGTTTAATTACTGAGATTGTGTTTATCAATTCCCTATAACAAGTAGCTTTATTGCTCATATTTAGAGCTCTTAGAAAATGACTATTATGCTTAACTGTCTTCCAATTGTAACTGTGGGTATCAGGGACTGTGTCTCAGTGACAAGAAAAGCACATCAGTAGTGGTTAGGCTGTGTGAGGTCAGCCTTCATGAAGAGATTAATGCTGTTCTTGTGGAAGTTGGTTAGTTCTCAAGGTAGTGGGCTTCTGATCCAAGTACGGGTTTGGTTCACTTTTCTTACCCTGACCTGTATGTCCTTTCTGACCATGTGGTGCCTTCCGTCTCACCACGTTATATTGCAGCAAGAAATCCCTGCAAGAGACAGACTGTCATAGACTTCTAATTCCAAAAGTATAGGAGATAAATTTACGATCTTTATAAATTACCCTGTCTCAAATTTAACCTTTATAAATTACCCTGTTTTTATAAATTATCCTGGAGCAGCACAAAATGAATGATGATGTCCTATAGGCTTACATACTCACAGGTCCAAGAATTAGGGCAGAGACAACTTCAAGGACTGGGTTTCTTCTTGCCACACCAGCCTTCAGAAGAACATCATAAATGAATGTGTACTAACTCTAAAGTACAACCGATCCATGTGCTAAAAGTCATGACAAAGTCCTGCATGCAAGGCACCTCACCACTGATAGTACACAGAGAATTTATTCCTTAATTCTTGGGTAGGACCCATATGCTGGCATTTAAAATATTTTTTCATAGAGTAGTTCTAGTGAGCTCGGTTCACCACTGCAATTTTAATAAGGTCTCACTCAGTCCAGTTGTCCTGAGATATCTTGTGGCAAATTCTCCCCTGGAACTTGTAACAACTGCAGAAAAGTTGGTGTGAACATCGTCTGAGTGTTCAGAGATATCCAGACTTCTTCCTCCCGTGATAAGCTGTATAAGATCTTGAGCTTGCTAATGTGAATTTTATTTTTTGGAATGTTGAGAAGTTTTGAAAATAGATGAGGCTATACTGCTAAAAATCTTTAACTAAATATTTTATTTTATTTTTGTCTCTCTAGATTAATGGCAAATATTTCTTTAAAAATTGTCATGATATTTATTGAGACTTCCTCATTGTCTGCAGAGGCTGAATTAGTCTTTGTTCCATACAGACTACTGCTTGATGTTGCTAAAAATATTTTTGAATTGGAGTAAGATATCTGAAGTATGCAGAAGTGCTCCTTTTTCTTAACTATGATGACATTCCTATTGATTGTGGTGTCATTTTCTTATATTGAAAGACATTCAGCTTCTGAACCCAGCATTAATATTGTTCAGTACTTTCAAGCTCCTTTAAATAAAGGATCTATCACATTCAATAAATGTGATAAACTTTGTTTATTCACTTACTTGCTTTTAATTCAGCCCATGTGTTCGCTTAATGTTTAATTTACTTGTCAGATTGCCAAAAACTGTTCTTTTTGTTATTAATTCTATGATAAAATGTTCCATGTAAGTGTATAAAGATTTTTTTTAAAAACTCAAATGCCTTTTCATCCAAAGGGAGAAAAGAAAACTGGATTTACAATAAAATTAACTGAAACATAAACAGAATTTTTCATAGTAGTAACATAATCACTTAATTATATATTTTGTTCTTGACCATTAGCCACAGAGAAAGGATATCCTAACATAAATGAAACAAACCCAGCATCCTGGAAGTACCTACAGAATCCCGAGGACTAGAGCCTGCCTTTCATTGTGAGCACCAATGCTTTGCCTATTGATCTCCCTTCTTCAATTAACATGCAAGGCAATAAATGTCTAGAAGTAACGCAATTTCAAATTCCATTGTTTCAGCCAAGCTTGAGGGGATAAGCTTTCTTTCAGTATCTTCCTAGTGCCAAATTGCATGTAAAACTTAAAATGTTACTGCTGAGATACAATTATTTTACTCTTTGTTTCCAGATCTATGTCATATCACTCACAGAGTTTGAAGTGTTTTCTGAAAAGTGTTGTTAACATTAATATACTTTCTCCTCGTGCTGCTCGGGTTGGTGACAGCGATATTCAGGTGCAGGTACAGAGAGATTAAACAGTGCTCAGGATTCCAGAGAGACCGTCAGAAGTTCAGACTCTGTTCAGTACGTTGCCAGTTATAAGATCTCTAATCCTTACCTCGGAAACAAAAGGGAGAACTAATCACACAGTCAAATAGTGTGGTAGGACACGTAGAATTCTTTAATAGTTATAAAAATAATTTGGGAATTGTGGCAAAGTAATTGATTTCCTCAAAATGTCCTTTCAGGCACCATAGGACTAAAGCATATAAGAGCGGATGAACTTTGTTTGAACTCAGCAGACTAGCATTTTTTATCAATGTTAATATGTTTCACTCACATTAATATGTCTCTATGAGTTCCCTCTTGCAGCTAATCTAAAATATAAGGAAGCCCATTTTCTTCATTTACCTATGACGGCGCTGCTTGAGGAAGATAAGCGTGTAACCGGCAGGCACGTGAGAAATTCGGGTCTCACGCTGTTCTCTGTAGAGGTTTTCTAAATCTGTTGACGATTAAAGTACATATTTTATGCCACTGTGAGGAGGAGAGCTACGTTTTCACAACTGCTTTGCCTACCTATTTCTAAACCCATCATAACTGTAGACTGAATTATAAACTAAATATTATCCTAGGAAACAGTAACAATGGGTTCTATGCATATACCAATATAGAGTGCATATAAAGAACACTTTTGTTTCAACAAGGAAACAATGTTATAACTCTTGTCACCATACGTACGTGGGGGACTTGAAATCCATTTTTAAGTTTTAAATTGTGGTGTTGTATGGTCTCATCTTAACAACATTTCATCTCTAAAATTCATGTTTGATGATTTTGTGTATTAGAAAGCAATTATTTAGGCTCGTGTTTAGTTTATCATCTTTAATAAATTATTATTACGAAAATCAGATCCATGTCTGACTTAACTCCATATAGCTTCCAAATTTTTGGTCAAGTGCCTGGATGTATAGTTTCTAAATAATACAAGATGAAATGATGAAGTCTCATAATCATGAAATTATATTGAATGTACATAATAGATGGGTATTTGGATAATGAGGAATATTAAAAATAAGTAATTTCAAGGAAAAACAAGCCAACCTGTAATTTCAATTAAAGATTGAAAGCAAACAAAATAAGCAATTTATAATCATACATACAGATATTTCAAAATAAGTCAGTAAATTGTTAAATTATTCATACTGCACTAAATGTGAGGCTTTCTGAAAATAAAATAAACTACAGCTCATGATATCCAAGAATTACAAATACAGGATACTAGCAAAGGCTATGTTAATTATCATTTTAATAAATACACTGAAAACCCATTTTCTTCTGAGAATTATATAATGTCCTACAAAATGTTAGTAAGAAATAATATATAGAGTAACTTCACATGTTGAAATGGCTTTTATCATCAGAAGAGGAAAATATAATCCATACGTACAAACAGGTGCACACACAATACATGATCCTTCCAATTATGCACAGGTGTAGAGCAGACTGGGTATTATACACCTCACATTTCCATTAATAAAGAGCAATCTGAAAGACTTTAAGTGATCTAGGTTTGTTTTGGACCTCAGTCTTCTGCAGATACACATTGCTTTTACCTGCAGCAAAATTGCTCAAGATCAGCATTCTCCCTTGTTCTTTGGACAGTATGAGTTTGTTTAGTGTAGTTTACCTAACGATTTTCTTCTGCAGGCTGGATGCCCCTGACAAATCTTTCTTTCTACAAAGCATTTCTGGCAAAGGTTGTTTTATATGGAAGATTTTATAATTTGGGGTAATACAGAGGGGCTATAGTAATGCACGATATAGGTTACTTATTGAAAAGAGAGTTGTTCACTTCACTGTAACTTGTAGAATCTCAAATCCCCAAACATAACCATTCTGTGTGTGAAGTGTAGCTTCTGTACCTGTTTTAAACTTCCTTAAAATGTCGTGCATAATGCATTTCACTCTTATAAGTTAGCAAGAACAGAATGCACAGGTGCTTTGGCTTTTTTCTATATTTGAACAAATCTGGAAAAAGCAGGAAGCACCACAACATTAGATGTAAAAATGTCAATAAGCATAATAAATATAAAAATACAAATTTCTGATGAGTTAATAAACATACTGGAGTTAGTAGAAAAACAGAGAAATGTACAACTGTAAGCCACTTAAAGGAAAAGAAATATTCCATATTAATACAATAATTCACATGTTTCTCCATGAAAATAATATCCTTGAACCAATTTTATCTCCACATACAAACAACCAAAAATTTTTTCAATATACTTTGTATTTTTATGCAAATATGTAGTATTTAAAACATTTTTAAAAGATATATAAGTTTAGTATATAGAAAAGAATTACAGATTCAAGTAAACACATTATTATATATTATTTATTGACTAAAAATTCCTATTATAAATATCTTCATTACTTCTATAGTCAATCAATTTCATTTCAAAATTCCATTTTTTTTGTAGAAATTCTTATGCAAGTTATTAAATAAACATGGAAATTGAAGTTCTTAGAATGAGCAACATGCCTCTAGCAAAAACAGACAAAACAAGCCACAAATTAAAAATTAAAATCAAGCTGGAAGGCATGGCTAGATGGCTTTAGTATGAGCATTACAGTACTGGGCGCTGTCTGGCTTTGGTGGTGATTTGATCTAAGGCCTTGGATTTATAAACCCAGCAAGGGGAGAATTTGAAGTGAGTCCCAGTGCTCGAGCTGCTAGTTTTGATAAGTTATTTCTCTAGTTACTTCCCAGGCTTTTTACCCGGGAGGACTCACTTCCTGTGACAAACAGGAGTTACTTCCTGTCACAAACAGGAGTTACTTCCTGTTTCCCAGGAGGAGTTACTTCCCATCACAAACAGCTTAGTGACCTTGTCTAGGCCTGGCACCCTTTAGCATAAAACATATGTCAGATGCTACATTTCACTAAGTTTTAGTCTAAAGACAAAACAGTGTGTTTGTTTAAAATATGCTCAAACACAAGTACAGGATATTGTTTTGGCATAAGTTCACATTTGATGATGAGTATATATTAAATAATTTATATGTAATAATATAGTACATTATAATTGTGATTATTATAATCAGATTTTAATAAGTAACTGTGATATATTATATAATATGTACTTTTGTAATTGTATATATTTTTATATACTAAGCATATATATATTATATATGTTATGTTACATGAACGTGTGTATATTATATATGCACATAGGCATAAATGTGTATAAGCACAGACATATAAAAATGTGCAAAATGGTAAGTAAAAGATTCTGTTACTCTTTTTTTTTTCCAAATCCAATGTTTTTGTGGTAAATTTTTATAAAGTGAGAATTGCTCTGGTGCCAATGCACACTGACCTGGCCTACCCTAAGACTGGCCTTTCATTAGCAGATGATGTCTGGGCTATGCCTAACGTGTCCTTAGTACAAATGTCTGTCATTCAAATGACCGGTTCGACATGGACATGTTTCTCTGATCGATTGCTGTGTTTGTGTTTCATCACCAAAGTCTGGCTGAAGGAGCAGAATCCTAAATGACTGTTAGTGGTTCACGAATTTTTTTTAAAAAAATCTTATCCTCTACAACCTCACACTAATACCACCAAGATAATACTTAAGCTGGAAAAAATATCAACTTGTTTTTAAATGGGCATACGAGAAAATTACAGTTCTGCATACTCTCCAAACTGTGTGTTTTTGTATTTATGAATTGCTAGAAAACAGTTTCCAGACAAGGTATCACAGAATGTTCAAAAGTACATGCTAATGTTTCTGCTACTGAGAAATCATGACCTAACCCCCATTTCTCTGTTTGGCCAGGTACTGATAAAGAGAGAGTTCTGCTACAGTCCGCTGTGGAGAAAACCTTCCGGAAATGCATCTCTATATTTCAATGAACCTTTCACTATGCCGTGTGCCTTCGGTGCCCTAACAGCATGGTTGCACGTTTTCTGTTCTCAGAAGTGCCAAGTGCTGTCCTTTTCAGAGCACGAAGGCCAGGTCAGGAAAGAAGCTGTCTTCGCAGAGGCCACGTTGCTGGGCTGCAGTGGGAGAAGGCAGAGGTTTTCCTGCCCGAAGCTCTGGAGAATCTAGGCTGGCTTTTCACTGAGACGCTGCTTTCTCGGGACGCAGTGGCCCACGTTTCCAGGAAGAGGCAGAGTGATGGCGCACTTGGCCTTGGTCTCCACACCTTGCACTCAGCTGTTTGAGTTTCAAGACAAAGTGACTTTGCCCGGAACTATGGACTTTTATACCAATAGAGGAAAGAGGAAAGAAAATGAAAGCTGGGAGTGGTGGCACAGGCATGCAATCCCAGCACGTCATGTTGAGGCTGAGCTAAGAGGATCTTAGATTAGGGTCCAGACAGGGCAAATTTGGAAACCTGCCTCAAAATTTTAAAAAATTATAAAAGGGAATGGTGATAGAGCTCAAATGGAAGGATCTGGGGTCACTTCTCAGTAGCAAGTACAGAGAAGGATGGAGGGAGAGGGAGAGGGGGAAAGAGAGGGAGAGGGAGAGGAAGGAGGAGGAGGAGGGGCAGGGGAAGAGAGAAGAGGAGGGGGAGGGG
>NW_004955403.1:5409295-5419452 GCF_000276665.1 Chinchilla lanigera
GGGAGAGGGAGGGAGAGAGGAGAGTAAAATCATCTAATGAGACTTACATGTGGTAGGAGGAGAGAAATTTCATGTGTGCTTTGGTTATTTTGTGCAAGAGTATTACAGAGAACCACCACTAATGTGTGAGTGGATGGTAGCTCTCAGAGTTGCAAAGTTGGTTTTATACAATATTTTCTTTTCCTTCAGGTCACCTATCTGCCGCCGATCCCTCCAGCAGTGTAGGTGGTATTCGAAAGGGAGTGGGGTGAAGTTGCTGGAAGGGTTTACCTCTTACTCACATTATCTATCAGGCAGTAATGCAGCGCCAATACTCACCTTCAAATTTCTCTCTCTCTCTCTCTCTCTCTCTCTCTCTCTCTCTCTCCTCCCCTTCTACATTTGTTGCACGCCTGCTATATACTAGATCCTATGCTCTGCATTAAGATTGAAGTTCTGAACAGAGAGATATTTCACTATTTAGGAAAGATGTTTCATCATGTCCCGAGTGGGAATGGGAATGTTAACTTCTACAAACATCTATCAGAATTAAATGAGTTAGCCTAGTACAATGCACTGTCACACAGAGTAGGCACTCTTGCTATTTCCTTTAAGTATAGTAGCTTGAAAGAGAAGTTAGATAATTTAGATACAATGGCTCGCTGGAATATTCCTCCAGCATTTGGATGCCGTTGCTCTGCATGTTCTCTGAGTTCTAGATGAGCATGTGAGCCTGGTGCACACAGGAGGGCCCGGCAGCACGGAAGCCATAGTTTACCTGGGCTTGTGGTGCCTCAAACACAGGAGCATCTGCCTCACAGCCCTTCAGCGACCTTGTAGGTTGGTGTTGCCTTCTAGACTCACGAAGCCAACCGCACTTGTCATTTGAATTTTTCTTTTTTAGCAACAAGATTCCATATGTGTGAAAACAACCAGGTAATAAAGTTCTTGTTTTGTTAGATGTGCGTGTGTGGAACAGACGTGGGTAAACTGAGCAAAGGAGTTAGGAAGTTGCCTGACTTGAGGGTGCTCAGTTTTAAGTAGTATGGTTCAGATTTGATAACAGTCAGTCATACCAGGTTATCAGCAAGACTGAACTGTACAGTCAGCTATAGTCAGAGGGAGCTAGGACTATGAGGGAAGAAAATATTAAAGAATACCCAAAAAAGTAAAAAGACCTCATTTGTTCCTGAGAAGTGAATGGAGAGGAAAAATTTCTGAGGAGAAAAATCAAGTGTCCCATTTTGAAGATGCAAAATTTGGAATATTTTAGTGGATTTACCAAGTAGAAAGCTAGATTTGCAAGTTTTGGGATCACAAGGAAGTCTCTTTTGGGGAAGAAGTAGAGAAAATTGATAAATTTCATTAATTATAATTGATATATAACATAATACACATCATCTGTAATATCATTTATATTTAATAATTAACCCTTTTCCCTGAAGTTCCAACGAACCTTGGAATCCTGCCTTTTATCTGTCAAATGTACAACTGTATTAGGTGCAGAACGGTAGACCCTGGTAGAAAAGAGACACAGCACACAGGAGGCTGGAAGCTCCACTTGTTGGTTTGGTCAGAAAAAAACAGCCAAGGTGGAAGAGAGGGAGTGTCAGCAAGCAAGGGGGAATTCCAAACACAAGGCTGAAAATCTGGAACGATAGCATTAAACAGATGAGAGGTAAAAAAAGAAAGTTCATAAAAAGCAAAGGATTTGGTTTTCTCTGAGAGCCTGGACATCTTATTCACAGAAATAAGTACAAAAGAAGATTACATGGCAAGGATGCATGCGGTTAGGGTTGTGTGTGTGGGTATGTGTGAATGAGTATGTGTGAGTGTGAATGTGAGGGATGGGCAGAGCTGTGTTGTAAAGCTGTATGTTGATTCCTCTATTTTGATACAATGAGGCCACCATGGGGACGAGAGAAACAAGTGTTAAAAGAACTGAATTTTGAGGACATCATAGAAACAAACAGTTTGCTTTCATTTATACCAAAATTAAACATTCCATTCAGACACATTGTGTATACATCTCATTGATTATCTCCTTCGGTGTAAACATATTTATACATAGAGCCCATGAAAAAGTTTTAATTAAACTAATAACAAATTTAATTACTGGGTGGTGTATAATGTAGATTTGAAATAATAATTCTTATGCACTTTGGTCTTTGCCTCTCTGACTTTTTATGCTAGCTCCAGGAAAGTGTGGATTGTCCTTTCTGTGAAGCATTCTTAGTCTTATTTGTGTTGAGTAATACATAAGATACAGATTTAAAAATAGCACTAATATAGAAGTAGGTTCTAGCCATCAAGCTGGAAACAATATACTATACCTTGCAAACCAGCGCATTTTAGGATGTGTAGAGAAACACTGGTAACTATTTGCTGGGACAGTAGATATAAACTGGAACTATTCGAGGAAAATTAAACAAAAAACATGTATTCATAAACAACTTTAAATATTCCCCAAATTGTCTCTGTTCCTTGACTGAGGAACTCAGGAGAGGAATTCAATAATGTTTTTCTTTAAGACTTGCTAGCACTGTGTTAAAGAATAAGGAAGTGTTTTTTTAAGATTTTTATAAATTCTTACATTGACACATACCTACTAAAAAAACCTTGAGCTATTTTATTCTGTGAGCAAAGGCATGATATACAGCTAAATCAACAAAGGCTGCCGAGCTACCAATAAAATGCGTGTCCCAAGATAGCATTCTCTCACAATGATACCAAATAATGTGTGTTGAAATTGTTTTTGGAATCCTTGTTATGGTTTAGATATTAAATTTACACAGCTGTCTCACGCATCCAGCTGTGGGACTTTGGAATGTGACTGAATCGTCCGAGTAGTAGAATAAGCTTTCAGGGGTGGGGCCAGGTGTGTGGGGCACCGCAGGGGTGTGGTTCGAAGGGGCATTCTGGTCCCCAGCTCGTCTTTACATTCTCTGCTTCCTGGCTGCCACAGGGTGAGCAGCTTTCCTCTGCCAGGCCTTTCTCCCGTGTTTCTGTGCCTTGGAGCCAGCTGACCGTAGACTGAGTCCCCCAAAACTTGATCCAAATTTAACCTCTCCTCCTTTAAGTTGTACACATTAGGTATTTTTGTCCTTGCAAAGGGAAAGCGAACTAATCTGTGTAACAGCTGCTGGAGAACCAGGGTTGTTGTTGTAACTGTCCCTGGCTGCGTGACTTAGAAGCTTTGGAACTGGTTGCGGGAAGAGTTTGGAAAAGTTCAGAAATGCAGATTAGAGAAGTGCAAGTGTGCTGAAAGTTGTACTTGATGGCCAATATAGGTTAGAGCTCAGAAAATTAGAATGCTAATACACATGTGGACAGTAATGATCAGTCCTGTCTTTCCAGGTGGGAGTGAAGATTGTATTGCAAACTCAACTAGAAACAACTCAACTAGTTCCATTCAGGTGAATGATTAGTTTACATTTTGTTCAGTTCCTATGACTTGCTGTGAGGTTGAATTTAAAGCTGGTGGATTAATTGATTTGGCGAAGGAAATTTCAAGGCAGCCTAATGATCAGTCCATGATATGGGTACTGCTGGCAATTTTTAATCAGATTCAGGGTGATAATCATGAAGGAAAAGGAGAACTGAATTATTTGAATACTGTAGCTGGGTCAGAATTGTGGAACTTGTAAAACTGGGTCCAAGGAGAATATGGTTACTGAAAAAAATCAGAATTAAGAAGAAGTGATGTGCTTTGCATCAGGACAATAAGAAGGATGCCTTGAACACATCTCAGAAAATGGACATGGGGTGCTGTCCTCATCAGTGGATAAAGCTGTTAATAAATTCAGAGCTGAATGTGTGGAAATTGGTCACTGGGAGCAGGATCTTGTCCACAACTCCACCCGTTTTTCTCTGCTTCTTAGCTGCCAAAGATTGAGCAGACATCTTGCAACAGACTCTTCCACCAAACAGTTTCTCCCTTGTAGTCAGCCAACCATGGACTCACTCTTCCAGTACTGTGAGCCAAATTAAACCTCACCTGCTCTAAATTGTGGTTGTTGGGAATTTTGTCTCAGTGATGAGAAGGTTGATGAACTTAATCACATTTTTCTTCATGTTTTTTAAATATAAAAATGACTTACCAAACTGTCAATAAAGGACCCCCTACTCTACTATTCTTATTTGATTATAAGGATGTGCATTTTGCTGCCTTAACTCTTTGGCACCATGATTAAAAGCATACTATAAGTTCATTCCATCATATTCTCTATAACCTGCTTATATCTTTTAGGAAAACCTGTGATGGATGTTTTGAAATAAGAAATTCTGGGTATAGTTCATTTTTCACCAAGGTTTGAGTACATATCCTAAAAAACTGATTGATACCTACTAATTCCAGTGCCTAACATAATTAATATATGACTATCATCAGTATCACAGACCACAGGAAGTCATTTTTGATAAGTCTGCATAGAAGAAGCTTAACTGTAACATTCTTTCACACGCTACTATTGTACACAGTGTATCACTGAAAATTATGATCATCTAACCAGTTTTCAAGGTCTCTAATGTTTAATTCATTCATCTCTTCTCACCTCATATCTTCTCATTTAATAAGATTAATGGACCCCAACTTTCCTGTAATCTGTATAATGATCCTCCTCCCCCGGGCAGCAGTGCTAGGTCTGTGCTATTGCTGGTCCACACTGGAGATCGTGGAATGTGCTTGTCTGGTTCTCACTGCTCACCATTTGGCTTTGCACCTGCTGCTAACTGATGTGCCATAAGACTCAATTCCATAGTTAATTATGGTTTATCTAATAGGAGTGACCACTGATTTAAAAACAGTGGAGCTACTGTTTTGTCCTTGTTGTTGTAACAGGCAAATTAGGCTTACCAATTTCTGTTCTCTCTGTCTAGGATTCTCTTTCTGGAATTCAGTCGGTACAGCAGCAGTGCCTATTTGGACCTTTTTCTTTTGCGCTTTCTTAAGCGGCCCACCTTCTCCTGCCTCCACCAGGCCCTTCTCCCTTGCTGCTGGGACTCATCCTTAGAGTGAGGCTCTGCCCACTTCACAGATGTTTGTCTTTGCACTCACACTTCCCTGCCTTCTGGGAGCTGCTCTAAGGTCGACGCCTGCAGTACAAAGAGGCTGAGCTGGCACACCCCAATCCAAACCCAGTGGGGCGCCATCTTCTCACACCATTCTCATCAAGTGTGCTGACATTCCACAACTTTATAGACCCACTGATCTGATGCAGATCGCATGTCAGACCTCACTTCTTTATTTTTTTTGTTTGTTTTTTGTTTTGTTTTTCTCCGGTACCAGGAACCGAACTCACGACCTTGCGCTTGCCAGGCAGGCGCTTTGCCACTGAGCTAAATCCCCAGCCCCAGACCTCACTTCTTAACTGTCACGCTGTACTTCCTCTTTCGTTTTATCTTCTATGTGTTCACTTCTGGGGCTCAATTCTGTGACATCATCTCTGAAAATTTCTACATGACTCATAACAACTATTAGTTGTGCATCCTTTCATGCCTTCGTGAAGGTCCATGTGCTTCCCCCTTAGAATTTGTCAGCTGTTTCTCACAGCTTCTCCTTGTTCATGTAAAAATTCAGTTTTAATCATGGAGGTTGGTAGCAGGTCTATTCCTGGGACTCAGGAAGAACGTACAGTTATTATACCCCATTTTTCTTGAGGCCCTGTGAGCAGACAAGACAGCCCCTTGAGTCCAGATGAGAAGGAACAGGCAGTGAACACAGCAGGAGTGGAAGATGGATTAAGAGCAGTGTTGCACCAAGGGGCCGGTGGAAAGATAAGAGGAAAGGTTTTGGCAGCTTCTGCGGTTAGAGTTCAGATGAAGTGGTGAAACCTAATGGAAAAATTCACATCATTTTACTCTCCAATGCCCCATTTTTCTGCTCTTCAGTGTATTCTACACTTTCAACACATTAGGGTACAAATCTAGATTACACACGTTTGCGGAAGTCAAACTCGTACATGGATGTGCATGTGTAAATTATATCAGTATGAGATCACCCTGAGGTGGGGCCTTAATGCATTTTGGCTTTGTCCTCATATCTAAGGATTTAGGGTAATGACCCAGAGTCTAAGTTTAGGGGCTTGAGATAAAATAGCTGCCGCCAGGTCAAGGCTATACTCTGGTTCAAGAAAAGAGCTCAGACATTTACCAGAATTGCTTCCCTTGTGGAATTAGAAAGTCACATCTTTGCAAAGCTGAGTCTTTAGGTATGTTATGATAATAAACAAGAACCTCATAAACACCAGTGGGGAACAAGACGTAAAGATAGCAGGGTCTAAGTTGGTTCCAAGTTTTGAGAACTTCTTCAGTACCCAGGGATTGTCTGCGTTATATTTGTAAGAAATTTGTGGCTAAGAATGAAATAATTTTGTTTTATTTTCTGTGTGTTTTTCTCACAGGGACAGTAAGTTGTTAGAACATAAATCCTCATGAAGTTGTTTGGCTCTAACTTTATAATATAATGTGAGGCTGTGTACTTCCCTGTCTCAGGGGCACTGGAAAAAGTCTTATTCAGATACTAAAGGAAATGAAATTTCAAAACTGATTTACCTATAATTCAGGCTTCAGGAACTTAGTTTTTTATTGTGTACTTTGCACCTTGGTTTTTTCTTTCTATTTCCTTATCTCAAATCTACTTCATTTTATTTTATTTATACCACTTTATTTTATACCATTTTATTTTATTTATTTTGCTATATCTGGGTATTATTTCTTTTGCTTTGAAAGGTAAGACATTTGACCAGTTTGTGCCTCTATCTTTTGATAGAATTGTACCCTTTATCTCAGATGCTTCATAATCCAAATGTTTTTCAAGGCGGCTACATTGAAACTTCAGATTTTTGTATGTAGTAAAATATACTAGAAAGATTAAAGTCTACTAATTCGAAGAGAAATTAAGTGCAACACAAAGAACATAGATTTTTATTTTATCGTTACTCACCTTTGTTTTCATTTCTGGATTCAACTGTTCGAGAGAAAATTGCATACATGGCAAAGAAGCTTAAGTTACTAACAAATTAGAGCCAGTTTACTGCACATAACTTATTTTAAAACCATACCCATTTTATTGAACTGTTTTCATAAATCCATTTAAGCAAAATCTCTTTAACCCTCTATTTTATGATGTAAGTCACCCCGTATGGAACACAGTTTTTGAATTAATTTATCTTGCCAAGAAATTGAGCACAGCACCACAGAGGAAGCAAACTGTACCAAGTCCTTTTTTACTTGAGTGTATTGTTTTCTAATACTATTAGTGTTGTTTGTTATTCTGTCTCAGCCACTCTCAATCTGTATATTTTATGGAGTTCTTTATGCTATAATTGCCTAACTTTTTGATAAAACATGACTCCACATGCAAAAATTAAATTTACTATAAATTTATTTGCAATTATTAAAGCATAAATAGCTTTACCACTACTTCTCGGAAACAGTCCCTAATTCAAAATATCTTGTAATGCATTTATTCTCCATAACATTAACCTGTTTTAAAGCAATATGCTGACAATGCTTACATAATAATAAAGCATCTCCATTTGTTTTCAAACAGTGAAGTTCCTAAGTGTATCTTCAGACTCATCAGAATGATGATTTATTCTTGATGTTTAAAAAACTAAATACAGTCCCTTAATATGCTAATATAGCACCCTATAGAATGTCTGATTTTCTTGATGACAGTTTCTGTTCAAATATAAATTTATGATAGGTGGCTTAAAAAGATATTTGTGAAAACATTTTGTACATGTAGTACATTGAAAAACAATGCTCTTTCATAATCCCCTGGTTAATTTTATGTTTTAAAATTTAATAAAAAGACAAATTATAAAGTACATTCCTATTTATTTTCACTGTGGTATTAAAATAGCTTGCTACAAAATGTAATAGCAATTTCCAAAAATAATCGGTTTCTAAAAGAGCATGAACTGCATCTTTGGACAGATTTACCTTCTGAGGAAGAAAGGTTTCTTGGCACTGTGCAACTGGAGAACAGTTTCTGCTGGGCGCCGATGCAGTGTGGTCGTAAAAGGCCCTTACACAGCCGACGTAACGCGGTCCTTCCTCTGGTGCCTCCCTGGTGCAGAATTCTTCTTTCCTGTCTCCTTTCCCTTCAAACTCCCTCTCAGCTGTCCTCCATCGTCACTCTTTTAAGCAGTCACCTACATTTCTACTTCATTGAGAAAACTGAATTGATCGTGAAAGACTAAACCCTCGATTTACTCTGCACATTACAAAAGAGCTGGCATTACTGACATGTGTGAACACCGGGTGAAAAATTCCAGCCTTCACTAGTATGTTATAGATCCTCAGATTTTCGTAGATGTCCTTTGTCTGTCTGAGGTTATTTCTTGTCATTCCTCACCTGCTGATACTTTTGACCACTGAGGTGTTAAATGATTTTAAATGTGTTTGAATGCCTTATTGGAACTACCCAAATAATATTATGATCCTCCTTCCATCCTGTTAATATAATGAATTACGTTAATTGACATTTAAATGGCAATACATTCTTGCTATATGGGCAAAATTCTGTTGATCATGGCATATTTTTTATACATTACTGCATTTTATTTGTTAGTGTTGTAAGTAGAGACTTTGTTCTCTTTAAAACACATTGATCAGAAATATTTTGTTTCTTGCTTGCTTTAATTTTTTTGATATGTTTGGGTGTTTGTGAATGGTCATACTAACCACAAATTATGCATTGATCTCTATTCCTTTGTATCCTGAACTATTTCATGTAAATTGTCACTATTTCATCTTTCAGGTGGGATAAATTTCACCATAGAGTTTGGAGCTGGGGCTCTCTTTTGAGGTTGGTTAATAAATTCAGTTTCTTTATTAGGCCGAGGTTACCCTCTGTTTCCTCTTGTGTCAGTTTTGATGAATTGCTCTTTCAAGAAATTTTATGTATTTAGTCTAATTTGGTTTTGTTTTTAATTTTTTGTTGTTTTTTATTTTTCATTTCATTGTGCTCTGAATTTTGTATTTCTACTTTATACAATGAGGTTTACTTTGTCTTTTAATATGTAAGTAATTTGTCAATATGATATTTATTGAAATAAAAATATGTTGTCTAGTGTTGCCTAATATTTTAAATACTGGTTTATATTTGTAAGACATATGGTCTTTATTTATTTATATCTATCTATCTACCTACCTACCTACCTATCTATCTATCTGTCTATCTATCTATCTATCTATCTATCTATCTGACAGAGTTTCACTATGTAGCCCAGGCTGACCTTGAACTCCCCATATTCCTTCTGCCTTGGATTTCTGAGTGCTGGTAAGACAGCCAGGCCTCATTATGCCTAGTTTTTTTTTTTAATCATAGTGTTTCATATTTATCTTTCTTGCTTTTTGTGCTCTTGATTTTTCTGGTATTGGTGTTTTAAAGTCTTCTCTCTCTGTTTTCCTACTTCTCCTTTTGTTTATTTTACTTTTTGTTGTATAGTATAGTTAGTCATAACTTATACGTTTATTGTGAATTCAGTATTTAGAATTTAAAGTTGAGCTTTACTGTCATACCTAATACTTGGGGCCTGAATTTTTACTAATAGCAAAATGGTAAAATCTCCTGTCTTATTTTCTTTGCCTTAAATAGTATATATTTCTTATAGTCATTCAAATCATATCATTCTGGATACGCCTCTTGAATATACTGTTGAGTTTTTCTTTGTGAGATCATTTCAGCTTTTTTGTTGGTTTGATAGGTGACATTCCATCAACATTTTTAACATAATGGCATACTCGGTTTTAATTATTTGTTGACATTTTTGTTATAATCATTGAGACCATAGATTATCTTCTCCATATTTTACCAGGCAGCCAGTTTTCTTTGTCTAGAACCTGATTCTCTTATTGTGCATGACACTTCTCTTTTCATTTGGTGGCTATTTTTATATTAATAGTATTTATAGTTCTCATAATCTTTTTCTGACTTTGTATAGGTTTTGTGGCTATGCTCCTTTTGCTTATGTAAAATTCCATAAGGTTCTCCTACGGTTTATTTCTCTGTTATCTTTCCAAATATAAAATCATGTTATTTATGTCTCGTCAACACTAGTATCAGTGATATAATAGTTATGATCTTTGTGCTAAACATTTAGTCATGGGGCTGGGGATTTAGCTCAGTGGCAAAAGTGCCTGCCTGGCAAGCGCAAGGTCCTGAGTTC